>NC_084603.1:10605250-10922750 GCF_033807715.1 Cololabis saira
TTGACCGAAATCCGACGTTGCATCCCGATCAGGGATCGGATACAGTATGTATTTTATTTTCATTATTTTGATCATTATTGGAGAGGAAGACTCTAGCTCACTTCAAACACCAACATTTTATTCTTTCAGCTGGAAAAGGACAGTAAGAAGTAAGAGTACGGTCTAAAAAGCACATTACTGCCTTACTTTATGACACTGTTGCACTTTCATTTGCTTATTTGTTTACAAGCCTGCTGGGTATTTTAAGTTGAGCGGCTGTTTTTATTTAATCCAAATTTATGTTTAAATTTGCACTATATTTACTAGTTAATAGTTGCACTATTATTACTTGACTGTTCAAGCTATCTTGAAGAAAACTGCACTGTTTAAATGTTAAATGATAAAATAAAAACAAGGGATAACCTGGATCTGTTTGTTTTGCATTTGATCATCTTTTTAATGTGTTACGAAAGTATTGGATCGGGACTCTGTATCGGCAGATACTCAAAATCAAATGGCTCGGAATCGGATCGAGGCCAAAAACACCTGATCGGGACGTCCCTAGTCAGTGGGGATCATACAGTATGTCCAGCTTACCAAGACAATGTCAAGCAACATGCAATGATCCCAAGCATATAAACAAATCCAAAACTGAATGGTTGGAAAAGAAAAGGAAAATCATTCCTGATTGGCATGCTGGACCTGAGGACAGTCCTGGAGAAATGAATGCCCACAAGCCTTTATCTAAAGTAACATCGTAAAGAAGAGTGGGCCAAACTTCCTTTCCAATGATCTGGGACTGGTAATGTCATACAGTAAAAGAAAGAATACCTCGATTTATCGCTGCCTTGGGACTGAAACAGCGTGCAGCTTCTTCCTCATGTCTATAGATAGCAGCCCTTTCACATTACAATATGTCTTAGGTGTATGAAATAAGTAAAACTAATTTTAATAAGCAAAGGTAGTGCTAACATATTCTCTCTATACTTGATGCAAAACATTTCTAAAAATAAGGTTTATTTATTTTATTAAAGCACATAGTTTGTACATTATTTTGTCAGGAGGTCTTATTAAGATTGAAAATAGTTGGGTTTTTTTGTAAGAGAGACCGTGCAGTAATTGCTTTTAAGGTTCTGGCGGCAGCCGCAGAGTGCAGGAGTGGCAGGAATGGCCACAGTTGGTGTCACAACACATTTCATGCTGCTGCACAGAAACGAAGGAGACTCGCGAAATCACCAGCTGATCAAGCTACCGTTGGCATGCTAGTGACTAAAGCCATGGACGCTTTAGTAGGATATCAGCCCCGTGATGTTCTACTGACAACCTCAGGGAATATCTTGTCCAGCGGGTTGTTTGTCAAGTTGGCAAATATCTGGCCTCCAACTGCAAGTAACCTATATAGTCTGTGCTTAGTATATTAATTTCGGTAAGTAAGTATGTAATTCTTTCTCTTTTACTGCGTTATAGTGAGAGGCTGAAAGGCCAGGTGATGTAAGACGGGAAGTGGAAGTAGTTGATGTGATCTGAGAAGAGTGGGTAGACAGAAAAGATATTTCAGAGCAGAAAATAGTCATTGTTTTGGTTCAATGCTGTCTAGTCACACAAGGCTAACCGAATAGTAACAAATTGCATTTATTCAAACTCCATTTTAAAATCAATCAACTATCTTTGTATTTTTGCTAGCAAAAAAATGTCTGCAAGGTTTTTATCAAAATGCCCCATTAGTCTAAAAGAGGTAACAAACTTCCACTTGATAAAGGTTTGTTGTGCAACTTTGAAATACAATTGTCGGTATTCAGACACAGCCAAGGTTTAGTGCATCAATGGTTTTCTCAGCACAGCACTGAGAGGATGTATTAGTGTACAGCTAAGTGCTGCAGGTACAGTAGTGGCATAATTATATGAGCATGCATCCCTAAATGAACAGCCTGATCTGATTCGCTTTGTGCTTAGACTGCAGATGATTTACTTAAGAGTCAATAAGCGAAATTAATTCCACTATCCTGAGCCATATGAAAAAATCGGATAGAAATCCTTGCCATCAAGAGTCATCATGAGATTTCTCTTTGTCTCAGAATTTTTATTGTCATCATGCACAGTGATAAGTGATAAGCAATTAATGTTTTAGATTCACAATGTTCTCCAGGTCATGATTTGCAGGTGGATTTGAAAAATAGCAATCTCCTGGACATAAACATAGATGAATTGGTTTCGTGGCTGGGATTCAGTGTCAGCAAGTTGAAAAAAGAGTGGAGAATTTTACATCAGCAGAGACAATTTGTACATGAAGCATAACAGAGGAAATAGGACACATAAATCACATTAGCTGTAATCCAGAGTCTGCCATCGATTACCTACATGAAAACAAATTGGAGTGTTAAGGCTCCCCCTCCTTAAACATCCCCATCAGGGTCCTAAGCACCAGAGGGAGGTCAGGAGGAGGATGGGCTAAGCAGCTCCCAAGGGGGCAATTAAATTAAAGTTGGGTAGAAGGGTCGGGGCGGTCTGCCCAATACACTCTTCCTGCCTGCCAGACATTCATGATGAAGGAAGCAAAGGTCATTTTGGTGCATGTAGATATTTAACGCCTGGTAGCAAGAAGAGCATGCTGGTACTGTAGTCTTGCCACATTTCGCATGAGGTCAAATATGATATGAAGGGGTGCAGAAAAAGGGCTGATCAACTAAAAGCAGACTTAGATTGAAGGGTCCATGTAAAACTAGCTGCAACTAGCCATCGAGAGCATATCTGTCAGCCCGTCTTGTCTCTTTTTATACACTATCGACACTGTCAGACCCTGACAACAAGAAAAATAATCACAGCAGTTAAACATCAGGTATCGCTGGGACAGATTACGCTCAATGGCTGTTCAGAAATGTGTCATTGTCGATGAACAACACTTAAACTTTTAATACAAGAGTTAAAGTACAAAACCATTCACATGGTGACGGAGGTAGAATAATGCAGGCTACCAAAAACTGAACACATAATAATAAATGTGCCTTTGTGTATGTTTTTATCTGACTGAATAACTTATTGACAACCGCGCTCTTTGTTCTGTACATCCATGTTGGCTGTTGGATGTCGTCTGTGCAGTGTGTTTGAGTGCTACGTGTTTGTGTTTTTCTCCTTCATTGGCTGTGTCAGGAGACACAGCGGGAGCCGCTTGGTCTCTGCTGGATCTTTATGCATGTTTTTGGTGTATAACAGCCATAAGAGTACTCGTACTGCACTGATCTCATTCAGAGTCCCGTGTGGGTGGGCTACACAACCCAAAAGAAGAAAATCACTGCAGCAATATGATCAGAAATTCAACTGAGAGGCATTTTAAGATATATAACTTTTGCCCTGACCATTACACCAACAGGGACTTTAATGCCATTGTGCTGAAACAGATATGCTTTCATATGAAGCTGGTCCTGTTCGTGCCGCTATAAAAGCTTCCACTCTTCTTGGAAGGCTTTCCACACGTCTTTGGAGTTTCTATGTGGAGCATTTATGAGGTCAGGCGCAAGGAAGCCTGGCTGACAATTTCCATTCCAGGTCATCCCAAAAGGTGGTCGCTGGATTCAGGTCAGGGCTCTGTGCAGGCCAGTCAACTTCCTCCACACCAAACTCACCAAACCATCTCTTTATAGTACTTGCTTTATGTGGTGGGGCACAGTCATGTTGGAATAGAAAAAGGCCCCTTCCCAAACTGTTGGCGCAAAATTGTAAGCGTAGTATTGTCCAAATGTTTTGGTATGCTGAAGTATTAAAGCTGCCCTCTACTGGAAAAAAACACCCCTAAGAAACCTATGAAAAGAGCCCTATAGCATTAACCCTGCTCAATTAGGCAGGTTCTTCCAACATCTGCCAAACCCAGAACTGTCCATCTGATTGCTAAACAGAGTTTCTGCTGCCCCACAGTCCAGTGTCGGTGGGATTTGCACCGCTCCATCCAATGTTAGACACCGGAGTCCGTGATGTAAGTCTGGCATTCAGCTGCTCGGCAATGGAAACCCATTCCTTGGAGCTGTTGACGCACAATTTTTGCACTTACTGTATGTTAATGCCAGTGGCATTGCCAGTGCCAGAACTCAGCAGAGCCTCGCCGACTTCCATGCACCATACACCCTAGCAGTCATCTGTACTGTACAAGTATTTCACTTACAGGCGACTGTGGGATGTCCAACAGGGATCTTCCATGCTTGAAGTGACTGAACTTTTCAGAACAACCCTTTTTGCATCATAAATGTTAATAAATGAAGACCGCATGCTGAGTTTTATACACCTGTGGCAACAGATCTGATGGAAACACCTGAATTCAAAAATCAAATAACTGCTTTTGTCCATATGGGGTTTGTTAAAGGAGCTGTATGTAAGAGCAATAATAAAACGAATTATAAAATTACCCCGATATCATGTTAATTTCAAATACTTATGTCACTGACAACAGCACTCAAGCCAGGATATTCCAGTTTAAAAAGAGGAGTTGCAGCCCTCAACTGATGTTTATGTTGTCATTTTTTGTTTTGGCCTGAAGCTCCACCCTCCACCTATCTCCCAATCACCAAGTCAGTATTGTTTCTGAAGCTCCACCCTCCACCTATCTCCCAATCACCAAGTCAGTATTGTTTCGGCATCCGGGTTGCCAGCTCGGCTCTAATTATCGCAGCCATGGCAGCCTACGTTCCTGCTGCATTCTGCAGCCTACCTGGCAACCTCTGGTCGGGGGGAGGAGGGGGAGGGTACATGCCGCTCAACAATATTTTGAAAGTGACTGCAGTACCAGTTTTGGCCATTTCTTACAGACGGCTCTTACAAACTATAACATCAAACACATAAGCAGTCCAGTCTTACAAGGAATATGTTTGACTGGACACTTCCAAAATATTATCATACTAAAGATAGATAAATTGTGAGATTAGAGCTTCTTTTATAGACTGTTGTTTTCTAAAAAGCAGCATTCAGTTTGATGCCAACATGTAACCAGACTCATTATTGTTCAAGCAAAATCTTGTTTTTATTGATGTCTAACCCTAGCTATGGGTTTTGTTTTCTCTTTTCCTAGCCCTAATATCGGGCTGTAGCAAGCTCGTTGCCACTGGGGACGACCGACAGGACAGAGGACAGGATTTTGTGGAAACGTTTTTATTCTCGTTCACTGCAGACACACGCGCACCAGCACCTTCAGCAGAGACCCCTTGCTGCTGTGCAGCCACTTCTTATGTAGCCAGGCAGGGTGGATCACCTTAGTGGCTGCTCCTCCACCCTGCCACACGGGCAAATAAGAGCAAAGTTGAAAAGTTAGCCCTTGGACAATACTGGGGCCAGTGAGTCAAACCTGGTTCTCTGGAATCAACTGTGTCTCTCCTTCCATCTTCAAACTTCAGTTTATAGTCGTTTGTGAGATTTTAAAGAAATTGAATCCATCAGCACACTTTTGATCCATGAAAGTGTCACATAATGCATAACACATCAATGTAATGGTGTCACAGGCAAGCAGGCCATTTGGAGCCCAGCAGCTCTACCGTTTTAGTGTAGCACTTACGGCAAATGATGAGTAAAAGTTACACTCATTCCTACAGGCAAAATTCATCAGTTGCAGATGAATTTGCAGCCCAAAAGCAAAATACAGCCACCCTGTTCTGTGGGAGATGCCAGACCAGCAGAGCACACGAGTCTCTGCCGGGCCACGGCTGGAGGGAATGTTGCATTCTCTCGCTTAACTCTGCCCTTGACGTCGACGTCTGCTCGCTTAAATCAGTCTGGCTTCTGTCAGCTTGGGGTCGGGGCCAATGAGTTCATCTACCACTTCATGATTGGTCTTTTGAAATGCAATCACACTCGCATGGGTTTCTACCTCGACTTTGACTGACAGATAACATTAAACAAAGCTCAAAGTTGAGACACCTTTAAGAAAGAAAGAAACAGCAGCGGTGGCAGCAGATCGTGAGCTGGCCAATTCACTGATTGGTTTCCACTCCTGATTGATTCAAGCAAGCAGGAATCAAGTTAAAGAGCAGTAAAAGGCTACTTTTACACCTAAGATTGAATCATTTCTCTTTGGAGATTGATAAAGTTGGATCAAATTGAAGTGAAGTCATGGTATATAACATACTGAAGGAGGTTCATACATCTCTTCAAATTATATGTTGAACTGGAAACACAAAGTGACAGAGCTTATCAGGATTTTTATTCATGTGAAACTCTCAAAGAGTTCACCAGCCTTTGATTCTGAACGGCAGCTTTTAACAGAGGAGATGAAGAACGTGTCAATAATATTTCCTGTTGCGGCCCATCCAGCCCAAAGATAAAGGGGAGAAAGAGACTGACACGCCATTAAAAATGAATTAGACATTGTAGGATTTATGTCAAGTTTGGAGAAAGACTTCGACGCTTTGAAGTTGAAAACAGCGATCAGAGAATGCATTATATTCAAAATAAAGAGAAATGCCATCTTGGGATGGATATTCTATACACATAAGAGCAATATTGCTCTTTAAGTTCTTAGAGATCGTGGCTTTAAGTTGTATCCTTCCCTCACGATTTATATTAATGAATAAATAGCCTGTGAATAACACAATTACCTGTCACGTCCTCAGTAAAGGTAAGAAAGCTAATCAGAGGGCTCAAACATGCTGCTACAGCCAACGGCCTGATAAAGGAGATTACGTATTAATAATGCGTTTTCATGTTTATCTTTAGAACAGCCTTTTAATGTCTGCATTCACTCAGTGAGGATAAAATCATCCACAATCCTCAGTGTCAACACTATTTATAAAAAGATGAACATTGCTAGTGTGACTTCCCCCACGGGTAACCTCCTTTATTGACAGCAAGTGCACGGACGCTGTGGAGTTAGCGTGGTTCGTACGCGGCACATTCCTCCTAAAAGGCTTTTCGTTAAATCGGCTCGTACGAAGAGTACTAAGTAATCAAAACAAAACAGACTGAGGTACAAAATACCGGAGGAAGTTCGCTGGCACCAAAAATAATAGTGACTTTGAGCTTATTATATTTTATATTCATGAAAGTTTTTTTCCAATGCGCCACAGGGCTTCAGAAAGCAAATTTACTTTACTGTCAGAGATTTGAAGACCAACAGCCTGCTGTGTGTAGATGGGGGTTTAACAGGTTCTGTGTTAGTGATTTGTACAGATCTATTAGAGTTGATTTCGCTGATGGATTTCCTGTTTGCACAGGCCTCACTGTGGTTTCCTCAATCTGATTAATTGAATATGGAGCTGCAGTGATTTGGTCATTACCCACAGAAAAATATTTGCATGGTCCGTAGAGGTTTTCTGTGAACATCCAAACACACGGCTCAAATGAAAGATTCAACAGGCTAAACCGAGACCCAATTCCTCAGATGCATTGCTTTTCCTCTCAAGGTCATTTGGAGCCGAGGTAATTTTGCACTTAGCGCCATGACATTAGTTGTTTTCCTCTGCACACTTTTGTTTCTCAAATTGAATCTCTTCTGCGTAGCTCTCAGGTGTTTACCAGAAAAACAATACAAGCTCTGGAGCGTAAAAAAGAAAAAAGAAAAGCTTTAATTACCTCTAAAAAGCATAACCAAACAAAACCTAAAACATCATCTTCATGCACGCAAAGGATTCACCTCAGGTTGCATTAATATTCTGTGTTTGTTCAAAAAGCCCCTGTGCACAGGACACTCATATAAAGCGGTCTTAACGCTCAGCAGCAGAGACAAAGCTGTGAGCTTGTTTTGTTCTTGCTCCACAAATGAGGTTTCAGAGGTATGGCTCCCCACCTCGTCTCAGGGGACCTGGCTAATTCAGGGAAGCCATTTATAAATCGCAGAAACCACATATCCTTATGGTACCTGTGCATAAATATGCCTGTGTGAATGACAAGACGGTTTATCTTGAAGAGAAAGTTTGCAGATTTCAATTGAAAAACATTTATTTTTGTTTTGTTTGTTGTTTTTTTTTTGTCTTGCATGTCCCAGTTGTTACAGAGGAGTTATCTGATGCAGGATATTTCAGACATGCAAGTGCTTGAAAGGGTCTCACCTTATTTGAGAGCATAACACGTTGGGACCGTGTCCAAATTTGTATCCAGAGTTGCAGGTCTTGGTAAATGGCTGCACTAATGTTGCACCATGACTGACAGTACCTATTAATCACACTGTGTGTGGAGAATGGCCTTGTTTTATTGCCATTAAAGTTTTAACCATTGCACATGTATTCTACAATCTATGCATAGCAGTAACGAGCTGAGGAACGACCGCAAGGTCATAAATCAACTCTGACTGACTGCAGACATAAAAACAGACAAGACAACCCAGTTTAAAAGGCTTTTAAAAAGGGGTAAAAGAAATCTCCAACAACAACAACAACAAGACTGTCGAGAACTGACTTAGATTAAGCTATGTTGTGTTCAGGTTAGGAAAAACCTATGTAGACATAAGACTCATCAACTTCTGCTTCCACGATGCTCTCTGTTTCAGCCCATGCTGTTTATGTCATGGTGATAAAAATGAACATGATAAAAAACACAGCTAAGTTGAACCAAGAGTTAATGGCTGAGAATAATAATAATAATTCATGGCAAAAAGGTGATTAAAAAGACTATGTCGTGATTATAATGCTGAATGTGATAACATGTTGTTCAGAACAGAATATAAGCAATGGTAATAATAAGACCTGATTGTTAATAATTTTCACATGTTCATATAATAATTCATTAGAAAATGTAGGTTAAAAGAGAATAATTCATTGTTTCCATGTGTCTTGAGTTAAAAAGGTTAAAATGATGATTGATCATCCATTCTGTGCTCAGCTGATTTTGCCTGGCAGGCATAGAAGATAACAGAGACAGTAATGGCACGTGTATATAAAAATACTTTATTTTATATCATTTTTTGTTTACAATATTTTACTTACCTTTTTATAAGAATTCATTTGTATAAGTTATTTCCAGAACTTCAATTGTGTTTTATTTTCTTTATTAAGTCTGTGGCGAATCTGTTGCACAGCAATTGATTACTCATGCCTGCTCCCGTGTTGAGGGAGAAGTTTTTCTGATGTCGGAAGAATAATATACTCTGGTTGTTAACCTGTCGTGGTCGTGTCGTTTTTACACCTTTATTATTTTATTCTTTCCCCGGCAACGGGGCGTAACATTTACATTAAAAACATGAGCAAAACTATCACTTTAATATTTAAGATAGATGAAATAATATTTTCCTTAAAGGAGCTTGAGGCAGGATTTATGAAAAAAAATCATATACGTTTTAAGTTTTCTAGTAATAATGTCAGATGAAGCGTTCCAAACCAAAAAGAATGAGCCCTCTAGTGTATCTCTCTGTTGTTTTGAACAGGCTGTGTGCTGCAAAATGTGCTGCAATTCGGAGTCAGAATTTCCCGCTCTGTCCTGCGGATGTCACATGACGCTGCATGCGCGTTCTCCCCGTTCTCCCGTGCCGGCTTCGCTGTTGGCTGCAGTACCCCCGACAGCCGTCGTGGCGAAGGGTGGCGCTAGAGAGTCTCATTTCTTAAAAGGAGCCTCAAGCTCCTTTAACTAATTTTAATGTATCACCTATAGGTTTGTTACAAATATCAATAGTTAGACTCATCTAATGTTGTCTCTAAGTTGAAAAAAGTATAAAAGCATTAACGCAAATGATAAATACCATGCAGAATTTTAATTTGCACCTCCATCCATTTCTGGACCTACATCCTCAAGTTTTTAAAACACATGAATAAATAATGAGTTGAAACCATTCCTCTTGCCTTTTTACTCAGAGTTTGTCTTTACTAATGAGATAACGTTGCTGCTGTGTGTAAAGGACGGCCTGTGTGTGTTGCTGAGATGCAGCCAGCTTTGAGATAACGGCAGTATTTGTTTTAAGCCAACATTCATTTTCTGAAATGATGTGAAAGATACACGGCAGTGTAACAGGACTGTAACATAATGTTATTGAGTTTCTGGAATATTTCATACCATTAGTCAGAGACAGTTTGGCAACATCTGATATACTGGCTATTAGTCATATTAGTGACTGGCTGAATCCCCAATGTTTAATTTGTATATTGTATTGGCCTTGTCTGCTTTTACAAATGCAGTTGTTCATCAAATAACCCAGGTATGCATCAAGGTGTTTGACAGAGCAGAATGATTTTGTCTTTTTCAACTTCAAAACCCTTGTGCATCCTCTACATGAAGACTTGGAGAAGCAGCAGTGACATTCTCGTACCTCGTTGGAGAAGCTGGAAGACTCTTCAGGTGCAGGTCTCACTTTTCGGGATTGAGTCTTTAAAACAGCATTTTCAGTCTTATAAGAAAGCTTTTGTGTCCAGGGTGCAGTTCAATTTCAAACATCCATCTTGAAAGTAGACTGAATTGTTTCCACATTTGCAGCTGCCATAGTTTCCGAAAAGTGATATAGGATTTTTTTTTCAAGGTCTCAGTTTATCCAAAAGATATTTGAATTGTTTCCTACGTTGCTGTCTTCATACTTCCATATTTGTGTTTAGGCTTCTTGAAGTGAACTGAATAATAGTTTTGCCTTTGATTTTAATGTCCTGCAGGGCCCATTCAAGGGGGAGGAAACAGCCATCCTGGGACCACCCTAATAAAACACATGCGTACGTTTACTGCGGAAGAGCTGTTCCCTCATGTTTGCCTTTGTTCCTGGGTGTATGGGATGCTCCTGCTGCTTGTTCTCAGTTTGTCTTCACCGCTCTGCTCCCATGATCCTCTTGACTCCCTTTTCCACAGCAATCACTCACTGACATCCGTTCTTTAAGTCCTTCACGTTCTGTCATTCTGCCTGTCAGAGCTCCTCTCACACAACTTTCTTCCCCCGCCTCTCCATGACATCCTGCCCGTGTCTGATGTCTCTGCCAAGACTCGACTCCACCACCGGCAGCATCCACACAGCAGGGGTGCTGCCCCACATCCTTCACTCAAGACACAGCTCAGCCATGACACTTCATGTAAGTCTAAACATCCACATTTACGCTTACTTTTCTTATTATATTAACGGGGTGATATTATGAGAAAAAAAAAATTGCATATTTGACAGCGTACAACGTGGGAGTCTAAAGTGACCGCCAACTTGATATTAGCCGTTCAGCTTTTTGTGGTGGCTGCCTCGGTCTGAAAACATGTCGCTTACTGAGCAGGAAACTAACGCCCCAGACCTGGAGCAGCTTCCCCATTTTCCTCTCCTCTCAGTTTCACTTTTTTCTGCATTTGCCATACCTCCGTAGCACTTAGTTCAAAGCTGTGAAACTCATTCGAAGGGACACCCTTCCAGAAGATGAGAAGGGAGGAGTGGAGTAAAATAAATTGTTCACTTCACCCACAGAAACCAGCTGCTATGAACAGAGCTGTAAAGATGTGTCAGAAATGGTGCAAAGTTGGATCCGAAATGAAGGAGGCCATGGGATTATATAACAGAACTATTATTCTTATTATTACATTGTAATTAGCTAACTCTTTTATACAGAGTGATTTACAAAGAGAGGAGAGAAGATGACGATGGAAAAGGTGCATCTTCTTTTTTTTTTTCCCTTGTCTGCACACATATTAATGATTGATACCATGACGGTAGAAACCAAAAGTATATATATGTGCATTATTACTATATTTAATATATATACATATATATACGCATACAGGAGTTTGCATGTTCTCCCCGTGCTTGCGTGGGTTTTGTCCGAGTACTCCGGCTTCCTCCCACAGTCCAAAAACATGCATATTAGGTTAATTGATGATTCTAAAATTGCCCGTAGGTGTGAGCGTGAGTGTGATTGTGAGCATGGTTTGTGTGTTTATATGTGGCCCTGTGATGGACTGGTGACCTGTCCAGGGTGTATCCCCTGCCTCTCACCTAAAAATGAGCTGGGATAGGCTCCAGCAGACCCCCGTGACCCCGCAAGGGATAAAGCGGGTAAGATAATGGATGGATGGATATACGCATACATATGCGTACACATACATAAATATACACATACAAACCCAGGGATTTTTTTTTTTTTTTTTTTGGGGGGGGGGGGGGGGGGGGGTGACGACATCCACTGCCAATCCAGGAAGCAGGAACACATGGAAACACACGTCAAGCACTGGAAATCTGCAACAAAAAACCACAAACAAAACACGAAACCGGCACGGAGCCAACCAAAACAACAGCAATCGACCTAAATCTTGAGATCTGATCGCAGTCTGAGCTAAGCTACCGCTACCGCTACCTAACCCCAAAAACTAGAGAGCCAGCATGCAGGTGAACGAGCCAGTGTGTATGTCTATGTGTGTGTGTGTGTGTATGTATATGATCATGAAAAGGTGCATCTTCAAGAGGTTCTTGGAGATAGAGAGATAGAGAGATGCCCCTGCGCTGATAGCAGACTGGAGGTTGTTCCACCAGCGTGGACCAGTCTGGGAGATCTGTCTGGACTGTGGGGAGCACGACTGAGCCTGGAGTGTGAGCTTGCATGGTTGTGTTGAGGAGGGTGGGAGCTGATCCAGCTATCACTCTATAGCAGTGGTCCTCAACCTTTTTTTAGTGATGCACTCCCTGTGAAATATTTTTTCAGCCAAGTACCCCCTAACCAGCGCAAAGCACTTTTGGTTGTTAAAAAAAAGACCTAAAACAGAGCACTGTGCCATCAGTAACTGATTTATTAAACATAAAAATATTGCTGCTATGCTTCAAGCTATGCTATGACTCCATCGTTGGTCCAAGTGATTGACAGGTGAAGCCAGGTGGCATTTGACAGGTTAGGTGGAACCATCCTGGTGTGGGGGATACTCTGCGGTTTTAGGATAATAAGTTGAATAGCCTACTCCTGAAGATAAAATTCATTTTATGAATTTAGACTTATATTTCCATCAATTATTTATGAAATATTTATTTTTAAAGGATTTTTGCATGGATGCTACTTTTTAAATATATGTATATTTGAAAATCTCACGTACCCCCTGTAGTGCCTTCACGTCGTACCCCCAGGGGTACGCGTACCCCCATTTGAGAACCACTGCTCTATAGGACAGCAACAATGAATCAAATTTGATTCAAGCTGCTCCTGATGGCCAACGCAGGTTAATGAGCAACAGTTGGACCTTTTTTAGGTTAGTTTAAAACCAGATCCCTCGCCACGTTCTGGACCAAGAGAGTTCTGCAACACAGGCTGGAAGAGCAGCCAGGAAGGCCCTGTAGCAGCTGAGGCAGGAGATAACCAAGTCTACACCAGGATGTGAGTGGACTAGTTAGATAGACACGTCCTGATTTTCTTCATGTAGTACAATACAAATCAGCATGACTGGGTAGCAGGAGCTGCCTGGCTGGAGGAGATGGCTGGTCATCAGTCATGACAGCCAAGTTTTTCACCACCTCGGAAGGTGTGATAAACGTCAATCCGATATTGAAATCCTGATGGACGGACAGTGTAAGAGCCATAATAATTGAACATGATGATATGATTGACACCCCCCTTGGATAAAGTGGTGAAATGCTCCTTTGTTTCAGTTAGAAGCCACGTCATAATTGGTTGGAGTCAAGCAGTCTGAGCAAGACTGTGCCAAGCAGAGCATGCAACTAGAATGAATCTTGTAACTTCTTTTTATCATTTTTTGCAGTAAATCTTTAAAATGAAGGTACTGATTGCACATCAAGTTTATTGCCTTCATACAGGCGGCTAATGGTGGCAGTCAAGTGAACTGAACATAAAGATGCCTCCCATAGTTAGACCAAAATATCCCCCAAACATTTCATCAAGAATTAAGAAACTTAAGTCAACTTTTTTTTTTAAATAAATAATTAGATGGATTATGACTTTAATTTTCACAAGTTGACACTCTGTCCCGAGGTCTTCGTATGTGACATGTTTTGATCAAAGCCAAAAAAAGTCTTTTAAAAGTTATACGAGCGGCAGTGACTTCAAACGCCCCGAATAAAGCGCAAGAAAAGTTTCACTTTTTCTCATCCCGTTATACGTCCTCTTTAAGACGTTGGCATTTAGGATGAGATTAAACCAGCGCTTGTGGGAAACGAAACAATCTCAGTATTGACCCGGGTTGTTTCTACAAATCTAATAAAGAGGAGAACGGAGCAGATAATGTTCCTCATAAACCTTTATACAGTTCAGAATTTAACTACAGGTCAATTTTTTACGAAGATGACTTTTATTTCAACATTTTCTGTAGCTCAACACAATAGTCTAATTACAGCTTTTATGCTCTCCGTCAGCTCAAAGTTTAACGTTATTGTTCATTTCTTACACGCTGGCTTTTCCCTCTTTTAGAGGTCTTGAACACCAACACAGCACTTCAGACTCTCTCTATATTGTGAAGAATAACTGCCTCATTTATAACTGTAAAATATGCCAGTAGTGTTTTTAACAAAGTCATTTTTGGAATATTGAATAAAATCAACTTTATATTAAGTCCGTTACCTCATATATTGTTTCTTAAGCTGAAATCATCTATTTTTTGTTTATTTTTAAATGCAATTAAAGGAGCTTGAGGCTCCTTTTAAGAAATGAGACTCTCTAGCGCCACCCTTCACCACGACGGCCGTCGGGGGTACTGCAGCCAACAGTGAAGCCGGCACGGGAGAACGGGGAGAACGCGCATGCACCGTCATTTGACGTCACATCCGCAGCCCAGCGCGGGAAATTCGGGACCGAATTGCAGCACATTTTGCAGCACACAGCCTGTTCAAGACTAAGGAGAGATACACTAGAGGGCTCATTCTTTTGGGTTTGGAACGCTTCATCTGACATTATTACTAGAAAACTTAAAATGTATACGGATTTTTTTCATAAATCTTGCCACAATCCGGCCTCAAGTTCCTTTAAGTCAAAAAATCTAACGTATTGTAGAATCGTTTTTACTGAATTGTGCTTTCTGCTTCTGCCTTTCTGCACGAGGATGGAGGGAGCGGAAAAGACATTCTGCGAATGCTTTGACATTTCATTGGACAAAGACTTGGTTGCAGAACAGAATAGCCAGAAATGTGTGTTGTGTACTTCCAGGGAGAGAGGAGGTGTGTTTATAGCCCGGCCAGTGAGACACAACAGAGAGGAACCAGATTGGACGTTGTTGAAAAAAAAATCTTTTTAAAGCTGATCCATCTTTAGAAGCAAAAGTTTTGAATTGTTTCCAGCAAGTCAAATAAGGCCACAAAGTGTCCCAGCAATTGTGAGCACTGTCCCCTCCACAAGAAAACAATTTAATTTGGCAAAGAGTTGATCGTGACGCACGACTCGCTCTCCCTGTGAAAATGTGCCACGGTTAATGTATTTGGGTCAGTCAGTTCTAGCGGTACTGTGAGGCAGAGCAATGCCACACAAAGCTCTCTGAGGCGTCTATGAACACAAGCGCGGTGCATTTTTTGGCTGCAAAGCACCGCCGGCGAGTGTTACAATGAATTGAAGATGAGACAGGAGCCGGGCCAATGTAGCAATTTTGACCACCCATCATAATCTCCAGCGTCTCCTGCTAGAGGCATGCAAGGCTGCTGAGAGCACGAGACACACATGCAGCGGAGCAGGAACACAGTTAGAAACACGCCAGACTGAGTGTGTCTAAACCAACAAGAGATTTGGAAGAATTGTTCACTAATACAATTTGGGATTAAGCCGTTTTATTGAAGAGAAGGACGCTATTGTGACTGAGTGCTGCAAGAATTGTGCTTCGTAAGACGAGGGGGAGGAAGAAATACAAAAAAAAAATATCCCATCATCAGAGCAGAATCTGAACACCTCTTTTAAGCCCCAAAGATGTAGAAAAGAGGGATGGTGCAGATGTAAAGCAGGTCTGCCCTACATTTTTACGGTGAGGCTCAAAATGATGCTGAGGGGGAGACCACCTTTTCTCTGCAGCCAGAATCCATTTACTTTTTCATGATCTCTCCAGCTCCTGAGAGAAACTCATTTCTGTCTTTTCTATTTATTTTTTTCTTTCATTTTGAGGAAGCTTCATCAGATATCAGATATGTTGCTTCATACAAAGCCTTTCACCTTGGTGTCCACGCCGTTCCCCTGTCTGACACCGAAGGGAAGGATCCCGGATCCCGCCAGACGCTGCCAGCGGCAGCTCCACGTCTGCCAGGACTCCTCGGCTCTCCCATATTGTTTTTAATGAATGAATAATAGGAACGTCAGTACAATAGAGCACTCTAGGTGTGTGTAGTTCAAAAGCAGTTTGGGAATAGAGAATAGATTTATCAAGATTTCTGTTTCTTTGTCTGGAGCAAGAAGTTAGAAACATCGTTCATTTTAAATTCACTTTGTGGCTGAATGTACTTACAGTATGATCTACAACGGGGGGTTTCCTAGATCGCCAACTTGTACAGCTGCTCGATCACTCTTTTATGAATTACAATGACTTTTGTGGTAAGTCTTTGCAATTACCAGAATGACTGATAAATCGACTAAATCTTGTGAGTCAAAAACTTGAGAGGCGCCTTTTCTTTATCTATAATCCATGATGGGCTCACCTCTGCTCGAAAGGACTCCTCCTGCCAAGTGAAAATGTGCTTAAACACTTACCTAATCACTGAATTTCAGAGTGGATTCCAGCACTTATCCATTTGCTAATTCTCTAAGTGTTGGACAGAGCAACCGATGCTACTAAAACTGCTGTACGACGTGCAATAAGATTTCATTTCACCCAATTAGGCGCCAAACTTGCTCTCCATCCACATGCAGCATCTTTGTATCTCGTGACTGCCTTGCCTTAGTTTCTGTGACACCTCCCCTCCCCCACCACCTTTAATCACTTCAGGCCATTTCATCGAGTTCAGAGTATTGAGCTCTTCAAATTTCACGTAGCTGTGAGCTTGGATTGTCACCGCAGTGCGAGTGGCTGTGGCTCAGGTGAGGGAGGCACTCGCTGGTTCAGTTTGCAGCTTTTTCTCTGATGTGTTTCAGAGCGAGACACCGAAAGCCCAACATGAGCGTGCTCACTGGCATGGGAGGGTGCCGCATTCTGTTAAATGTGTTCTTTCTTTTAAAGCGTCATTTTTATCTGTCCGTGACTATTACTCGCTAAAACAATTTTGTCTCACGATTCCCAAGGACATTCTCTGGAAACTGTGGGCCTTATCGTCGTGCAATTTAGCGACTGAGGTTTTGTTTTGTTTGGACAGTAGAATCCATTTCAGCCTTCCTCCAAGGAACCCATTGTTGTTTTCAGGAGGAGATGGATGGAGTCAAGGGTCGCCACTGTCAGTGCGATCAGGCGCCGGCGTACGTTGACCTTGCAGTTCCGCTCCAATGTCTTTGGACGTTTTTTCTTTGGCTCTTTGTGGTCTGACAATGACAAACCTGCGGTTGCATTTCCTCTTGCAGCCCCGTCCTGGGAGGTCTTTATTCTTCTTCATAGTTGCAGCTGCAGTCACAGGAACCTGCTCGGAGGGCAGCCTTTTTCTTTTTTTTTTACATCCTTTTCTAAGATTTTATTTCTGACCTGCTCAAACAAACTCTTTCACTTGGTTCCTCTGCTCCGTGTTCGCTGTGCTGCAGGCAGAATACTGAAGTGCATATTGGCACGCTTTCTCCGTCTAAATGAATGATAGAATTACTGAAGACCCCCGTGATGCAAATTACAATTCAAATTAGTTTTACTGGAACCAATCAATCTGTCGGGGCTTTAATTTTTTTGAATATTTTGTGAACTATTCAATAAATGTATAATTTTCATGCTTTTATTCACATAGTATAGGCATGCAGGTGTGCATCATAAATATGCTTTTAATGTAATCACTTTTACGGTGGAATGAAGCGTTTCTTCAATAAGCCGTAAGGGAACAAGCAAATTTGCTCATACCAATATTTTCAAGCACAATAAATACTTTGCATTTCATTACTAGAAACATAAAAATTCTGTGTGCGCTCGCCCGCTCACTGGTAAAGAGTCAAACCTCTTCTCAAACTTCCTCCCAATATTTTCTCTTAACAGTAAATATGTGTGTCCTTTAAAATTAACATCTACTGATTTCTACAGAGCCAGAATAATTTCCCAAAAAACCTATCATCAAAACTTCACACGATGGAAGGATTCGCTGGGAAAATGTTGCTATGAATATTAATAATCCAGAAATTGTGTCCGGCCTCTGGTGATTATCTCATTTCAGTCCGGCGTCGGACTGATTGAGTCTGTATCATCTGTGTAAACTTGACAAAAGGTTACTGGACTTTTTTTTCTTTCTTTTTCAAATTGTCAACTAGATCTGCTACTATAATAAATGAGTGCATATTGAATGTGCAATGTGATCAATTAATTGATCAGCTGCTCAGCTGAAACTTAACAGACCCTTTTATATCCAACATAATTATGTTCCCTATCAAACGTGGCTTCATCTAACTGATGTAGCGACGATGAAGCTCAGTGTCCCCACAGTCTCAGCTTTTTTGGTTTCATTTTGGGCCAGACGTGTGCCAACCCTTCCAAAGAGCAGCCCATGAGGCCATGAATCAGCGAGCGCTTTTCAGTGAGGCCACATATTACATCATATTAATGCTAAGGTTAATATCAATCATTCTCCTTTGATTCAAACATGGCTTTACAGGCTGGGAGGCCAGACAGCCCTGCTCGGTCTGTGGCTCCCTTTGGAAGACATTAGGGAATTTGAATGATTACAATTATTGAGCATTTATGCAAGAGGTCTGCCAAAATGAGAGCTTGCTCTTACAATCCTAAAAATGCAGAGTCAGATCAAGGCCAGACAAACCTCTGAAGACAGAGGTGAAAATTAACTGTGTTCACTGACAATGAAGACAAAAGGGTAAGTAGTTCATGGGAGTGCATCCAATTTGGCTAAACGGGCCGAATATTGCAGATGCACTTCTGCAGCTGCGACCCTGTCCACTCCGGGAATAAAAAAGTGGAACGTCACTTATTTTGATTAACACACCATAGATTATTGTTCACTGAAGTCCACCAGGTCGAATCCACACTTAGGATATATGATAATAATTTACTGCACATGTTTCAGTCATGCATAAGCAATTAGATGAAAACATAAAACACAGACATCAGCAGTATGTCTAAGTAGAGGGTAGTTCATCAAGTCACTCGTTCATCTAACAGGACTTTGCTAATTCCAAAGATAAACAGGCAGATTTCAGAAAAGAGCTGCACTGACAAACTATTACTAACCCCTCTACCTAAACGCACGGCCACATTTTGTAACGTGGAGTGAAAATCAAAGGAAGAGTGTTCATTATTCGCCAGCACGAAGGGTCATGGAGGTTGGACGACGCGTCCCAGCCGCCTCCCTTTTTCACTCTGTTCTTAAGGGGGGGGGGGGGGGTTACACTGGCAGTTCAGCTCCATCTACATTTTTCACATCATTTATACTCGTGACCTGGAAATAGCCTTGGGCAGAAGCAATTTATGCACCTGTGATGTAAGGCACTCAAAATAATTTCTTGCTACACCATTTTGGTTTTGAATTGATGTCATCAGCAATCGGGGCAAGTAGAACATTCAAATTGTTATAATCAAAAGTAAATATAGTAATGTGGCACTTTTTAAAACCAATTCAGTATTTGTACTGCATGACATGCAGAGATGTTGAAAAAGTGAACATGTCAAAGAAAGTAGACTTCATTGAAAGTTTCTTTTACTTTTTACGCCAGATGTGCATGCATGTCTTTTATTGCTCGACCTCTGTACAGAGCTGTATCTGTGATGGAGAGCCATCTTTTACCATCTTTGTTGCAGACGAGGAGCTACATCCTAAAATACCCAAGGGCAGGGGCGGAGCAGGGGTCCCAGCCTAGGGGGGGCGAAGCATTCTAGATGGGCCTTTGTGGCCTAAACATCTCCGTTAAAACATAATCGCTAAAAATGCCACGGATCAGCTACTCTGACACACAACCACAGCAGCAGCACACGGTCAGAACCTTCACATGAGGTTTCAGCACCATGGATTTACCAGTCATTATGTCAAACCTAATTATAAGCCTCATGCAGACTTTAAGATATACAGTAAGTATCAAACTGGAGATAAAAATCAAATGACATCCAGTGATGTTTATGGAAGCCCATTTCCGCCAGTAAAAGAAAAAAATAAGATGAAATCTTAGCCTTAAAAATAAAAATATCCCCACGGTAAGTCATAATTATGACATAAAAATTCATAATTTCTATCTCATAATTATGACTTTTTATCTCATAATTTCGACTTTTTATCTCATGGCTTATCGTGGAGATATTTTTATTTTTAAGGCAAAATTTTCATCTTATTTTTTTTTATTTTACTGCCGGAAATGGGCTTCCATAGATGTCGGATTCGCCGAGTAGCACAATTCAGACACATGTTTTCAACCTACACGACAACAGACTACAATGTGCGACGACATGTATTTAACACAATGACCGAGCGACACGGCGGTCAAACAGCAACAAACAATATAGGAAAGGCCATATATCCAGCATTATGACAATGTTATCAGAAATATAATTAATATTATGACAGCTTACCAATGATGGTTTCATCCAGCGGTGGGCAGAAAGCCACATCAAAAAATATTTCCATCAGCCTGCTGAAACTTAGCATGACTTTCCTGCTACTTCTGATGCGACAACTGGCTAAAGGCTGATTTATGGTTCCGCGTTACACCAACGCTGTTATATAGTCCAACTTTCCTTATTTTATTCAGAACACTTTTTTTTTCCCCCTTCGGAGTGGGCCCGGGGCGGCCGCCCCCCCTGCCTGCTCCGCTAGTGCCCAAGGGCCTATGTTTCTATGAGTATGGCATTAAAGGCTAGCTGACATCACTTTATCCACATAGCATTTAGCAGTTTCAGTAAACTTGACATCTGAAATGCGAATTAAAAGCAAAGAGAGCATAATTGCTCTGAATGTAAATATCGGGGTTCTCATGCAGTTAACCGTACTAATGGGCTGCAGAAACCGGCTGTGGGTTGGCATCGACCAGTCCGGGGGCAAAGGGCACCAAACAGCTTGCAGCTCGCAGCCTTTGGCCGCCTGGAGCATCTTCTCGTGGTGAGTTTGAGGAGCTGATGACCCACATGCAGCAGAACAGCAGGCAGGAGTGACAATGATGATGTTCTTATTCCTCTAACAAATAAATCATGGGACAAAACGCAGGTGGTTATAAAAAAAAAAAAAGACAATAATCTAAAGAACAAACAATGAGGCACAAAAAACAGGCAGGACAATGGTGAGTAGTTTGGAAAGCAACACGGGGAGCATCATAGGAATTATGACAAGAGCACATCTGTGAAAATGCCAAATGAACTGGCGAGGGAAAGAGGGAAGCGAAGCCCTGTATTCACATACACTCACAGACAAGCTAACAAGACGTCGCTGAGGCCGTCGAAACAGAGCAGATAAACAAAGGAAGTGACACACTCGGGGAAAACACTGTTCAGAGCTCCAGACTAAAGCTTTTTACTTAGAGCTCTGCAGCCCAGAACTGATTTGTATTTTTAGGTGCATTACCACAAACGTAAGGGGCACACCTTACATCAACGTAGGGGCACTTTTCCCATTTTAACTGTAAAACTGACACATGCTTTTGATAATAGACAACAAATGAACATCACTAATTTTGACGCCATTTCTTCTCTAAAAGTTGTGTCCCTTCTTGGGTGCTGTGTTGAATTTTACCATCACTTTATCCTCTTCCAAAGACTGAACAGTATTTCCTTCTTACAAAATATTCCAGTACCAGGTTGTTGTTTTGTTTCTTTGTTTATGTTTGACCAGGGTCTTCTGTTTGAATTATGACCAGTTTCTTCAGCAAACTTGTTGTTTAAGAGTAGAAAGAGTAAAATACAAGTAATTTTACTGGCCTTTTGATTGTATGTCCAGCAGCTCAAGCCCGATGATTGTAATATGTGCAGCGTGCAGTATCTGGTTTCTAAAACAGCGTGTGAGGCAGAAAATCCACAGGTTGCTTCTTGAAAAATGTCCTCCTGGATGTGTCAGAGCAAGAGTTATTTTCCACTTTAGGTCTGTGGTTGAGTATAACACCAGCTCCTGCGTCTACCTCCCAACGGGTTTGTTTATGTCCGATTTATTTTTTATTTTTGTTTTTTTATCGAGTAACTGAAAATTCTACTTTATGTTTCATCACCAACATCTCTTTGAGGTCACTGTACTTTACTGTATAATAGGCAAGGGACATTTATTTATATAGCACAATTCAACACAAGGTAATTCAAAGTGCTTTACATTGACATTAAAAGCGGCAAGACATAATTAGACAGTAAATAACAAATACGATTTTATATCAAATAAGAAATTAAGAATAAGATGATAAGAAAAAAAGTAAAATAATAAAAAGCACAAGCTGTTAAAAATAATTTAAAGGAGCTGACAGTATAAGTAATAATAAGTAATAAGGCAAATGTTATTGTTAATGTACTGACAGCAGGCTTGCAATGAGCTTGTTATGACTTGTGCACGTTCACTCACCAAGAAGCAACTTCCACAGAACTCCCATGTAAAGTGAGCAAAATACTCACATCCTTGTTTCTTCTTACATGAGTAAGAAAACCACTGAGCCCCATGCCCTTGAGCTCCTGCTGTCCAAGCAAAAACATTCAGTCGCTCCCCTCTTGTCAATTAACGTGAGCAAATTCTCTCTTAAAGTGACAGCGACCAAATTTCTGTTAAGGATCCACAATGTTGTTTTACACGGTACAATAATGGACATGAACTGAATACATGATTTTTGCATTACTGTACTTTCTCTGAAATAATTATCTTTGAACTGAATAAATGAAATGTTGTATCTGTATTAATTTACCTACAGCAGATACAGATTGAACTTATATACGACGATACAACGTTAATATTTTGGCTCCTGCTGTTAATGTCAGGTTAATATCCAAGAGTACTTTCCTCATCACGTGTGATGTATGAATGGCAATGTACGGTGAAAAAAGATTTGATTTCATGGTGGATTATTTGATATACTGAACACAGCACAACACTTAGTCAAGTTCAACATGTACATCTGGAAATGTGCACGTTGCATTTGAGTTGGTATTGTTAAAAACACTTGCACCGGCTCAAAATAAATGATTTCAAATGCAACTATTAGATGGCGGTCTGTAGGCCTGCTGTCAAAGTGAAGCAGGAAAGGATGCTAAACACAAAGTAGCAGTCCAAAAGCAAACAAGCACATGTAACCCGAGACCAAAACAAGAGAAATAAGCAAAACTCAGACTCAAATTCAATGAAAATCTGAAGTCCATCCCATCTAGTTCATTGGCTTTAACCTCTTACAGGAGCCAGAGGAGCCGGGTCCTCTGGTCGAGTGACCCTGACCCTTTAGATCCACCATTTAGGACCAAGTTTACCTGCTGCTCAATTGCCTAAGACACCAGGCTCAGGTGTATGGAGCCAAATCAAGGCCAAAAGTTTTGTTAATTTGAAAATGAAATTTGAACCTGAAAATTATTTTTTACAGTTTCAATTTTTATTTTTTCGGTATCAGATCTTTTTTTCAGTTTCAGATCTTTTTTTTTCAGTTTCAAATCTTTTTTTTTCAGTTTCAAATTTTTTTTTCAGTTTCAGACTTTTGGCCCCGGTGTGGCGTGGGGGGCGTGGCATCAACTGAGAGGGGCGTGGCATCAACTGAGAGGGGCGTGGCATCATGAGTGACAGCATAACAGAGAAGGCGGGGGACGTTCCTCAGTCATGTTGCCTTTAGGAAACGTAGGTTGCAGAAGTTATCAGTAGAAGTATGATTCAACACTGTATATACACCATATTCACGTGATTGGCAGTGGAAAAAACTGATAAATTTCTGTTTAAAAAGCTGTTTTAGACCGTACTTGACACCAATCGCAGTATAAAAGCAATAAACTATGCCAGACTGTACAGTTCAACAGCCACACTTTAAAGTTTGACATTTCCCACTTCCACATACTACCAAGTACGGTCCAAAAACAGCTTTTTAAACAGAAATGAGTCAGTTTTTTCCACTGCCAATCACGTGAATATAGTGTATATACAGTGTTGAATCAAACTTCTACTGATAACTTCTGCAACCTACGTTTCCTAAAGGCAACATGACTGAGGAACGTCCCCCGCCTTCTCTGTTATGTTGTCACTCATGATGCCACGCCCCTCTCAGTTGATGCCACGCCCCCCACGCCAGATCGGGGCCAAAAGTTTGAAACTGAAAAAAAATTTGAAACTGAAAAAAAAAAGATCTGAAACTGAAAAAAAGATCTGATACAGAAAAAAAAATTTGAAACTGTAAAAAAGAATTTTCAGGTTCAAATTTTATTTTCAAATTAGCAAAACTTTTGTCTTTGATTGGCTCCATACAGGTGTCCCATGGTAACGCGGTCACCCTACGGCCTACATGGACCAGCAGAGTCCTTGTTTCAGTTCTGGCAACACCTTTCGGTTTAATTCGAATGAATAAAAAAAAGGAAACAATAGACCAGCATGAGCTGATATAAGCTAAAAAGAAACAACCAATTAACTAGTAGTAACAAGTGACTTTCCTGTCAGTTCCAGTTTTGTTTGCCCAGTTCTTGAGTACAGAAATGAAAAAGCTAGAGCTCGGCTCGGGTCCCAGCAGCAGCGATCTCAACCAAACAGTGTCAAGAAAACCACTGGACGGTCACCCAAGAATGATTGGACAACAAATGTAAAGAACACATTCTCCTTTTACATTTTTATAACATTTCTCCAAGGAGCAGAGTAAGCCTGTGCATTTAGGTCGCAGCTCAGAAGTTATTTCCCAGGAGAGTCTGACAGCAGTTGCAGGCAAATAGTGTAGGAGGAGGAGGATGCTGCTGGAGGAGCGTGGCCAGTTGGCAGACGCACAGAAACAGTTGAATCTGACTACGTGAAAACGTGAATGATGAACGGTTGGGTTTAGCACTCCAAGTCGGTACGTAAAGGTTTAATCTGATTATATGCATTCTTTAAAAATAATAATAAACACATAAACAGCTGTGGAGTGCAGTTAAAAAAGGACATCGAGCCAATTTTATCCATGCCGAAATGCAACTTCATAGGGATGCAGATCATAGTGTGAGTCCTCTTATGATTCCAGCGTAAGAGTGTAAGCAGCGGCTGAGCCGCAGGAAAAAAAAGACACATTTCTTACAACATTAGCGAAATGTGTCGTTGGTTTTTCTTCATGGGTGGAGGAGAGAGACTGGAAAAATGCAAGGAAAATATGCAGCATAATAACTCTCCAGCCTCGTCCTTGAACATTAAAGCTCATAAATACATACATAGGCTATAATCTGCTCTCTTGGCCTAATTTCATCCTCTTTTGGGTTTTTGCTGCACCAGTTTTACCCGGTTGGGTTAACAAATAATAGTGTTGTTAATACTGCAACAATTCTCATCTGGTTAAATATTTAATGAACATTTTAAACTGTCTTTTCCCCAGGTTTTCAGGTCAGTCGTCTAGAATATTTTTTTTCTCCTTTCAGCCAAAAGCCAACTGCACCAGCAGATAATAACCTGGCCCGACTTTATGGATGGTGGGAGCAGAGCTGATGATGACCACTGTGGTATTCTCTCAGCAGGACGTGGTAATACCTGTGTTTCACTACGCTGAGATACCGGTCAGCTGAGGCTGAAACGATCCAAGGGTGTAACAGATCCACCGTACAAGACAAATATGCTCTCAGAGAGAACAGCAGTTACACAGAGACTCACAGGGCAGTTCTTTGGTTTTAAACATTTGTGAGCACATGATGTATTTATATAGTTTTTTTTTAACGTTATGATCTCAAAACTACACCTGTTTATGGTGAAGTGAAATAACAGCCGGTCAATCCACAACTAGATAACTAACAGAGGTGTCAAGTAACGAAGTACAAATACTTTGTTACCTTACTTAAGTAGAAATTTTGGTTATCTATACTTCACTGGAGTAATTATTTTTCAGACGACTTTTTACTTTTACTCCTTACATTTTCACACAATTATCTGTACTTTTTACTTCTTACATTTTAAAAACAGCCTTGTTACACTATTTCATTTCGGCCTTTAAAAAAAAACCATCCAGTTAAATTGCTCCATCCGGATAGAGTGAATTTGGTTGTGGTTGTTTCAGATGTTCTTGTCCAGTTTTGTTCTTACATCATATTCCTGCAACTAAACTTGGATGTACATTCCAATAAAGGTTAGGATAAATGATAACATGCCTCTGAAGTTTGACTTTTTGCACCATTACAATACTTATAGGCAACTAGTCATCATATCTGCTGCTCTCTGAAACACATGTTAATGCTCAATAGTACACATATATGGTTCTTTAATATATTTGCATTATACTAAGATGCATTCATTTTCAATGGCGTTTGTCCTTAATGGCTTTTTCCCCCTTACATTACTTTTACTTTTATACTTTAAGTAGTTTTGAAACCAGTATTTTTATACTTTTACTTGAGTAAAAAACTTGAGTTGATACTTCAACTTCTACAGGAGTATTTTTAAACTCTAGTATCTATACTTCTACCTGAGTAATGAATGTGAATACTGAAGACACCTCTGGTAACTAACAAATTGTCACTCTTTTATTGCCATTAAACACCTCACAGTAATCCGTATCATTCCTCAGCCCATTTCCCTTTGGATTTTTCTTTGTTGTTTTCCTTTTTTTTTTTTAAAGAAAATCAGCCCACTAACCACAGAAAAAAACTCTACTAAATCAAACTGACTCTCTTTCACTGAGGCTGCTCTCAGCTTGCACCCAGGCTCTGCAATGAACATTACTGCCGACTCATTAACGCTACGGTACCTGAGAGGAGCGCTGCCGGGCGCCCATCATAGCTGCAGATACACCGCATGAAGTTAAGAGGCCCTCAGCCCGCAATGAGAGGGGATTGTGAGAAGTTTGAGGTCTTCTGTCAATCACACTTTGAGTCCTGATGAGTCCTGCTGTAAAGTTTAAAAAAATACAGATTTTATTATTGCTTACAACACAGGCCCATGGGGATGCTAATCCCTGAACCTGCAGCCCGAATCAGTATGAGCTTCCTGTAGGTGATGACAGATTTTCTATTGCTGCCACCTGAAGAAGCCGGTTCTATTCCTACTAAAACACCTCACCTTTTTTGGATTCCCAAGTAATAAAGCACTCATTTCCGTCTCATGAGGGCTCCCCCAAAGGTGGTACAGCCGAGGTGATGTGTTACACTGTTCCACCTTGATGGCACGGCGTGGCAGAACGAAGGCACTACACAGGCGGAGCAAACCGGCTTTGTGAATGGGGATTTGAGGGAATCACATTTGCACTGAGAAGTACAGCTCAGTTTGAGCTGTAAACATCAATCTAACATTGTGTTGGCCCGATGGCTGAAGTTTTCTCACATCATACCAATGCAACAGTGTTTCCACTCACCATAACATAACTTAAACATAACTTTAACATAACATAACTTAGTTAAGCAATAACATCATTGGAGGATGTATTTCACATCATATTCTTTCTTTTTGGCAAGAAACTGAACTTTTTTTGAGAAAAGAAATCGGTCACAATAATGAAAATAATCCTTTATCGACCAATCAGCTGACTGAAGTTTCTCTATGCCAATAGGGCTCTAAAACTCAGCACTTGTGGTATGGTTTGCAACTTTTGATGATGAAAACACAAATAATTGGGCACCGCATCCAACTGTTTCAAACGTCCTGCACTTCACTACTCGATGGAAACAGCTGGGTTTACAGAGAATAACATGCACCATTGTCATCTTTGTCTACCTAGTTGCCTAATTCTCAACCCAGTCTCACATAAAAACGTAAAATATTGATTTATTTCACTAAAAAATGAGAAATGTCCACCATGTTTTTTGGTGTCACGGCCAGAATCTTGAAAGTCACGTGACTTGGACGCAAAACGAATAGGCAGAAAAATGTAACAGTTATACAATTCAAGGGCTATTATTGTAACCCCTCTATGTTTTTGCACTTTGGACCAACGTAGGCAGGGTACGTTTTTATGTGAGACTGGGTTGTAATTCTACAAGCTGAGGGTCAGTCTTTCAGAAGTTTCTACCAAGTCTGTTTCCTCCCAGTTGAAAGGAAAGGAGTGAAAACAAAGCAAACCGTAAAACAATCACAGAATCATACCCAACATACAGCATCTGAGTTGCACATTCTGAACCGGTGCTTGTTGAGCCTTTTATCCCTGAGCATGAAAGAATTTCCAAGTTTCTGAGTAGCTATGCATAACTTCCTGACACTCTTCATGCTATAATACCGTACTGTACTGTATAACGTACTTTGCTACTGCAACAGCCAGTCAAAAGCTTCACATCAGAGAATTATGCGACAGAGAAAAATAGTGATGCAAGCGAGTCCCATCCCACTTGAATACAAAACTGTATGTCTGCACTCCACTCCCGTTCCCAACCAGGCATCCTGATTTCTATACTTTAGCACAGTTTGCACTTTGACACCTTTTCCTGGTAATGGATTTTTTCTACATTCAATTTTCACTTTCTGAGGCTGTAATTCTGTTCCTGTGAAGGAGGCTCTGCCAAGAGCGAGGTCTTGATGACCCTGTTGTTTTGTTCTGTCCTTACAACATTCCTCCATGCATTATCAGCTGTGCTTCAATGGCTCTATTCAGTTTAAGAATAGACCCACTACACTTCTCTTTTTTAACATCCCTTCTTGACTACCTTATACGTGTTTCACTGGCTGTTGGAACCTTGGACACTTTGTTCTCTCTCATGTAATGTTTTGCACTAAAGAAACTGTAACTCTGCTCATGTTCGTCGTTTGTCTCATACATTTTTAGCCAACTTAAACCTGCTTTGTAACACAAACCTCTGTGCACTCTAAAGCTCTTTCCTCTTTTATACCTCAAAGTCCTTTTCTCTTTCTATTTTCTCCTTTCCTTGAACAGCTTTAATTGCCAATGACACCGTCACTTGTGCCTGCCAGCAACCCTAAAGCCCACTAATTAGTACTTGTGTGTTTAATCTATGTACATACAACAATCTACAGTTTGCCAGTGGACAAACCGCTCCTTGTCTCTAAATAGTTCAGCATATAAATCATGTAAAAAAAAAAAGTGTAATTTTTTTTTCTGTCTTTTGTAAAAAAAAAAAAAAATGGATATCATATTTTTGTGTTTTTGCAAAATAAACATCAGAGAAGCCGGAAGACTGGTTTTTCTTGCCAATGGACACATTTGGGTGGCTGTTACTCCCAGTACTCGAGTTGTAAAAAAAAAAAATCAGGGGGGATGGTGGATTTTATCATATGGGGACAGATAATTTGTGCTGATTACAAATAATATAATATATTACAAATAATAGCACTGACCAAAACACCTGCAGAAATACTGCAGGAATGACATAGCAGCAGTTAAATGCAGACTTCTGTAAGCTTTAAATATCCACTGGGCTTACATCTAATACATCAAAACACAAAAATAAAAACATTTTTCTGAACTTATCAATATGCCTCTGTCCTTCACAGGATAAGTAAAATGGATCACTGCAAAAACTCAAAATCTTAACAAGAATATTTGTCTTATTTCTAGTTAAAATGTCTCATGTTAGTAAAAAAATCTCATTACACTTAAAACAAGACTCATCACTGGAAAAAACAACAATTTTCACCTGTTTCATGTAGATTTTCACTTGAAATAAGTTGAAAAATCTGCCAGTGGAACAAGATTTTTTTGCTTGTAATAAGAAGATAAATCTTGTCCCACTGGCAGATTTTCCTACTTATTTCAAGTGAAAATTTACTTGAAACAGGTGAAAATTGTCACATTTTTCTAGTGTTATTTTTCTGGTGTTATTTTTCTGGTGATGACTCTAAATGTTGAAATAGCAGTAAAACCACATTCATTGATGAAATGACATAAGGGATGGAAAGGGGGGATTGCAGTTTTACAGGGGGGATGATTTTGACTGTTTTTATTTCAGGAGGGATGCCATCCCCCCTCATCCCCCCTCAACTCCAGTACTGGTTACTCCGGATCACACCCAACAGTAACTCCTGAATAACATAAGTGGCGTGGACTCCCAATCCTCCGGGTCATGGTAACTCTCAAAGGCTTGAATGTCCTGTCGCACCTTGATTCATGTGACCAACACAAGGCAAGGAACTGACGGAGGACAGAAGGCTCATAACAGCCCACATGGGAGGGTTGGTGGTTTGGATATAAATTCAGTAGCTTATGAACTCGAAACTCGCCTCCATCTGATGTGAACTAATGATGCTTTTCAGATGGAAGGTGAAACATCTTCAAGACCAAAGATAAAGGAAGTCTAGTTTCCTTGATTCAAACTGCTGAGAGCTCCTGATTAGCTGTCACAACAGTGATTCAAAATGTAAACAACAGCAAATTCTTGATGACTACTGCCTTTACCCCTCTCTGTTCGGTTCTAGATTAGGCACACTCTTTTTTTAAATAAACTCAGAGGTACCGGCAACAAAAGGCAAGAAGCCTAAAGAGCCAGTTTTCTCAGCATTGTATGAAGCTCTATTTATTTATTTATTTTTCTTTTTTTTGGCGAATAAAGAAAGTGTGGGCGATATGAATGGGGGTGGGGGGGCATGTGCTGCAACTCTGAAATACAAGACAACACAAAAATATGGACTCTGAAATTACGACGGAGTATTAGAGCCAAACTAAGACCAAAAAAAAAAGGAAATTACAAGAATAAAGTCATAATATTACGAGAATAAAGTCGTGATATTTTGAGAATAAGGTCGTAATATTACGAGAATAAAGTCGTAATATTAAATATTATTAATATAACTTCACAAGATGCTCAATATTCCTCATTTTAACACAGGGGGAAGACTGCTCTTCCTGTTAGAGTTCTCATAAATTATATTCTCATAATATTACGACTTTATTCTCATAATATAACGACTTTATTCTCATAAATTACGACTTTATTCTCGTTATATTACGACTTTATTCTCGTAATGTTACGACTTTATTCTCGTAATGTTACGACTTTATTCTCATAATATTACGACTTTATTCTATTACGACTTTATTCTCGCAACATTATGACTTTATTCTCGTAATTGTACGATTTTATTCTCATTAAATTATTACTTTATTCTCGTAATTTCCAATTTTTTTTTGTCTTAGTTTGGCCCTAATACTCGTCGTACTGAAAGAGAGAAAATCACATAAAAAAAAAAAACAAACAGGCAGAGACAGGAACAGCAACCATCCCAGGTCTCTAAAACTGAATCAAGACAATAGCAATTATTTGTCCCCAAAACTGTGGGGTGAGCATGTGTGTGAGCAGGTGTGTATGTTTGTGTATATGTGTGTGTGTGTGTGCAAGGTGAAAACAAGGCTTTACCTGAACAGCACCAAGAGTGGAGGAGGGGGTGCAAAACTATTCCACCAGAGAGACCAGAGGCCGACAAGAAAGGAGGCCTCCTAGGTCCGAGCTCCTAGGGAGGAGGAAAGGAGGAAGTCCCTTGCCAGGGAACCCGCTGGACATCAGCCACTCAGCACAGGCCAAGAGGACCCGCCCTGATGCCCAAGGTGGAAACCCCAGAGCCAAGGGCAGCGGGGGGAAGCGGAGACGGGCACGGAGGGCGAGAACCCCCCAACAAGGAGCCACCCAGAAAAGCCCAAGAGTAAGGAGTCCCAAACCCAGGCTAGACAACGGTCACCCATTCACACAGACACTAACATACACCCACAATCATTCCCTCACCGCTCCCATCTCCCCCTGGAAGCCCCGCAGCACTTTTATTAGTGGAAGATTTTTTTTTATTGTGCACTTCGAGAAAAAAGACGGAATGTCGAGAAAAAAGTCGAAATGTCGAGATTGTTGAAATGCAATTTCGAGAAAAAAGTCGAAATTTCGCCTTTTTTCTCAACATTTCGACTTTTTTTTCGACATTTCGACTTTTTTCTCGAAATTATATTTCAACAATTTTCTCGACATTTCGACTTTTTTCTCAACGTTTCAACTTTATTCACGAAATTTCGACTTTTTTCTCAACATTTAGACTTTTTTCTCAACATTTAGACTTTTTTCTCAACATTTTGACTTTATTCACGAAATTTTGACTTTTTTCTCAACATTTCGACTTTTTTCTCGACATTTCGACTTTTTTCTCGAAATTATACTTCAACAATATTCTCGACATTTCGACTTTTTTCCCGACATTTAGACTTTCTTCTTAAAATTTCGACTTTTTTCTCGACATTTCAACTTTTTTCTCGACATTTCAACTTTTTTCTTGAAGTGCATAATGAAAAACAAATCTTCCTCCTCTAAAATATTATTTTTAGTTTTCTCCTGCCTGGCCCTAATACTCTTCCGTAAAAATCCAAATGACTTCTGTTTGACCCTGCCCACACTATCGCATAAGATCGCTTTCACTCCTCCTTTGTGTGTGTGTGTTGGGGGGGTGGGAGTGAAAGATTTTTTCCTTGCATCACTTTCTTTTGATTTTTGGTTTCTCTGAATTTCCAACTGCACCTTCTGTTAAATAAAAGGACATTCATTTAATTAGTTCTTGCCTTCCTTATCTCCCCGATCTCCTGGGTCCAATTCCAGCAAACGTGACATCCTGTTAATAGAGCTAATATTTTTAACTCCAGCTGAAAAACATCATAGAAATTTGAATCATCCTTTCAATATCATCATCAACAGATACTGAAGGGTCAGCCAGCCCAGTCAGAGATGCTTATGAAGAAGTCCAATAAAGCTTGGCTACGTTTACACTTTGATACAGCTTTCCTTTAGAGTACGTCAGCAATCCTGCTTTTATATAAATCACAGAGATACAATATAACTCATGGCTTTGAAATTGTCTAAATGTGTGTCATTAGACTCATAGCTTCATAGGGGGGCTGCAAAGTTTAAAAACATTCTTTTAATTCCTTGTTTTTAGGGGGGATTTTTATCAGTACTTCGAGCCACACTACAGGACTGTCTCAGAAAATTAGAATATTGTGATAAAGTCCTTTATTTTCTGTAATGCAAAAATGTCATACATTCTGGATTCATTACAAATCAACTGAAATATTGCAAGCCTTTTATTATTTTAATATTGCTGATCATGGTTTACAGCTTAAGAAAAAACTATAATATCCTATCTCAAAAAAATTGAATATTCTGGGAATCTTAATCTTAAACTGTAAACCATAATAAGCATCCATAAGCAACAACCATAAGCAATATTAAAATAATAAAAGGCTTGCAATATTTCAGTTGATTTGTAATGAATCCAGAATGTATGACATTTTTGTTTTTTTAATTGCATTACAGAAAATAAAGAACTTTATCACAATATTCTAATTTTCTGAGACAGTCCTGTATACTATCATCTGACGAAGTTACCACGGTGACCACAATGCTGAGCTCCCACTGGCTCCCTCATCATATCTTGCAGCTTTATCTCGATTAGCGCACTAAACAGGTCAAGTCCTGTCTATTTAACCTGAAGTTGGTGTTAAATGCAGACGAATCAAAATTTGTGTTGTACTCAAATAACAAACAAAAGTCGTATTCTACGAGAACCACTGCCCCTGGCGCTGAAGCAGAGGTGTTCCAGTCGTTGGGGATTACCATCGATCAGAACCTGATTTTTCAGCTGCACGTTCGTTTTTAGGAATAAATCCTGTTCAACTTGTTAGGTGTGAAAATATTTAATTTCAGCAACATTTATGCCATTAAAGGATTATGATCCCAATTGATCAATATCTTAAAAAGTTGGATGCTGTGCATCATCGTGCCCTCCGTTTTATCACTAAGTATGGGAATCAAACTCATCATTGCGTTTTATATGCCACAGCTGAATGTGCATCTCTGTATGTTTGAGGGCTCTCACACTCATTTCTACATATAAATGTGTTCTTGGACTGCTCCCCTCATATCTCTGTGGATTCATGCTTCATAATCCCAGTTATTACACCCTTCGCTCACCAAGTTCCTTCATGAAGCTGATCCCAAGAGGAAAAACAGCCGGTGGAAAAAAGCTTTTAAATATTATCACCCTCTTAAGATAATGTTCTGCATCATATTTTTTCTCAAGTTTTTCAGAAAACAGGAAAAACTTTGAAAAACTTGAGAAAAGCGTGACCTAGGCCATTATTTTTAGAGGGTGACGTGATGCTGCCCCGTCATCCTGGAGCGACCTTCAGAAAGATTTGAAAATGTAACCGTGGGGGAATTTAAATCTATTTTAGGGGCCAGAGAAAGGCATTATCTCAGTGCGTGTAACGGCTCTTAATTGAAGCTGAATCCTGTTTGTGTATGATTGTCGTGTTCTGTGTCTTATGTATTATTGATGTAACTGTTCAGTGTTTTCACAAAGCCAATGAGGATTTTTACCTGGTTAAATAAAACATGGATGTGAAAGATGTGGTGTAAAAAAAGAAAGAAGAATATTAATTTCATCTGTCTAATTTGATTATCATACTTCTTCTCTTCCCTTCTCAGTTTCTTGTACTGTTGCTTTCGTACTGCGGCACGTGAGTCCTGAGATGTGGTGTTGCCTCATAACAGCAGCTCCATATATCTGGAGGACTCCACCATTTACTGCCCCATCCTTTTCAGTCAATGAAACCACATTCATTTGTGGCTGAGCTTGCCACGGATCAGAATCCTCACAGAATACACTAATCATTTTATCGACTGTTTCGCAGTGACGTGAGAGCCAGACAGCGTTGCGATGGAAAGAGAGTAGTCAAACCCACATAATGAGACGTGGATCTCAGAAAATGTTGTGCTTCCAGTTTGGTAGTGGCCTCTGCAAAACTGCTCTAAAATGCAATTCTCCTGGAGGATAAGACCCTGGACTGAGCTTCTTTTTGGTAACAGAAAATATAAAAGTTTGAAATGTCTCTGAAAGGTCTGCCTTGCACAAAGTACATTACAAAACTTTTAACTTTCCTTGTGTCATCACTTTGGCCCCAAAAAAGTCTGACTGCTGAAAGTAATTAATGTTTTTCTTTTCATTTTTCCCACAAAACTGAACTGTTTCTGAAAAACAATTGTGCTGGTTCCACTGTCTTGAGATGTGGGGCAAGGAATCCAAAATGGAGTGCTGCCAGGTGCCGCCAACTACATAAACATTGCAAAGCTACCTGACAGCCTCAAAGAAGACAGCAGACAGCGGAGAGAGAGAGATGCTGGAGACTGAAACGTGAGGAACAACATTTTTAAAGGCTGTAAGCAGAGTTTGAGCAAAACACTCAGAAAAGCACTTTTAGTATTGTAAAAAATAACTGTCCTGGTAGAGCAGCCAATTTTGTGTTATGCTGATTAAGTCCCACAAAGTGACTGTTCACAGTTTGTGTCTGTGTTATTATTCAGGTTTGGATGTAATGACCTTCCACAATATCCTGGATGGTATTTTGTAGATCTATTTTCTGGGCTTTTTCACTTTTTAAAACCAAAGTTAGTTCACAGGCTTTTTGCTAACAATTTTGTAATGTTTGACAGAAATACAACAGGAAGAAAAATGTGTTTGAACAAATATGATGATGCTGACAATGATGCAAGCGTAGAAAATGAAGGTTGAAGGAGACCATGGGGATTGCCAGTTGAGCGGAAAGTAAGGATTCATGGAGAGATGTGGGACCCCGTGGTAAAGCTTTGGGACCGTCAAAGACCAGAAGAGAGACGAAAGAGCCTGTAAATGCTCTAAATGAGAAGATAATGACTTTTTGATTGAGTTTTAGGGTCATCAACGCCGGGGGGAGAGATAAAGTAGCCCTGCAGAAGTCAACAGGAGATTGATGCAGTAATAACTGAACAAGCCATTTCTACCTAAAGTGTTTTAAGAAATAAATTATAAGAAAGAAGATGAAATTATGATTAAATACATATTTAATTCAAATATAAATTAGATGGAGGAGCGCCAGCAGCTTGGCTGGGATGTTTTTGTGTGTATTCCTGCGACAGTCTAAAGACATTTATGTCAGATTAATGTTTTCTTGTTGTTTTTTTAATTGTCAGTAGGAGTGACAGAGGATTCTCCCAGCGTGCACCTGTGATGGAGAAGTGACTTGTTCAGGGTGTACGACGCCTCTCTTTCAATGACAGTCGTGTTTGTCTAAAATAATAATAATTTGGTACGTTTTTAAATTCTTAAAGCTGCACAGAAGGTTGAATGGATTATGCAGGAGTAAAACCTTTGCACAGTGTTCTTAACATCCTGCGGTGAATGGAGAGAGTGACGGGATGGCATCTGCTGGGGAACTGAAGCTGACGCTTTTGTTTTGCCTTTTCACAGAACAAGACGTGTTATTGTAGGATTGGAAGCAAGACCTGGGAAAAATGTAAATGTTTACACCTAACCCAAACTAAATTCCTGCCTTTAGCCTGCACATTAACATCTGTAAGTTAAATTAAAGCACAAACAGCCAGAGAAAAACGGGATAAATTGGTGTGGTGACTGAGAGGTACAGTAGGATGAGGAAAATGTTTTCCAGGCAAAGTCCCGTGTATTTCCAGCTGATGAAGTTAAACCCTTTCTCATATAATAATTGGCTGAATGGGGAAGATTGGAAAATGGAGAGTTCATTAGAGCAGAAATAAATCTGAATATAGACGAATGGCTAGAGGGATTGAGCTGGCATCTGGGCAGAGGATCTTGAAGGTCGGAAAATTAAAATGTGATAGTGACTCGGATATGGCATTCATATGGGCCGGAACGTAATGAGCAGTGAGGATGAAATTATAAGAGACCACAATCCACGTAAGACGTTTGATGAATGGCGTGATGGCCGCGGTATATTATAGAGACAGCAGTCATGTTATCGCGCAGTGCAGAATTCACATGCCACAACGGGGGGATATATACCTCAGACAGCGCAGAGGAAGAGGACACAGCAGAAAACCGGGGAGGCCGTCTGCCTGCGAACCAGCCATCCTGAAGGAAAAGCAAAACACACCTTTTGATGGGGCTGTTACGCGTGTAAAACTGCAGCAAGTCTGAGAAAAACAGCAGTGCTAATCAGGCGATACTAAATCCAGAAGGTTGCGGGCAGAGAAAGCAAACAGGAGATGAAGGAGCAACCTTGAGGAACGATACGCCTTCAGAAACTCAGACTTCCCAGCACGGGCAGAGGTGCTTCTCTGTTTCCTGATTGAAAACCCTGGCAGAAATGAACGTATAAAAGTTTTTGAAACAAGCTCATTTTCACTTTCTGATGCAGGGCTGGGAGGGAACACTCGAGCAAACTGATGGTGGGTGCAAAGCACTGCAAGTGAAGACAAAATCATATTCAACATGACTGCAGACATGTTTATGGAAAACATTGCGATTCTGACCCGGACACCCGTGACTAGGGTTGCCACCTTTCAGAAATAGAAATAAGGGACGCCCTGATTTCAGCAGCGCAGGAGCCAAAAGAAAAAAGCCCCCAAACTTCTAAACTGAATAAAAATGTATTTATTTTTATATAAAATTTTTATATAAAAAAACAAAATGCTTTGATTTCAAGTTTAAAGTGCTTTAATAGCATTGAACTTGCATGACTGTACAGACAACCAACCATACTAGAAACTGAAATAGCCTCCTATGCTACTGTATGTCCACATCAGCCGAAATGTATAATATAGCCTACAGGTGAAGAATATGGTGTAAAAGTTAATTTATTTCAATAATTCAACTAGAATATGGTGTAAAAGTTAATTTATTTCAATAATTCAACTAGACTATGGTGTAAAAGTTAATTTATTTCAATAATTCAACTAGAATATGGTGTAAAGGTTAATTTATTTCAATAATTCAACTAGAATATGGTGTAAAAGTTAACTTATTTCAATAATTCAACTAGAATATGGTGTAAAAGTTAACTTATTTCAATAATTCAACTAGAATATGGTGTAAAAGTTAATTTATTTCAATAATTCAACTAGAATATGGTGTAAAAGTTAATTTATTTCAATAATTCAACTAGACTATGGTGTAAAAGTTAATTTATTTCAATAATTCAACTAGAATATGGTGTAAAGGTTAATTTATTTCAATAATTCAACTAGAATATGGTGTAAAAGTTAACTTATTTCAATAATTCAACTAGAATATGGTGTAAAAGTTAACTTATTTCAATAATTCAACTAGACTATGGTGTAAAAGTTAATTTATTTCAATAATTATACTAGAATATGGTGTAAAAGTTAACTTATTTCAATAATTCAACTAGAATATGGTGTAAAAGTTAACTTATTTCAATAATTCAACTAGAATATGGTGTAAAAGTTAATGAAAATACGGTACAAATCGCGTCCCGTATTAGTTGAATACGGGACGCAACATTTTTTTCTCAAATAAAGGACAATTCCGTATTTTACGGGACGGGTGACAACCCTACCCGTGACAGTCTGCTTGCTCATGAAAGGTGGCCGAAGGTCAGCTGGATTGGAGGAGAACAAAGACTCTGAAGCTAATTCAGGGCAGAAAGTAAGAAGGGCTTCTTCCCTTTTCCCTAAGAGATCCGAGCTTGATGTCTGGAGTTGTGATACTCAACGTACCCTGCTGCAGCTGTTCTCCAAATTTAGATCTTCAGTCAGCCTTAAATAGGCACATAGGTCTTGTTTTTTCTCTGAATAAACAGAACCCAAAATATGCCTGCAATTGCAATATGCAAGTAGAAATTCACAGAGACAAATGTGTGCTCTGGTAAGGGTCAGGTGTTGTTGCAGTCGGAGAAGCGAGAGCAGAAAAATGATTAATATTGTGTCATTATTTTGGAGTTGTGAGCAAAGGGGAGGATATGATTTGGTAATACTCAGACATTTATTGTATTTTTTATTTTAAAGAAAAATGTAAAAATAAAAAAAGGAAAAGTACAGTATGTTGTTTTTAAAAAAAAAAAAAAAAAAACAGGCACGAAATTAAATTAATTATTTAGAATAAAAACAGTTTTCCGGCCGGCTTAGCCGTCTCTTAACCAGTACTGCCGTTAATTCTCAGTTGACGCGTCATTTCCACTGAGCTGCACATATATCTGAGAGTCAGATATTCACTTTAACTCCGCTTTTTCAAATAAATAAAAGACACCCACGACTGCATGTAGGCTCTTCCTTTGCTTTGTGGTTGGATGAGCTGAATCTTCTTCAAAGTTCAGTCTCCTCTGTGTGCTCATCAAATAAACGGCCTTCAAATTTTAGCGTGTGCATGTCATTGCTTATTGTAAGCATTTCTTGGTAAAACTTTGTGGAAAGTAAGCAAACAAGCAAACAATTGATGCTTCCTGAGTCGACAAGTACATGTAAGGATGACATTCGTGCACCATTATTACCATTCGGCGTTGTCATGACAATAATCTTGCGTTACCTCTCCTGGTTCTCTCACCCACACATGACGCACAGACTCACATTTTTCGCTGCCTTGTGGTGTTTATAGTGAGGATAATGAAAAATAAAATAAAAAAGGGAGAGTTACTTTTCCAAATTAAGTGGTTAAAGTTTAGTGAGACTCAAACAATGGTGGGGAGAGATCAAGAAGTTCGGGAAAGAATGGTTTATGACATGTAACAGACATCCGGAGGCTTTCTGAGCCAATAGATCAATATCGTAAGAGGCCAGATGATGCAGAGATGAAGATTCACAGAAGAGCTGATGAGATGCAATAAAAGAGCTTGATTGTTTTTAAGTTCACAGCTGAAACATATGAAATATCTGGATGATTTTGTTTCCCCACCAATATACATCCAGCATTTGAAATATCACTGTTAGAATCAGACGTGATGAAGGTACCAACCTGCACCGCTGCCATCCAAAGTTAAGCCTGCGTAGACAACGGCAGAACAGAGGTGAGTTTTAACGAACCGGGATCAGACTTATTGTCTCAGGAAAAGTTTTAGGCAAGGTAACGATTGAACAAGAGCGATAAGGCCAGCAATACAGATGAGCTAACACTGACATCAGGGGAAAAATAAGTGATGAAGGGCAGCAGGAGGAAAACACAAAACAGCATGGAGTAAGGGCAAGCGTGAAGGAGCCTATCTTCTTTATTGAACTAATGAAAAAGCTCAAATATAAAGAAAGAATCATGCTCAGGAGATGTAAAAATACACTTTTTTTCCACTAACTGATGCTCATTCTCCAAGTGAAACTCATAAAAGTTCTGAATTTGGACTTTAGGTGTTTTTTTCAAACCAAAATATGTTTCTAAAGCACCAGTGTCAGGCTGGTGTGGTGAGGACCCAGATGCAGGAGAGCAACAGGCAGGAGTTCAACAAAAAAGGGTTTATTTTACAAAAAACAAAGCACTGCTTAGCAGGATCAAAAACAGGGATCAAAAACCTTAAGCAAAAACTTGGCAGGACACATGGTGGAAAGAAACAGGACGGAACCACAAGGAGCAAGGGGAAGACAAGACCAGATATACACAAGGGGGTAACGAGACACAGGATGGAACAATGAGGGCAGATGGAAGACAGGCGGGGCAAAACAGAAACACAAACTGGGGGAAATGTCAACCACTGACAGCCAGCATCATAATGTTGAATTCAGAAACCCAGCCCACTGTAGTTTGTCTCCTAAACCTGTCCATCTATTTGTTGTGTCAAAACCTAGCAAGGTTGTCTTGATTTCTGAACTTACTGTAACATAGCATGAACTGAAACCAAAACTCCTCCATCTCTAAGACTGTGTTCACACTCCCGGCAAAAGTGTCCTAAATCCAATTGTCTGAACAACTCAAGTGACACAAAATCAGCTTTTTTTCCCACATCAGACCCGGATCACTTTCATATGTGGTACTAAATCGGATACATAATATTAATAATAATAAACGGAATACTCCCCTTTTCTCTATCCTGTCTGTCTTACAGTATGTCTCTCTCCTTTAAAACACAATCACTATCTTGTCTTTTCTTTCCTACTTTTTCACATTCCACTTTCGGTGATCTCAGTCCTCTTTGGCAGAATTTGTTTTTATTTGTTTATTTTTTTTATAGATTCTTCTTCATTTTTTTTCTCCTTTATTTGAGGAACAATAAAACATAGTGGACTGCCTAGAGGGCTGGTGAAAGAAACACACTCACGCCCAGGCACCCACACATAAAACCCTTTGTTTGAAGACTAAAATGCATATATATGCTTTAGGTTTTACCAAACTTGGTATTAACCATGAATATATATGCAGACAAGGGGGAAAAATGTGGATGCATATCTTATACACAGCAGTCTGAACTGTTAGCTTGCGTGTCATCCGTCTTTGAGGTCGCTCTCATGCCATTAATGTCACAATTCTGCACCGGTGGGATGTTTTTCAATGAAATCTGCCTCAGTGCAGCCGGTCAAGTCACGGTCGTCCACTCCTGTGGATGAGGCTGGGATTCCTCTTCCACACACGTCTCTGTGCAGATATTGACGCCATCGCTCCTCACATGGCCAATGTTAAAAAAAAAAAAATCACCCCGTTTCCTCGGGTTTCTTCTCATTATAACTAATGAATTCATCCACTTATGCTGCACAAAAACTTCAAAAAGAAATCATACAGACTCCCTGCTGCTGCATCTTTGTTTACATCACTACACCTGGCGTAATGTGTTCGACGTCACGTCGTCTTCCTTCGCATGCAGGTCACTTCAAAAGAGACGCCTGTTTGCATCCAAGTCTAATACGAGACGCATCTTAAATACTAATGTAAACAACCACTAAAAAGATCTAAATTGAGCAGTAAAAGCTTTCCAGTGCGAATGTAGCCTTAGAAACTTTGAGGATTCCTGATAAAACAGCAGCATTTTATGCTTTGGGTTGAGAATACCGTGACTTTGCATAATTCTCTGATGGTTTATAAACGCAGAGCCACACCTTACGCATGGTTAGATCAGGTTTAGCTGCATCAGAGGCTGAACTCACAATACCAAGATATTTGCATTTACGGCCTTATCAATTATATTAGTTTTTTCTCCCCCTTCTTTAATACGACAGGCTTGCTCGCAATATTAGTGGCAGATCTACTATCGTCAAAGCAGGAATAAGAAAATGTACTTTAATGGGTGACAATGGAGGGTCTTGTTTGGCTTCAATAACACAGATTAAGCTCAGGAGTCTATTGTTATTGATTATATTGTTGGTATTAGTTTAAGTAGTATTATATGTTAATGATGGCGAAGTGTAATTAGTTGGCCGCTTAGCTCAGCATTAACAAGAGTGCTGTTTTTTCTAGCCTTTTAGAGTAAGTAGCGGGCAGATTGAGAATGTTAATTGCTGAAAGTACAAGTGCTAATTAGTATGTGAGTTGGCTCCCGGGGGGATCCGTCACGATGCTTGTACAATAGGTCTGGTACGGATGCCATTGTTGCCTCATACTAATATCCATAAAATACTTAACATCACATTTAATACCACGGGGAGGTAAAAAAAAAAAAAAAGACACGTACAGAGAAATAAAAATGCAATGCCAATCATGAGTGCACATGATGTTTCCCACTGATTGCACAAATGCTTCTAAGTGAAAGGTTTTTGATAACGCTAACAATATATAGGCGCATCGCTGAAAAGCTTAATTATTTTTCAACTTGACTGAACAATAATGGCTAATGATTAAGTTATTAACAGATCCTTCAATTCTTTTTTATTTCAAAAGAAACCTGTCACCGTGTGACGTAGGGATTGTGGCGAAGCGTTTCCTGAACAAAAGCACAGCGAGAAGTCCGACATAGAATGAGATGTATTCTTTGATCAGAGGAGAGGAACGGTGCAAGCTATTCTGAAGCTGCACCAGACACACATGCAGATATAACCAGTCCTAGAAACAGGAGCCGCCCTGAGAAAGGACCATCGTATTCTTTACTGAGAATTGTTGAGGCAGAAACTGGTTCAGGTGGGTTTTTTCAGCAGCTGGGTGCATTTGTCCTTGATGGGAAGGAGTCCACCAAGAGTCTAGCCAAGGTTTAGAAAAACAAGCAACAGTTCTTCACCTCAGATAACAAAGACACAATGTGGCTAAGGCTAGAAACACTAAACGAAAGAGACGAGCTACTTCTCATGGTCAAGCACTCAAAAGTCATTTTCAATCAAGCACACAGCAAGAATATGTAATAAAGGTTTATTCAGGTTATACCAAACATTTCTATTACAGGCTTCACAAAAACATTTGAGTCCAAGGGTTTATTTAATCACAAAGAATTGAATATAGCAATGACCACTTCCTTTGAAAATAAAACACCAGTTTGGGGTTCCACATGCTAAAACAGCAGCATATCAGTACTGGTGGCTGAGAGCATGTCATGCTGCAGTTATTTGGTTGACACATTACAGTCTCTTTTCATGGTGCATCTGAGAGCTAGATGTTGACTTGAATCGCAATTTTTGGAATAATTAAATGTGACCTTTGTACGTGTTGAATAGCAGCTCCTACTTAATACCACTGGATGCACTGAACTCCGTTGGTGGGAACTTGGCATAAGTCGGGCTTCCATAACCACAAGATTTTTGTACAAAATCTAAACATTGCAAGAAAAAAAACATCAAACACAAATGAAACTGCATTTTGACACAGTTTTGGGGGTACTTGGTATTCGCAATAACGTTTTTTGTTTTGCTTTAATTTCCATGGATGGATTTCAGAGAGAAACGCCTAGAATCTAAAAAATAAAACTGTTAAATGTTGTAAAAGCCTTCCTATGCTTTCAGACCAGACCATGTGACCAGAATGCCAGACCATGTGGCCAGAAAGAATGCAAGGCAGTACGGTATGTGTGTACGGAAGAGAGGGCAGAGATTTTCATTTGAGTTTAATCATGATTATCCACTGCCTTCATTTTCTGTTTATGATTTTCAATTTGTCCAAAGCTAAAGGTGTTTCTGTCCATCTATGTCAAAGTCGAGATCTTCTTTCTGTTGGATGTTGACAGGTTCATGTTAATTGTCTAGTGTTCCCACTCATGCAGGAAATGTGCATATAAAAACACATTTTCTCACTTTTCTCTGGTGTTTCATTACATTTTTGATTAAAAAAAAATAAAAACAAATCCTTGGCACACATTTCCAAACTGCACCAATGAGAGTTCTTCTCTACCCAAAACATTGTTGTAAAATGTGACTTAATTGACAGAGTTTGGATCCTACATAAAGATTACAACAAAACAAACAATATGAAATGATTTATTCTGAAAACACCAGCCCGCTCAGAGTCGTAAATGTCAGCTCGTGATCGGCTGCTAATGAGCTCTACCTGAACACATGGGCTTCCTTTTTTCAACACTAAAACACATACGTTTTCTTTTGGGACATCATACCTGCATAATGTGTATGGTGTATGTGGAGACACTCATCAACACAACTAATAAGTAAACCCAGAGGAAAATTCAAGTGAATGTTTTGAATGACACTTTTACTGAAAAGATGGAAATGTCCTTGGCAAAGAAACTGCAATAAATAGTTCTGCAAATGTTAGTTTTCCCTCTCTCATTCCCTCTCACAAAAACGTCATAGCTTTTTTTCCTATAACATTTATTTTATTTATTTTTATTTTTCTAAGTTAAAAAAGAAGAATCACATGGGCAAAACGACTATGTTCTCACTGCTTTCAGAAGATGTAAGAGCATACGTTGCAGTGTGGAGCTGCCAATCATCAGGCCTTGATGAATTGATCATGAGCAGGTGTGCAGACCTCTATACATGTTTGCAATTTGCTTGTCTGGAGCGTTCAGCTGTGTGTTAAGCATTTTTGTCAGCAAGGTGGTTGCAAACACTCCGGAGTTCAGCACTCAGTGAGAACTGGTATTCATAAGTGGAAAGCATTGAAAAGGTGTATCAAAAAACCTTGATGAAATTAATCAAAGACCAAAGGTCACAGTGCATGGTGATGTGAGACTCAAAGATTAATGCAGAAAATGGTTATATCAAGCTGTTTTGCTACAGATGGAACTACAAGCACATGTGTAAACTAATATTTTACTCCAAAAATGTCTGTCTTTAAAATGAAACTGCATTTTGACACAGTTTTGGGGGTACTTGGTATTCGCAATTACTTTTTTTGTTTTGCTTTAATTTCTGTGGATGGATTTCAGAGATTGCCTTTGTAATTTGTAATCAGATCCACAATAATGAGATTTACACTATAAACAGAAAAAATTAAGCATAAAAACGAAGTTGAAAGATGGATGCTGAAAAGATTAAATAAAATTTGGAGACACGAGTTTTAGCGCATCATGAGTAAAGATTTTCAATATTCTTTCCCAGACAGGTTTTTGGTTATTGTTAAAACACTACCTGACAAATGGTCTGCTGCAAGTATTAGAGGTAATATTCTTTATCCTTCCAGTGGTGACATCACAACAACAGAATTGACAAGGGTAGTGCTGAACTAAGCTTTAAAGGTGACCTATTATGAAAAACACGTTTTTTTCTTGCTTTAACATATATAAAGTGGTCTCCCCTCAGCCTGCCAACTCAGAGAAGGAGGAAAGAAACCAAATTCTGCAGTGTCTGTACATCCGCCCAGATGAGCCATCCAGTGTGATGTGGATCTACGAGCCGTTCAGATTCTGCTCCTGTCGTTATGTAACGACGGGAGCGATGCGTGAAACCACGCCCACAACTAACTCTGGCCGGAACAAGAACAACAACTCCGCCGGCTGGAGCTTTTTTTCGTAGCGGTGTATCGTGATGGCGTCTGTTCGAGCTAGACATGAGAATTTATCTGTTGTTGGTTGTAAAAACCAACACAAGCGATGCTTTGTGCCCTCCCCTGCTACGCGTCATTCAGGCAGCCAATCAGCACAGAGCCTCATTATCATAGCCTCGCCCACTCAGAATCCCTCATAGATAATGAGGTTAGAGAATGGGAAGATAAAGACGTGGCTCAGAGGGCTGAATTTCTAATTTATTTAGCAAAAAAAATCAAAAGCTTGTTTTTAAGACATTCAAGGCCTGTTTAAAATAGGTATTAAATGCCATAATAGGTCCCCTTTAATGTAGTGAACTTTGATTGCCTGAAAGTTCAGCTAAATAAACCGAACTGATTGAGACTTCAAGCAAAAGAAGGACATATACAATATGAGCTTCAAAGTAAACCTTTATATTTAATGCGTTGAGGTACATATCCAGTGACTCGATGGACTGTTTCCTAAAATACTTTAAAAGGTTAATGTCTATAATCCAACCACCTTGAATAGTTTGTATTTCGTCTATGGATCCGCAGCATCCTGTCAAAGTCCTTGCATCTCCTCTTTACTCCTCGTCTCCTACACGTAGCTCAAGTGGCTTCCTCTTCAAAGTCTCCTTTTTTATACCATCAACCTGATTCACATGGACTCAGTCAGAATTTCCATCAGCTCTCACCAGTGTTCACTTTGTTCAGAGAAAAGCTTTGCTTGGTTTCATGCACGACTTCAAAACAACACTCTTTCCTCCCGGCAGGCAGCGTATAAACAAATATTTAAGATAATATAGCATAACGTGTGTCTGAAGATCCTCACCGATGGGAACGCCTGCCATGAAGACGGGGATTAGAGAAACATCGGCTGTGAAGAGTAGCATAAGAGCGTGGCCTCCTCACTACTTAAAACACCTTGGTATAATTTCGAGATACATTTCATAAAATGCGTCCGTTCCATAAAATGTCACCCCTCCCTCAAACATTATCAGCTTTTATGGCTCAATCAACTCCACGACTCAGTCCGACGCCATCCGGATGAAACTTAACTGAAGCAAATCCCACCCAAAGCCATGTGAAACCCCCCCAACAAGCTTACGGTACGCTGCCCCCCTCCGCCACACCTCAGACATGGCATTTGCAGACATGCAGGGTTGATTATCACGAGCAGAAATGCTTTTCTTCCAGCTTTCCTATCAGCGTGGAGGATGACCTTCAGAGCGGCGTACAGGGAGGGGGAAGCCATCAGAATAAATTACAGGCTGATGCCCTTGTCAAAGAAGTCCTGCTGGTGGTAATGACAGGGGTGTGTGATTCTCTCTTGATCTCTGTCTTTCTTATGCACACACTCACGTCCTTTTTTACACAATGACAGAGCGCTGAAGGCTGAGTAATTATTGTGTGTTTAACAGGCATGTATTGGGTGTAAATAAAGACAGAATGAGGAATTCACTCATGAAGTCACTGACCGTTTTATCCAGTTTAAGACCCCTGAATCTTTGTATTGGTTTATCACCACTGAGGCAGAAAAACATGGGTTAAAAAAAATGTAAAAAGTTACAGTGATTACCGGATGTGCAGCAGCCCCCCCGGACATGTGATCAAAGCATCAAGTGAGCAGAGTGCCGAAGGCTTGAGCCCATCTGCTTTCATAATTCAGCCACATCTCAATCACAATATCTCACATTCACATCTCTGTCACATTGATCCCCAGAGAAATCTGTGTCTCTGTCAGCTCTGCGCAGGACGCTCTGGATCCTGAGAGGAGACAGGCACATTTTAAAGAGCAATAAGTACAATTTTTAGGGCTCCAAATGGCCACTATCTGTCTGTGGGAGAGTTGGCAGTGTTGGTGATCAATACCAATGAGTTGGGGATAACTTCACCATGTCCTGACATATCTCTCGTCCCAAACGTTATGCCCCATTTTGGAACGTAATCACATTTTTCAGCTGCTCTACGAGGGGAATGAGGGTGTCTCGAGTTGGCTGTGAGATGTCGGAGTCACAAAGCAGAAACTAACTAACTGCTGAAATTTCTGTTGAAGGACATCTAAAAGTTAAAGCCAGGGATATCCCGAGAGCCTGTCAATTCAATGGTCTTCAGTGGTTTCAGGAAGAGTTCAAATATCTTTCATGAGTTAGGAAATCTGCATCTGAGCAACCATGTGATAAAATACTTCTAGAGCAGATGCTTTCAATAAATTCAAAAGCCTGTAATATTACAGTCGTGCAGAAACACTTTCTGAAACTGACAAGGGTTTGTGATATTTCATGTTTAGCATAAATTTACATAATAAACTACTTAAAATGACGTGGGCAAAAGTGATGGTACTCTGAACTTTATAGTTTGTTGCCATCACTTCCAATCTCTGCACATCTCGATGACGTTCTCGTCCCATGGATCCCGTCCTTCTCCATAATATTTGCAAGTCTTGTCACAGAAACTTGGAGTTGCTTACTTAATGTTTCAGATGGCTTTCCATAAAACTCTTGGAGTTCCTGAAACAAGTCTATCTAATGCACATAATGACTTTCTTTCTTACCTTTTCTTCAAAAAAGGCTGAATGCCTGAAGAAAGTATTGAAGGGAAACCTGGCAAGGTTTGACAATAATGAACACCAACGAATCTGTCAAGACTGCTTTACAATAACCTTGTTAAATAAACAATAAATTCCTTTCCTTTTTATATTTTTAAAGGCTTGCGTCATCACATATCAAAGGCATGTACGTGTATATGAGAAGGTGGAATTTAAAATACACTGATTTGTCAGGAGGGATGAACTATTGTTTCATGGAGGTTTAAAGACATTGTGAGGGGCCGAGTTGGTCAAGGACGCAAACACAGGTTGTTTTCAAAAGTAAATGGGTTTTATTTTATCCAAAAAAGATATTCAAACAAACAGGGCCCTTAAAAGAGGTCAAATGAACAAAGCCATACTAAAGTCATAACACTTAAATGCTGGCGGATCAGACCAGTCTTCAACACAACTCACAACAGAAAAGGTATACTGTAGGTCAGGGATATTCAATTGGCGCCCCGCGGGCCACATGCGGCCCGCCAGGAGCTTTTATGTGGCCCCTGGTCATATTTCAAAAAAGGGGTTGTTTGTTGAAAAAAAAATATATATATATATATTTTTTTTTTTTCAGATTTTTTGCCAGTTTTGCACAGTGTTAATGTTTGTCACATTATTATTAACCTCCGTTGTACAAAGGACTTGTTGACATCATTAGGCTTCTAGGATTGGCCTGACATTTTTTCCATTTGAATAAGTGAGGACTTTGCATTTCAGATGGAACTTCTAAGCCTCCTATAATTTCATGTGATTGTTTTGTTTTGCTGATATAATGCACAGATGTGTAATTAATAAAGGAGCTTATGGTTAATATTTTAGTTGCTTATTTATAACATCAAACTGGCTACTATGGACTGAAATGCTTGCGTTCAATGCTTAATATAATATTCAAATAAGGAAATCTTGGTGGAAAGTGGTGCTTTGTCATTATGGCGTGTTTTATTAAAAGTAGGTCAATATCAACTTCATTAAGTTTGCACAATGCATGGTTTCAAAATGAACTTGCATTTAAAATAATATTTCTTTATTTGAATATTAACATTCACAATGACTATATCTGGAGACAATTAATACATAATTCATATGTAAACTAGATATATTCAAATGTATAATACAAATGTATTATATATACATGTCTTCATCTTTGAGTGCAAAATACCTTTTGAAAACCCCCAAATTTTCAAATTGTGCGGCCCTCTCCATACAGTCCTTTTGCAGATGTGGCCCCCGGCGGAATATAGTTGAATACCCCTGCTGTAGGTGAACTGTCTCTGTGTATCCGGGGTGCAGAAATGCTCCTTCACAGCATCATGTCAAGGATTTGTTGTTGCTAATTAGCTCTCCTGTCACCACAACTGCTGGTCTGAGGTCTTTTCTCTGCCTACATCGTCTGAAACCCCTGTAGAGAGGTGCTGAGGTCTTGAACATGTTTCTGCCAGATTTCTTGAAAAATGTGTCTCTCCTGCTGCGGCCCTGTCAGCACTTTAAACTCACCCATTTTACGCAGGAATCTGACACTCTCCATGATGATGGAGGGGAAAGAGGGTTAAAAACCTCTCCTTTACTTTCCATTAATCTCCTGCCCTACGTCCTCGACCTCTCCTCTTCTTCATCTCGCCTGGGTTTTAACTAAACAACCGTCTGTTGTCATGGTTACTCTTCATAATAGTTGTTGAAAAGTGCCAGATACCTGCAGAAATTCTTTAAGAAGCACACCATCAAAAGCACTGTAGTAAAGATATTTCAAAAGTCCTTGTTAACACAGAAAAACTACACCTGCAGCAGGCTTCCACTTCAGAGATAATGTTTATTATAGTTTATTTGAATGCTTTATGGATTTATTAATCATTTGCTTTGAATCCCTGATGAGAATCAGTGATGAACTACTTGAAAATCTTGATCACCATTGAGGAAAACTGAACCTTCTATCGTATTTGTATCATTACAAAAATACAGCAAATTATTCTTAGTAAGAAACACGATCCAGACCATAACATAATTTCACCTCAACACAAATGGCCTGATAAATGTTATTAAAGAAACACGTCTCAGCATCTTTGAGAGTAGTTGGGGGTAATTTTGAACACTTCAGCTGAGTTGGAGAGAAAACTATTTCATGCAAAATGTTTTTTCAATCATTATTGACAACCAAAAGATACATTATCCAAATTGCCACACGCTGCAAAGAGCTTTATTATGTTTTGCTGTTGTCATTGTGGTTGTTGAAGTGTTGTATATTTCTTTCTTGACTTTTTCAAACATGCCATTGTGAGTCCTGCAATTTTGCCATAATGCTACCTTCTTTCTCCCGGCGCAGTTGTGTTGTGCACCTTGGGGCCACTATAGATTTCATGCTGCTGAACAATCTGACGAGTACTTTGAGTCCCAGATACTTGCTACAAGGACACTCCCAAGCAACCAATTATCACAAACTACCCTGCTGCACTGATGAAAAGGCAAGATGCTGTTTTAAATTCCTGTGTCAATATTAGATCAAGTAAACGATTAAAGAATTCTAATCAAAACAATTTGAACACGCTGTTCCACGGCTGTTGGTGGTCCCACAAAACATTCTCCCTCAAAGCCAGTATTTCTCCAAGCATATTTTACTAACAAGCTGTGAAATAAGAAAGCAACAGAAAAGTGACTATTCTTTTTTCAGTCTGTCTTCATTCAACACACGGGGAAATGAAATAGCCAGTGAAAGAAGTGGAGATATCCTTGAGTGTCCTTATGTGCCTGGAGTGATTCTGAGTTCAAGGAGAGACTGACTGACTGATTCATTGACTCTTGTCTCCTCCAAGAAAGTCTCGATTAATTTCCATCAAGGTAGTTTGACTCCTGATCCACATTAATTCAGACCAAATACACCTGTCAACAAAGTTAACTTTTTACCAACTTTGTGATCAAATTACTAATCAGGAGTAACAAAAAAAGTAGTCTGATAGCAGCATTTGTGGTCATTCATACAGTCTAGGGATGCTCCGATACCATTTTTTCACACCGAGTACCGAGTATTTTAATTTGTGTACTCGCCGATACCGAGTACCGATCCGATACTTCTACCACAAAAATAACTAGGCTAAAAATGCAATGAAAAATGCGATGAATTGGAAGACAAGTTTAATTTTCAACAGAAATTCAATTTTAAATAAAATTCAGCCAGCGGGGGTTCCTCCGCGCTTTAGTCTCATCGCAGGAACATCAACTGAGCATGTGCGGTGCTTCACCTGAAGCCGTCCGTGTGAAACAACATAAACAATCAAATAGAATTTAAAAAACAGGCTAAATGAAATGATGTTACACACTCTTGTACAGTAGGTGGCGGTATGCACCTTAAAGTTGGTTGCGATCCGCCAATAAAACAGAGAAGAAGAAGAAGAAGAAGAAGAAGAACATAAACAATCCAGCCCCCCAGTCTCGCGCTCAGAAGGTGTGCCGATTTTTTTCAGTGGCCAGCCGCGGTACTGCAACAAAAAATCCCGTGGGGCCCAGAAAGCTTTTTTCCCATAGACCGCAATAGTAAAAGAGAAGCCTCTAAAACTGTTCACAGGACACCTCCAGCTGTAATCACCGGCTATTACTAATCTTTGTATTCTATATTTTTAAGTCATGGACTTTATATCCGTCAAAAATGTTTTATAACGGCCAGAAAAGTCAAAGAAAAGTATCTTTCTGGGCATGACGTCACGGCCGTGTCGGTGCCATTGATGTGCCCCAGAGCATCATGGGAGGTGACTCAACTGCGCATGCTCTATGGGCCCGTGTACCAGGAAGTAAACCAGGAAGTCAGAAATTTTTTCGGCCCATGCGCTGGCTGAGCAGAATGCATTGAAATGAATGGGCGGCCATTTTTGGCACTGTATCCAGTTATATAATACATCCATGAAACAATCCCATTGTTACATTCCAGATAGCCGCTAGTCGGCTAAGCTTAGCATGGTGGTGGGAGGAGAGTAGTGCCCGTGGGTGGGACTGGCAGCGCCGTTTCAGGCAAGACAGCGACAACCAATGCAAGCGGGATGTCAGCAGTGTGGACACACCTCAAAACAACGGACGACGACAGAAGCAAGGCAGAACGCGAGCTGTCGGCGCACCGAGAGCCTGCGCGCCCCGCCCCCGACTAGCGGCAACCGGAATGTAACAATCGGATTGTTTATGTTGTTTCACACGGACGGCTTCAGGAGAAGCACCGCACATGCGCAGTTGATGTACCTGCGATGGGACTACGTTGTACTGTGAGTTACGTGGAGTGTTTAATAAAGTTTCCTGTGAGTAAGGGTAATACCAGAGACGTTCTATAAACCGAGACAGCCCACTAAGGTTCGAGTTCTTGTATCTGTGTCACGTGACTGCCACGCCCCTTTAGGAGACCGGAAGTAGGTCCTGAGTCTATTGAGTCCTATGGGAAAAGTGAACGTGAGCACAGATTATTACCAATTCCTTCGCCCCATAGTAACCTAAGTAAATATGGGACCCATCTTTCAAAAGCCACAAACCTTCTGAACATTCTGACACCAAAATGGCAATTTTCAGACCGACAGATTAGGAGAAAATTAACTTTGTTTGAGACCTGTCTCTGTCTGAGCAACACACTCTCGCGAGATTTGGCTCTCATCGTTTTCCCATCGGATAAAATTAAGTTTAAAACTAAAATAAAACTTGCTTCTTTGCTTAATAATACTGTTATTTTTATTATTTATATATGGCCCAGAACTGAAAAAAAAAAATTCTCATTAAAGGAGCATGAGGCTCCTTTTAAGAAATGAGACTCTCTAGCGCCACCCTTCACCACGACGGCCGTTGGGGGTACTGCAGCCAACAGTGAAGCCGGCACGGGAGAACGGGGAGAACGCACATGCAGCATCATGTGACGTCACATCCGCAGCCCAGCGCGGGAAATTCGGGACCGAATTGCAGCACATTCTGCAGCACACAGCCTGTTCAGGGCAAAGGAGAGATACACTAGAGGGCTCATTCTTTTGGGTTTGGAACGCTTCATCTGACATTATTACTAGAAAACTTGAAATGTATACGGATTTTTTTCATAAATCCTGCCACAATCCGGCCTCAAGCTCCTTTAAATTATGGAATCATTTTTCAAAATGTTTCAAAATATGCCTATTTGTGGAAAAAATATGTAGTATTTGAGTTACATAAAAGCTTGTTATTTGTTTTCTTCCTAATTGTCCTTGTGGTCGAGGACCCCCAACACAAAAATGGTTCGACCGCTGATCAAAATTTGATATTATCATTTAATTCAACCATTAGAATGTTCAAAATGTCCGGTCAGCACAAGTCCGGTGCTCAGAAAAGAAGAGAAAAGAGAAAAGAGAAGAAGAAAATAGAGGCCTTGTGTGAGATTCTCTACACAAATATTTTAAAAAGGGTGGTGACGGTGAAGCTGGAATTAATAAAGTCAGCGTAGAGCAAGGTAAGAAACAGTGCAGCCAACGTTTGCCAACCTTATAACCTAACTGGCTAGCTCTAATGTTAACGTCCATTAGCTTGTATAAAAACCTGAAGATCAGAGGGAGAGGAAGAGGGAGAAGGAGAGATCAGGGGGGCCCATCTTAGATTATTTTGTCCGGGGCCCAGGCAAGACTGTCAGCTGGCCTGCCGATACCGATACCAGTATCGGTATCGGGGCATCCCTAATACAGTCATACATTTTAATGTAAGCAGCATCTGTTCATGAAACGATGTCATACAGCATTGATCACTAGAATAGAGGGAGAATTGGACTAAGATGATCTCAGGTCTCGATGGCTGTGGAGGATTTTTCTGTATGCTGATGACACTATTCTTTACTGCATCTCAGATACCCCAGAGTCTGCTATAACATCTCTCTAGCATTCTTTTGCTGATCTTGAAGTTGCACTCAATAATCTCAAGTTGGTTTTAAATGCAGATAAATCTAAATGTATGTTTTTCTCTTGATCCAAAAATAAAGATTTGAGTAATTGCACCATTACTACTAAAAATGGCAGTTTTATTGAAAGAGTTATTGTTTATAAATACCTTGGTATTCATATTGATGAAAATGTATCTTTTAAATATCATATTTCAAATCTGGCAAGTAAACTGAGGCAAAAGATTGGCTTTTCCTACAGGAATAAATCCTGCTTCCCCTTGCATTGCGGAAAAACCCTTATTGAGGCAACTTTTTTATCAGTATCTTTTGGTCATAAATCTTTTAAGCACTGTTTGTATCTGTTTCAATTGATTTTATTGTTGTTTGTTGTTCTGTTTTTGTCTTTGTTTTTTTGTTTTTTACTTTTGTATTTGCTCGACGTCATTGTAAATGAGGGCTCGCCCTCAATGATTTTCGAGTTTAAATAAAGATATATATACAGTGTATGTACTAAAGCAGCAGCTGACACTAGTTACCAGCATTAATCCATGTTAGCATTGATGCTGATGGTGTATGATATCACAGGAACATCTGTGCAACTGTACGCTGCACAACTTTAGTACATTTCCTTCTTCAAAAAGAAGTGAGTTCCTTTTCTGAATGCATCTCAATATCCGCCGTGATTCAGAGTTTAAATATGTGTATAAATTGATCTCACTAGATGCTTCCAGCCATCTGAGTGCTTTGAGTGAGTCAGTCTTTGGATTTAATGTCTATTCCTACTGGGAAGTAGGATAGCAAGGGAATTAATTAGTTGATTATTAAGAATTTAACATCAAATTTCTCATTGGCTTTTTACTTATCAAGATGGATATATTTGCAGAGGGCAAAGTGATGGCAAAGAACCATGATGCTTTACTTTTTATTCATGGAAAGATTTTAAGCCAAGTTATGTTTTTTTTATTATTTTTTGGGGGGGGTCACTAATGGGGATAGATTTACAGTCAATGTGCGCTCTGTCATTTGGCATATATTCTGTTTTGGTTTAAAAGTTTGAACAAAGTTTTACACCACTTGGCTGTGTTGAAGAAGTTTTTATGGGAGTTTCTCTCCCTCAAAGGCTTTTGGTGCCTGAATGATGCACGGGTGATGAACAGCACCAGTGGTATTCTCCATTCTTAGAGTAAAAAAGAATTTGATGGAATTAAATTGGACTTAAATTCACTTAGGATTCCAGGAAAGGGTGTTGTCTGCCCAAACAGTATGGATATTCAAGTCAAGAAGTAAATCTAAGAGGATGGAGAATCTGCCCAAGGACTCACTCAGAATCTGCTGTAGCTCTCCATGTTTTCTATTGTTGCCAGTAATCATTTATACATCAAAACGAACAAAAAGAAGCAAATTATCAGTTTATTTTCATTCAGTGGACACAATATAACTTGAGTAGCTTGGATATCATGTTCCACATGGAACTGTCCCTGTGTACAAAGGAATATAGCGTTACCCAACGGCAAGAATTCATTGATGCACCAGCAGGTTAATTAGCATAACTTTAATTCCTGAGATAATAAGAAGGGTCTGCTGCAGAACTCCACTTTGGGGTGCAGTCCTGTGCAAGGATCAACTCTCAGGTCGTCTCCACTGTCAGACCTGGGGTGAAAGAGAAATACAAAATAAAAGCATGAAGTTATAGCCTTGACATTTCAACTTTAAAATGACTTTTTTCCTTTTTTTCAAAATGGAACTAAGAGGTTGGGTTGTGTTATGTCGGCACAGATTAGATATATATATTTTTTACATTCTCCACTCTTAGGCTTGCTCCAGTGTCAGATCTGGAAATATGGATTGACAAAATAAAAGCTTAATATTATAAATAATTAGAGGACTTCCGGTGTAGCGACTAATGGACTAGGACGTGTTTTTTTGAGCTCCTGCAACAACCTTTAAAAATATCTATTTTTGGTACAGCTTTTTCATCTTCCTTCGGTTTATTTTTCCCGACCTTCATTATTCTACTTTGGCCCCGTATTTTTGCCGACCAAAATGCCTCCAAAACTCAAACCATCCGCACCACCCCCGCGGCCCTCTCCGCACGCAGCATCCCCGCCTCGTGGTGACCCCCCGTCCAGCCTGGCCGAGGCCGCCGGGGCCGCTCCTTCACACGACTTTAAGGCCGAGCTGCTCGCATCACTCCGCGTTGAGATGGCGGCTGTTTTTAAATCGGAGCTTCAGGCTGCTTTAAATGAAAACCTGTCGAGCATCAAGACTGAGCTGCAAGCGGTGAAGTCGGAATTATCAAAAAGCATTACAAACATCCAGTCTGATGTGCGCGCTCTGAAGAACACCGTGGTTGAAATGGAAACATCTCTTTCATCCTGCACCGATGACATCACAACCTTACAGGCTAAAGTGGAGCATCTGTCAGCTGAACTGATGAGGCTGGATGGTAAATGCGAGGATCTGGAGGCGAGATCCCGGCGCAATAACATACGGATCGTGGGAATTCCTGAAGATTTTTCCACCTCTTCTGCTGTTACGGATATTCCCTCTCTGCTCAAGGAGGCTTTCAGCCTGGAGAAGGAGCCTCTCCTGGACCGGGCGCACCGCACCCTCCAGCCGAAGCCGAAGCCCGGAGAGCGCCCTCGTCCCATCATCGCCCGTCTGCACTATCATACAGACTGTGTGGATATATTGCGCCGAGCCAGGGCTCAGCAACGGATTACGTGTGGAGAGTTGACTTTTTCTGTCTTTCCCGACCACACCCAGAAGACGGCCCGTGCCCGAGCCGCCTTTAATGACGTCCGCCGCCGGCTCCGCGAGATCCCGGGGATCCGCTACGGTCTGCTGTACCCCGCCCGCCTCCGCATCACCCACAACGGCGCAGAAAGGGAGTTCAGGTCGGCAGAGGAGGCCAGCGCTTTCATCACGTCGCTCAAAGTCTAGTTGAACTTTTTTCAGTTCATCAGTGTCGGTTTTTTTTTTTTTTTTTCTCTCCCATATATACACAGTATGTGGTTTTCAGTTTAACTTGGTCGTGATTGGTTGTACCTCTCTGTTAATGTTGCTGGGCTTGCAGGAGCTCAACACGAAGCTTGTTAGTTATTATCTTGTTAGTTATGCTTAAAGCCGTAAGTGTTCTTTTCAGGGATCTGACTCCTTCTGGAGTTTGCACTGGGTTCTCCATCGTTTGGGGATGGGGTCGTTGTAAGTGCAATTGGGGGGTGGGGGGTGGGGGGTTCAGTAGGTTAAGTTTGTTGTTGTTTTCAATTTTCCCCCTTTTTTTTATTTATTTATTTATTTATTTATTTTTTCTCCCCCTTTTTTTTTTTTTTTTTTCTTCTTCTTTCCTCTTTCTTTCTTTCTTTCTTTCCTCCCTCCATCCCTTTCTTTCCTTTCCTTCCTTGGGGATCCGCATTCGGTACATCTCTATCTTTAGGAATTTAACATATGGCCACTAATACTGGTACTTCTGTGAGGTTGTTGAGCTGGAATATTAAAGGCATGGGGAGTCCAATTAAGAGATCGAGAATATTTGCTCACCTGAGACGTCTTAAAGCTGACTTAGTGTTCCTTCAGGAAACCCACATGCGCACCAAAGACCAGGTCAGACTTAAATGTCCCTGGGTTTCTGAGGTGTTTCACTCTGATTTCAACTCTAAGGCCAGGGGGGTTGCTATATTAATTGGTAAGTCAATGCAGTTTTCAGCATCTAAGGTGATTTCAGACAAAAACGGCAGATACTTAATTGTGGCGGGTACGCTATTTCATATTCCCATATTATTAGTTAATATATATGCCCCCAATTTTGACAACCCACACTTTATGAACAAGCTTTTTGAATGTCTCCCCTCATTGAACGACAGTCTTCTTATAATTGGCGGGGATATGAACTGCGTAATTGACCCCAAACTAGACCGCTCCAGCCCACGAAATCTGACTCCTTCTTCAATGTCGAGGTCTCTTTCAGATTTTGTGTCCAAGAACGGTTGCACCGATCCTTGGAGATTTTATAACCCTTGTACCAAAAAATATTCCTTCTTTTCTCAGATGCATCAATCTTTCTCTCGGATTGATTATTATTTTATTGATGCTAAACTAATTCCCAAAGTACTGTCTGTTGATTATCATCCTATTGTGATCTCCGACCACGCTCCTCTTTCTTTGGATATTCAGTTCTCTTCACAGCCACGCTACTCAACATCTTGGAGGTTCAATACATTACTTCTCTCAGATGATAAGTTCACCAATTTTATTACAACTAAAATTGATGATTACATCTCTATAAATCAAAATGATATGGAACCAATTTCATCTTCACTGCTGTGGGAATCATTAAAAGCATATTTGCGGGGACAAATTATCTCCTTCTCTGCTCACTTGAATAAGTCCCGGAAAGCCAAATTACAAGAACTCTCTATTAAGATCACAAAATTGGACCAACAACTTGCTACTTGCCCCTCTCCCAGTTTTCTTAAGCAACGTGTCGATTTACAGACTGAATTTGATCTCCTTACCACTAATGACGCAGAGCGACTTCTCTTACGATCACGCTCCGTATATTATGAACATGGAGACAAGGCAAGTCGGCTCATGGCTCATCAGCTACGTCGCCAGGCAGCCTCACGTATGATCCTTCAGATAAAAGATTCATCAGGCTCATTGCATCAGGATCCCACCGCCATTAATTCTGTCTTTCACTCATTTTATTCCTCTTTATATACGTCTGAATCTCCATCTGGCTCCACTGAATTGAATTCATTCTTAGATAGCCTCAACTTTCCTGTTATAGGCTCCGATGCTGCTAAAAATCTTGACTCGCCATTAACGGTAGAAGAAATTAATCTCGCTGTGAGAAGTATGCAAAATAACAAAGCTCCTGGCCCTGATGGATTTCCAGTGGAATTTTTTAAGAAATTTCAGGATAAATTGTCCCCTTTATTGCATGCTGTTTATAAGGAATCACTGGAACATGGCACTCTCCCTCCCACTTTAAGGCAAGCCTCCATAAGTCTCCTCTTAAAAAAAGATAAGGATCCAACTCTCTGCGGCTCATACAGACCTCTTTCGTTAATAAATGTAGATGCTAAGATCCTTGCTAAAGCCTTGGCTTATCGCTTGGAGAACATTGTGCCAACTATTGTCTCAAATGAACAGACAGGATTTGTTAAGGGGCGACAGTTATTCTTTAATGTGCGGACACTTTTAAATATTATTCACTCTAAAACTATCACCACAACACCTGAAGTCGTAATCTCAGTCGATGCTGAAAAGGCATTTGATAGGATTGAATGGGACTATTTATTTACTGTACTGAAGAAGTTTGGGCTGGGGAATGGGTTCATTTCTTTGATTCGTCTCCTTTACACGTCTCCACAAGCAAGCGTTTCCACTAATGGCATTCAGTCCAATTTTTTTACTCTAGCCCGTGGCACCAGACAGGGGTGTCCCCTCTCTCCCCTATTATTCGCACTAGCTATAGAGCCCCTGTCAATCTTTCTGAGGTCCTCCCCCACTTTTACTGGGATCTCCCGATTGGGAACAGAATATAAGCTGTCACTTTACGCTGATGACTTACTGTTATATGTCTCGGATCCTGTCCTCTCCATTCCTTCAATTTTATCTGCTTTCCAGAGATTCGGGTCTTTCTCAGGCTATAAAGTGAACGTATCTAAAAGTGAATGCTATCCCATTAATGACTCAGCAACACAGCTCGTACAGTCAGATATCCCTTTTAAGATTAGTCCTTCCGGCTTTAGGTATCTTGGGATCAACGTAACCAGAACGTTAAGCTCTCTTTTTTCTGCTAATCTCTCACCTTTAATGTCTACAATTAAATCTGACCTCCATAGATGGAAAAGCTTACCTCTTTCATTAATTGGAAGAATTAACGCAGTTAAAATGAATATTTTGCCCAAATTTCTATTTCTGTTCCATTGTCTTCCACTTTTCTTACCAAAACACTTTTTTAAAATAATTGATCAAACTATTTCTGACTTCTTATGGTGTGGGAAGGCTCCTAGAATCCGCAAATCCACACTTCAGAGATGTAAATTCAATGGCGGACTGGCACTTCCCAATTTCCAACTGTATTATTGGGCAGCACATATTCAAAAAATTTCATTTTGGTTCAAATCGGTGAATATGCCATGGTGTAAATTGGAGGCACAGTCATGCATTTCATCCTCTTTACCTGCTCTACTTACCTCATCTATTCCATCCAACCTCTCTGTCTTTACAAATAATCAAGTGGTTCACTCCACACTTAAAATTTGGTATCAATTTAGGAAACACTTCAAATTTAAGTCAGCATCTACTTTAGCTCCATTACTGAACAATCATTTATTTCGACCTCCGCTTACAGATTCAACCTTTCTCATATGGCATAATAAGGGCCTGAAAAGTTTTGGAGATCTTTACAAGGATGGTATCTTTCGCAGCTTTGCAGATCTCTCAGGTGAATTTAATCTCCCGCCTTCTCATCTCTTTCGATACTTTCAGATTAGACACTGCGCTAAAGCTTTGTTTCCAGTTTTTCCATCCTCTCCGCCGACTCTACAGTGGGAGGTGCTTTTAAACCATGATCCACTTCAAAAATCACTGATCTCTAAGGTTTACGATGACCTTCTGTCTTTCGATCTCTCTCCAGTTATTAAAGTTAGGGCTGCCTGGGAAGATGAACTGGATCTAAATTTGGAGGATGACTGGTGGGACGCTGCTCTTAAAAAAATTTACACAAGTTCATCCTGCGCTCGTCTTACACTTATACAGTTTAAAGTACTGTTTAGAGTCCACTTTTCTAAAGCTCGACTCTCACAGATCTATCCCAGTGTCACTGACGAATGCGACAAATGTCATGCCTCGTCCTGCAATTTAACCCATATGTTTTACTCTTGCCCACTACTTTCTCGCTTTTGGTCGAATTATTTTGACACCATGTCAAAAATACTCTCGGTGAATATAAAAGTCTCCCCCCATGTTGCCATATTCGGGCTCCCAGAGGACCATGGCCGGTTTACTTCAAACCAAAAAGACATTTTGGCTTTTACTTCCTTACTGGCAAGACGCCACCTTCTTCTCCACTGGAAGTCGACTAAGGCTCCTTCTAGTACCCAGTGGCTCAACGACACCATGTTTTTTCTGAAGCTGGAAAAGATTAAATATTCACTGAAGGGTAGTTGCAACAAATTTTATAATAAGTGGCTTCCCTTTCTTACATTCTTCCACTCTCTCCAGTCCCTGCCTCCTGATTGACGGATCCCCCCCCTCCCTCTCTTCTCTCATTCCTTTCTTTCTTCCTCCTTTTTATTTATCTTTTTATTTACTTTTCTTTTGTTTTTGGGTTTTTTTTTTTTTTTTTTTTTTTTTTTCCCCTTTTTATTCATCTATTTTTTTAATTCATACTGTTTAGCTTAAATACTTAAATATTACTTGTATATAAGAATATAATAATTTTCGTGTATTTGTCATTGTTTTGTGTGGATTTTTTGTTCTGTTCTTAATTCCAAAAAAAAAAAAAAAAAAGGAGGTAGACTGTATATCTTTTTTTTGTTTATTCCTGTTCAACTGTGCCTTACCCCCTAATAAAAATATCAAAACAAAAAAATATTATAAATAATTAGTTATTTATCAGTGATAATATGACACGTATTTAGGATTGATAATTAAGTGCAACCTCTTTGTTTAATTAAATACACTCATCATTTTGAACTTCTCATATTTAGCCTATATCCACATACTTTCTCATATTTCACATTATTTCCAGGATTGACAGGGGAGGTGTCCTGAGACTTAAATTAGATTAGATTAGATTAGAATACTTTATAATCTGTCCCAATGGTGACAGAAATTCCTCTTTGACAGGGCTCACAAACACATTCACACATTCCCATCAAGACACATTACAATAAAAATGAATAAATACATTAAAAATACATTAAAAGAAAAAAAAACAGTAAATAAGTTAGAACAGACATGACTAGTGCCTGTTAAAAGTGCAAAAATAGTGTTCAAAATGATTGTGGCAGATGGAATGAATTATTTTTTGTAAATGTTTTTCCGGGCCAGTGGAATTTTATACCTTCTGCCTGACGGCAGTAGTTGAGATGAGTGGTGGAGGGGATGAGAGGATGAGAGGGGTCTTCTGTGATCAGAGTGGCCTTCCTGATCACAGAGCGCTTATAGAGATCAGAAAGGGGGAGGTGTTGTGATCTGCATATTTTGCTGGCCTGGTTTATTATTCGGGAGAGTCTGGTTTTGTGTTTGGTGGTGAGCAAGTTGTACCATGATGACCGTGAGCCAGAAGAGTCTTCACAGTTTGGACAGTAGACTTCAATGTTGACTGAATGTTAGATTAACCCAGTGTTTCTCAATCCTGGTCCTCGTGGTCCCCTGTCCTGCATGTTTTAGTTGTTTCCCTGCACCAACACACCTGATTCTAATTAAAGGAGCTTGAGGCCGGATTGAGGCAGAAGATTTATGAAAAAAATTTGTATACGTTTTAATTATTCTAGTAATAATGTCAGATGAAGCGTTCCAAACTCAAAAGAATGATTCCTCTAGTGCAAGGATCAGCAACCCGCGGCTATAGAGCCGCATGCGGCTCTTTAGCGCCGCCCTAGTGGCTCCTGGAGCTTTAAAAAAAATGTTTGACCTTTTTTCCCTTTTTTTTCCTTTTTTTCTTTTTTCTCTTTTTTCCTTTTCTTTCTTCTTTTTTTATTATTTTCTTTTTTCCTTTTTTTCTCTCTTTTTTCTTACTTTTTCCTTTCCTTTTTAATCTCGACATTGCTACTTTTTTCTCAATATTTCGACTTTTTTCTCGACATTTCAACTTTTTTCTCGACATTTGGACTTTTGTCTCAAGATTGTACTTCAACATTAATCTTGACATTGCTACTTTTTTCTCAATATTTCGACTTTTTTCTCGACATTTCGACTTTTTTCTTGACATTTCGACTTTTTTCTCGACATTTCGACTTTTTTCTCAAGATTGTACTTCAACATTAATCTTGACATTGCTACTTTTTTCTCAATATTTCAACTTTTTTCTCAACATTTCGACTTTTTTCTCGACATTTCGACTTTTTTCTCAAGATTGTACTTCAACATTAATTTTGACATTTCGACTTTTTTCTCGACAAATCTTCTCCCAATTATAACTAATATAGAAACATGCAGCATGTGTTGTCTTCATTCTAAGGCTGATACAAGACTTTTCATTTTTTGCGGCTCCAGACATACTGTATAAGTATTTTGTGTTTTTGGTCCAATATGGCTCTTTCAACATTTTGGGTTGCCGACCCCTGCTCTAGTGTATCTCTCCTTTGCCTTGAACAGGCTGTGTGCTGCAAAATGTGCTGCAATTCGGTCCCGAATTTCCCGCGCTGGGCTGCGGATGTGACGTCACATGACGCTGCATGCACGTTTTCCCCGTTCTCCCGTGCCAGCTTCACTGTTGGTTGCAGTACCCCCAGCGGCCGTCGTGGTGAAGGGTGGCGCTAGAGAGTCTCATTTCTTAAAAGGAGCCTCAAGCTCCTTTAAAGGTCCTCATTAGCTTGTCACCAATGTCTGCACAATTCTGTTGATGACACAGGTACTTTTATCACGGTGTGCTGAAGCAGGGTAGCATCTAAAACATGCAGAACAGGGGCCCACGAGGACCAGGATTGAGAAACACTGGATTAACCCAACCCCTACCACAGTCTGTATCGGTGGGAGTCAACACTTCTGACACCATCCAGCTTCACTTGATGACCCATGACCGTGGTGCTTGCTCTGCTACCAACCACATCATTAAGAATACGGACGTCACGACAGAACGATGAGGAGCTGGCATACAGAGAGGAGGTGGAACATCTGGTGGGCCGGTGAAACCACTAACAACCTGGGACGGAACGTCAACAAGACAAAGGAGCTCATTGTTAATTTCAGGAGGAAACAGCCCACCCGCACACCCCTCTCCATTGGAGGTGCTGCTGTAGAGATCATCCAGAGCACCAAGTTCCTGGGGTGCACATCTCCAGCGACCTGACCTGGACCCAGCACACATCCTTCCTCAGATAGCTAAGGAGAGCACACCTTCCCGCACACGTCCTCACCACTTCCTACAGGGGCAAGGTCGAGAGTATACTCACGAACTGCATCAGCTTCTGGCACGAGCGCTAAATATTTAAAGAAAATATAGAAAATCTGTTGAAGGACACCCCCCTCTCCACTGCAGAGAGCTCTGCACAGAGAAGTGAGAGCTGCTGAGAAAGTCATTGGCACTCCCTTCACTCCTATCAGAGGCATTGCCCACAGCCGCCACCTGAAAGAGGCCAACAAAAATCACTGCTGACCCGACGCATCCCAACCACAAACTGTTTACCCTCCTGCCTTCAGGCAGACGTTATCAGGGCCTTTGGAGCAGAACCTCCAGGTTCTGCAACAGCTTTCTTCCCACAGCAATACAACTCTTACATTCACAGTAACTCCCCCCGCCCCGCACACACACACACACACACACATTTCTCTTAAATCCTTTGCACATGATTATATGTATATATCCACTGTATTCGTTGCATATTCCAATATGTATATATCTTATGCATCATTTGCGCACCAAGTATTCAGTATATATTCACTGTGTTATTTAAGACTTTTTGATACTTATATATCTAATCAACTGTATTGCAAATTTTCTCATACCTTTTATTTATATATCCACATGTCCAAACGCATAAATACCTGAATATTTATTGTATTTACTGTATTTATGTCATTCTGCACACATAGCTGCACACATCTGTTATTTCATCTTAGCATCTCTTATTAGTAGATCTGCCTTCAGTAACATCTGTTACTCCACCTCACTATCCGTTGTGTATAATTCATGCTTCTTTGTCTTACGTTGTAGAAAATGTCATTAATTTATGCGGACGACATGACAGTCAGGGCCGGATTTAGCGAGACCCACTAAGGTGGGCAGACTGAAATGTAGGGTGGGCGAAATTTTGGGGGGTCAAACCCCCGAAATGCATAGAAAACTATGCTATCGTCATATCAGTTCATCTATCTTCTCCTTCTTTGACCAACAGTATGCTAACCCAATTGCCCTTCCTGACACTACCCTCTGCATTTACCCGGGCTTGGGGCCGGTGTTCTGCCAATCCTTGCTACCTGCCAAGAAATGCTACTTTGTGGTTTTTGCGCACGCGCACAGTCGATTTTCAAAGTTTGATTGCCACGCCAATCATTTCTTGCACGATGTAAAATGGAAAATATGGGATGTTGAGTATTTGATCCATCAAAATACACGACCCATGACATGAATTGCATTAAACATTGTGAACATTATACCATAAAGAGAAAAAAAAACAATTCTATCGCTTTATTTGATATTTATTCAGTCATTGGCCTTTATTTAAATAGGCAGGTCATTAAGAACACATTCTTATTTTTTGGGGGGAAAGGAAGTGGGCTATGGAAAAAAACACAGAAAAAAACAAAACACAAAAATTGTAGCTCTGCAAAGGTAGAAAACCATTAGGTAGCATTTTTGGCAAAGCAGCAAAAAATGGCAGAACAAATAGGATACTAGCTTGTGCCCTGTTGAGGCTGCATTTATTTTATGTTTTTTGCTTTTTTTTTTTGTTGCTTTTTTTTGTTTGCTTTTTTTTTTTTTTTAATCCGCGTATCAGATACGCAGCGACGCGCACCATTCTGCGTTGATGTAACGCGGAACCATAAATCAGCCTTCAGTGTGTGCTCTGTGTGCTGACGCCGGGTCCCTCTGCCGAGACACAACTTTTGCGGTATGCGTTCATTGTTGTGTCTAAAAATGATGCGCAGTGCCGACCCAATCAGAAACAGTACAGATATTCTGTGATATTTTTTTATATTTATAAAAAAATAAAATTATAAAAAAATAAAGGATCCCCATAGCTTTGATTGGGTGGGCAGGACACACGTTTGGGTGGGCACAGCCCACCCCTGCCCCCCCTAAAACCGGCCTCGATGACAGTGGTGAGATTGATTCCTCACTTACATGTGCAGTCTGATCCTGAACCATAAAAAAAACAATACCACATTCTGGCTTAGTCAAACTGAAAAGTCTTGATCAAGATAGATTTGACACAATTCTCTGATCTGAGCCAAAAAGCACAACTTAAATATTTGAGCCAAACTGGTAACCACGTTCATGCTTGGTGTGATATTGAATTAAAGCTGCTGATTATCAGCGTGTGAGTTGTCGTGGGTCTGCTCCTGGCAGACTGCTTTGGTAATTACTGAAATGAGAGGATCACACCTGTGTGTTTGTAAATCGGTACACTTTTAGGGCTGCACTGGAAGAATTGGACACTCCCATCAGTGCTGTTAATGATTTGAAGCCACTCAATAATTGAGTAAATCTCCAATTTAGACAGTTAAGGGACGAATGCAACACTATCCATTCAGAGTGGTGCAATAAGCTACTGTTAATTGGCCACGAGTGTAGTTCTGATTGATTAATCTGTATTTGATTAAGCTCTTATGCATGTACTAACAGGTCTCTCGCTGCCTTATTGCAGCACATCAATAGCCCTGCAGTCTCTCCATCACTACCTGCAGTCACACTGTCGCTCTGCGTTCTCTGTCTCTCTCATCCTTCAGGTGGGGCCCCTCAGTGGCCAAGTTATGTGCCTATTCTTTATGAACAGTTATTAATCCAGAAATTTATCATCTTGCAAACTGAATGCAGAGAAGGAAAGTTACAGAGGGAAGAGCTGATTTTTTTTTTTTATAAGTCAGCTCGATGGCACATATTTGCAGGGAAAGAGAGTCAATAGTGATAGGAATTAATCATTGCAAATGTACTCTGTTTGCATTAAATGACTGTTGACTCATCATTAGCCTATTTATTTTTCCTGACCAGTGTTAAACCAGTATGTATTTTTTTTTTTATAAATGTGATGTAATTGCTTTTCCGGATGAAATTTATGTTTCGTCTTAAATAATAAATGGTGAGCTGTTTACGCTTGCTCGCTAGAGGGGCAAAATCTTGGTTGGTTGTGGAAAATTATGATCAGGTACCCTTGTTAATCCATACGCCTTGCATACATTTGTGAATAATGAATTCAGATGTATTCCTCGTAAGTTTTAGCTGCATTTTCTAAACAATCTTGTGGCAAACTTCTACAAATAGGATGATAAAAAGAAATTCAAAGTTTTCTTCCTTCCAAATACTTGCAATTCTAAAACTATCAAAAAGATCCATTTGCATTTCACTTACCAGAGCAAGCTAGACATTTAAATGATATGATAATATCCAAGCACTGCTGTTAAGTTAGTCACGGTTTTTTATAACTTTCAAAACTGCTTCAGCGAGTCGACCCTTTATGAGAGCCTATAACTCCTGTGCTGTTTTTAAACCTGCACATTAATGCACACATTCAAGCCTTAAGGGGTATCACATATTACAGTATGTAAGTGTGTTTATGTCTATGTACAATATGTGGTAAATATGACTGAAAGTGTGTGTGGGTGTACCAGGGCTACTGTATCTTGTCTGCATGTGAGATTAAGTGAGCATGAACAAAAAAAAAAGATATCCAAGAAGATCTAAAGGCAAAGAGCTGCGAAGGTAGCGGCATGACAAGTGTAGATAAGTGATTATGTGCTGGTTTCAGTGGAGCAGGTGATTCCTCAGCCCTGCGGGTGGGGGATGAAGCTCTACGGCAAGGAAAGGCCGCAGAAACATCAAAAAGCCAGCGAGCTGGGAGCTCCAGCTACGCCTTGTAAAATCAATGATAGGGGTTCCATCTACAGCTGTTCTCACAGGAGGTTTTGTTGCTGGAAGTGTGAAAAATGAATCACTGCACTGACGCGCTGTTCATTAAGTAAACTTTTGAAGTGGAAAAAAAAATTCATTGGTAAACATGAGACAAGAGCCTTAAGGAGATTAAAAGAGGTCACTGAAATGCAGAAAAATAAAAGTTGGAAAAAGAAATAGCTTATCAGAGCTTTGTTTGTAAATAAAAAACAAAAAAAAGTTGATAAAAGTTCGTCTAAAATGTTAAATGGAATATGACATGATATAGTGAGACATTTTAGTGTGGGAGGTTTAAAAATATACATGTAAGGTTAAAGTTATTCTTTATGGACAGCATCCCTAATTTCTTTTGGGAAACAGGGCTTTCATTTTGCTCTTGTTGTTCCTGAGAAGAGATTTCTCTTGATTAAAGAGTGTCTTTGTTGAGATGAGACGTGAAGCATTTTTTTCGCTGCCTCACCTTGCAGAGTCATTATGATGAAGCCGCAAACCTGCTGTCAGCATGGCCGTACATCCTGCATCCTCCCACTGCGACAGAACTTAAAGCCTGCATAAATAATTTGTCCATCTGGGAACAGTCTATTTAGCATAACTGACTCATCTATCTGGATTTGAAGCACAGGCTGAGACCTAGCAGAACACACAATGCTACCTTTCAGTAACTGTCAGGGCTATTTTACACCACATAAATTTAAAAATAAGCTAAGCTTTTCAGTGTGCATGCACCATAGCAAACTGTCTGTGAAGAAACTAAATCTTTAGATAGAAATAACTGAACCATTGCAGGATAAAAATAAGATATATGACACCAAAGTAGTTTTCCATATGGCAGCAATGCAGGATAATTAGTCTATAATTGCCTTGAATGTTTGCACTCTGGACCATTTGCTTCACCAGCTGTCATTGGTGAGGCATCTGCTGGATTTTGTGGCATGCAGCAGCTCATACCTTGGTCCCCTTAAGCACACCCAGAGAAGCATGCTCATTAACTGTTACATAAAAGCACAGGCAGTGGTGCCTCCAACCCCCTTCTGGTAAATTTGTTTCCTTACCCGCTAGTGCTCCCAACAAGTGGCACACCTTTATGATTTATTAAGAGCTTTACCCGCATCGTTCTGTGAGTTCCTCTATCATGATTACACCGTAGGCTGATGCCTCCTCTGAGGAAAATCAGCCTCCGCTACTGACAAAAACTGAGTTAGTTATCAATATACTATCATACTTTTTTTTTTTAAAGGAACCATGGAAAAAGAAGAATTCAATTGAAATATTCACACTGTTCAAACACTACAGGAACACTTTATAATCACATCACACTATCACTTTAAGCATCAACAAAAGAATTGAAAAGAGGTAGACATCTCTTCACCTTGAGGCATTTTTATTTTTTCAACTTCTCTTTACTCTCCTGGTCAAGATCCTGTCACTCAGTGTGAAGACTTGTCTCCGAAGAATGCATTTAGCCGGAGGCTGAGATAAGCGCCTTTAAACGAAGACAACACAATAACCTCTGGAAATCCCTGGTGATCTGTGGTAAGTGAAGCAATTCTGATATTTATGCAGGTACTGAGCACGGATTCCAGCAGAGAGCATCCATAAAACTTCCCAAAGGAGCAGAGAAAACCTGTAGATTTTACAGACGTACAGAACGTGTCTATAGCGCTGTGTAAATGGGGACCCATCATGCTCCTTGTGCTCAGCTACTGCAACATTAAAGCATATCTTTTCAGGATGTAATATTAGCTTGTCACAAGGCCGGTACACGTGGGAACACAATCAGGTCCGGAAAAGCTCAACTGCAGCTGTTGAAAGTAGATGTAGGCAAAATTCAGGAGGAGTTAAGAGACAGAGAACGATCCAGTTTGCCTTACCTGTCAAGTTTTGGATTTTGAAATACGGGAAATTTTCCGCCGCCGTCCCACCAGCCCAACCGAGGTCCGTATCTCACATTTTAAGATGGATTTACGAGAAATCCAAAATAACTACCTGTCAACCACTTACAAACTACAACTATGTGCTCATAGCCTCAGGGCCGGCGCAAGGGGTGTGTGAACCGTGCGACCGCACGGGGCCTCGCAAATCTCCCAGACGGCTCTGCATAGCGTGATCCGCCAACCTTTTTCACTGAAATACTGTGGACATTCATACGTATGTCATTCCTATAATAAAGCCTAAATGAAAACACAAAGGGGAATTAAAGCATTTTATTAATTTTAAATATTTTCAGTTTATATACATATTGATTGTCTTCAAGTGAAAAATGTACATTTTCTTTTATTTGTCATTTTCACTCATGCTCTCTAGCACCGCGCTGTAATGCTGACCGACATCAGTCCACTGAAATCACCCCATCCTGCTCCTCTTTAGGAAAGTAAATTTGGTTTCCCATTTTTAGAGATATTTACACAAGGTCTTCGCTTTTTGGGTAGAAATGTCTTTTCATCCATCCATCTCTCTGATTTGTTGTTCCGAGTTTGTTCCAGTTGTTGCCACTAACCTCGTGAGAACTCTCACCCAGGCTACAGCAGGTGGCAGTTATCGCAGTTATCGGTGACAGTTATCAGTGACAATTCAGTTTGCAGTTTAAAAATGATTATATTATAAAACTGGAAATTTACAAGAAAATACTAATAGATAGAGGACAGCGGGAAAGAGGGGTAAAATACGGTAATTTCCCGGCCAAAACGGGAGACTTGACAGGTATGAGTTTGTGCGTGAAGGGGAGAAATGGAGGTCACAAGTCAGGTAGGTGGGAGTTTGGTTGTTTGGAAGCTGCTAGAGATCGGGAAAGCCAAGTTTATTTAGGTGAAAAGCTGGTTGTTTCCTCAGGAAATAGTTTGTACTATTTTAAATCCCGCCATAGTCTTATGGTCAGGTAGTCGGTGGATTCTTTACTTCATGGAGCTGATAGTTCCCTGGGAAGATTCGTTGGAGGAGGCATATGAAAGGGAAAAGGCTTAGATACGCGGAATTAGGAGCAGAAGCTGAACAGCGAGGATGGAAAGTTAGGGTTCATCCAACAGAGGTTAGATGTAGTGGTGTTATAGCTGGATCAGGAAAAGTACGTGGACAGTTTGAGGAAGACGGTGAGAGAAATGCCAGATGAGGCAGCGCGATGCAGTCAGTGGATTTGGATTAGGAGGAATAATGTCAGCTGGGCCCAAAATACGAAAAGGAGTTAGTGTTGGAAATACTTCTTCCTTTGTTCATGAACATAAGGGGGTGAAGGAAAGGTCAGATGAGGTCAAACCTCTGAGGAAGACATTTAGGAAGAAGAAGTTTATTGTAAGGAAGTGGGAGTGGCCTATTTGAATGTCTTTGTGTGGGACCATGCTGGTAAGTTTGTCTGCTTCTGCTAGGTGTTAGGGAAGGTAGCATCGGCATTGTCAAGGGTCTGTTGAAGGGGGCAGTGCTAGTTCCACTTCAGAAGCCATTTTGTTTGGAAGTTAATGGAGGTTGTTGTGTTGGTGGGAAGCATGGATCTATTATATAACTGGATACAGTACCAAAAATGGCCACCCATTCATTTCAATGCATTCTGCTCAGCCAGCGCATACGCCGAAAAAATTTCTGACTTCCTGGTTTACTTCCTGGTACACGGGCCCGTAGAGGATGCGCAGTTGAGTCACCTCCCATGATGCTCTGGGGCACATCAATGGCACCGACACGGCAGTGACGTCACCCCCATGGCCCCATGGGATTTTTTGTTGCAGTACCGCGGCTGGCCACCGGAAAAAATCGGCGTGCCTTCTGAGCGCGAGACTGGGGGGCTGGTGTGGAGCAGTGAGAGCTGGGACCTCAGAGATCACTGCGTAGGCTTCTGGAGGTGTCGTGGGACTAACTTAACGAAACACTGACTGCGTTTACATGCACTCAATAACCCTTTTAAAACCCGAATATTGGAAATAACCCGAATTTGCACGGCCATGTAAACACCAAAAACCCCTTTGAATAACCCGAATTTGCTCATATTCCGGTTTTTAAAAACCCAAATATGACCCCTGGGTTACTCCTTTTAAATCCCGAATATTTGGTCATGTAAACGCCTAACGGAATATCCCCATCAAACGGAACAGGAATTTGTTTTCTGCACATGCTCTGTTCGCAAGGAATCCTGGTCTTTTGAGTCCAGGAAGTTCTTATAAACACGGAGAAACACAAGACCACGCCACACTTTTGGAGTGAGGAGGAGACTAATCACTTCATAAATGTAATGAAGGATATGAACATTTTGGCATTTGTAGATGGTAGAAAGTACCGGGATAGCGAGATTTACAAGAAGGTGAGCGAAAAGTTGCGCGAAGCAGCATTTGTTTTGAATTTGGATACAGGAAGAAGAAGCGGAAATGACGCTAATTGCGTCATCACGTTCTCCGCGCGTCGCTGGTTTGATCGGGATATCCCAAATGATTAATTACCATGTATACAGGGATAACCCTGTTTGCTCACGCATGGAAACGGAATATTCCGAATGTTTCAGTAACCGGAATATTAGCAATAACCCGAATTTTGACTGCATGTAAACGTAGTCAATGGAGGTTCCCACCTGAAGACCCCTAAGACATTGGTTGGTTATTGCTGCTCACAAATTGTGCCAAGGCCTTTTACCGAATGCTAATCCTTCTTGGACACAAGTTTCTTGTGTTTATTTGAATCTATATTAATTTGTTGATAAAAGGTGGATTGGTGGGGGGCTGTGCGGGGTAACTAGGATCATACCACAATCCCAGAACATGCATGTTAGGATGGCTGGTGATTCTTTGTTGTCCATATGCTTAAGTTTGCATTGTTATTTGTTTCGTTTGTCTTTGTGTGACCCTGTTATGTACCGGCAACCCGCCGGGGGTATGTGGTGTAGACACCAGGCCCACGCCAACCTGAGCAGGATGAAGCAGGAGGAGAAGGCGGATGGATGGGACTGCTGCTCCCTTGGCATCTTGATATATTACAAACTACATTAGGAGAGGCAGTGAGCTGAATATTTGTTTCTATAGGTTCAGCTCTACTGGGTGCTCAAACATCTTCCCTCCTGCTCCCAGGTACACGGACCTTACACCATCCCTGGAGCCCCAACTTCAGTGATTATGTTTACATGGACAACAGCAATCTGATTATTGACTTTAATCTAAAATAACACCATATTTTATTTCAATGTTTACATGTAATAAGAATGTGAATATAATCAGCTCACTCCACTTGCCATAATGCCATAATTATGATCTTATTTAAAATAAGGTGGATTTTTTTACATGGCCGTTTCATCCCTCCCATCTATTTGTGTTAACGATATCCCTATTCCAGTCCTTGGTCTGTTTATTAAGATCCATCCATTATCTATTCCTGTTTTAATGGTGATCGTGGATGGATCATGTCAATTTGATAAGACTTTTGCAGAGCACTGTTTGAGATTCTACAGCCATTATTCTTCAACCTAAATCGGAGCCAAGAAAATGATTCAGTTCTGAGAGAGAAATCCTGCCTTGCTTGGGTACCTCTGCCTTCATTCCCGTATTGTGCAACATTACCTTGTTACTGGGCCTCCTACTCACTTGACACCTTTCAGGACCCACTTGCTTATGCTTATAATGCTGGAATTGCAGATGTCACCAGCTTTAACGAACCACTCTTATCTGGAAAAAGCAGACAGAACTGGTAGGATGATGTTTCTTTGAATTCTCTAATGCTTTTTACATAATTCATCCTTTACTGCTATGTGAGGAACTCCGGAAAACTAAAGTGGATGTCTTTACATTTTTTTGGATCATTGGCTTGCTGATAGATATAAAGTGTATAGTCAGCAGCACAGGAGCACCACAGGGAGCTGTACTCTCACTGTTCCGCTTCTCTCTCCACTGCAGATATACAACCCAGTCCTGTCATATACTGAAATAATTCCCTGTTCTCCCTCCAAACTCATCACTGACGCTTGGTCAGGAGGCTGCTGCAGTGGTTTCTGACACATAATGACCCTTATGCAACATTTTTGGAAATGCAAGTAAACTCATATTACCTGTGAGATTTGGACATCCTTTAAAAAAAGAACCTAAATCTAGCGCCAGGTAACCGACCAGGTCCTCCACTCCATTCCCCTCATCTGGATAACATAACACTTCCTATCTAACGTGACTTTCTAAAGTGACTCTTTGTTTTAATTTCTTCTAATCAATACACCCTTTTACATTGGTGGATACTAGGGATGGGCAGTATGGACTAAAAAATGTGTATGTTTCTGGCATTTATCCCAATAACGATAAAAATGACGATAAAAAAAAAATACCAATTCAACTCCACCTTTTTAACTATAAATCTATCACCACATTCAGTCTTTGGAGCCCCCAAAACACTGCTCTAAAAGAGTACTAAATGCTACTACACTACACCAAATCAATTGAATTAATAAAAACCAATTAAATTAGGACACCTGTACTGCAAAACTGTAATGACTCAAATGAAACAAGTTTGAAATGTAAGAACAGATTCAACATTTATTCAAACTGCATGGCTTAAACAGTGGGATAACAGTGCAAACAGCAAAAGTACCATTGTGCTTCAAGTTTTCTTAGCTTATAAAATCACAAAGTAGAAAAAAAATAGAACCTGATAAATAAAGAAACAGGACAAATAAATAAAAGTTCACTGAAAATAAAATCCAATCAGTGATGACCTCTTCTAATATAAATAAAATGTGCAAATTAACTTGTGGTTGGAACATGCCACAAGTTAGATACTATTGCAAATTTTTTTCGTAATAGTCAAACGTTATATCAAAATGTAACAACCATTTCCTTCTGTTTTTGCAGACTCTGCACATAATAGATGATGTTTGCTCCTCGTCACTCTTTATAAATCTAAACCAGTTCCAGATAACGGAGCTGGAGCCTCGTTTAACAACGAGCTCCTTCCGCCATGTTTGTTACACAAAAACATCATCAACAGGAATTTATCGTTTTTACCGCACATTTTTTTGACGGTATATCGTGAACGGTAAAATATCGCCCATTCCTAGTGGATACCCTTCATTTAACATCCAAATCTAGCATGTTACCTGTCCTTTTTACATAAACTGACACAGGTTGGCGTGTCCAGCTGGCCCCGCCAAAAACTCACCTGTGAACATACACTTAATCCGGGGTCAGGAAGAATGTAAACAGAACTGACCGGGGGTGGCTCCTCATCCTCCTCATCATGGGCGTCATAAAACAGCATATTACAGAACCTTAATCTGCAACTGGCTGCTAAAATGACAAACTGGCTTTTCAAGAAACAAAACGCGGGCCATTTAACAAACCGAAGAGCCTTAGAAAGAAGTTTGTTGCGGTCAATGACCACGACAGCAGGAGGGAGACTGCTGCTGCTTTAGGAACGGGGAGCCACCTTGCATTTACATTGCCTAGCACGCCTTAAACAGGTGTCATTCATCCAGGGAAAATACTGGTGTTTAATTTAAAAAAAACAAGTAATACATAGAGCAATAGTCACTTAACAGTTTGTGATTAATAAAATGTCGGCCTATTTGATTCAAAACCTCTTTATTCATTCTCAGTAAGGCTGCCAATATTTTGCAATCTTTTCTTCATCTTTTTCCTTTGTTCAGTCCTCATTAGTTAATTCCTGAAGTTTGAAACATTGGACATAATAATCTACTATTTCATGCAGCAGTCAATAGCTCACTTCCTGCTCCACTTTGCAGGAATGTTCAACAAATTAGGAGAATGTTTGGAGGGTGAAATCTTAAAGGGTCTCGAATGATCAGTGGGTATCAAATGACATTCAGCTTTTTTGAAAAAGTGGATTTACACATCACACATCATTCACGCAAAAGAAAAATCTATATTTGTTATAGGAGATTCTCAATCTGTGAAGCTTTTACATATTTTGTACAGCCTGTGACTTCACACAGCTAATTGCTCAGACTGGGAATCAAATTGCCAATCATGTCTCTTGTTACTGTGACAGTCCCGCTAGCTGTCTAGGAAACTGTATGAAGCTGTAGGAAACCAACAAAATGCAGAATCCCTCTTCACAGTGCTCCCAGTGAAACAGCAGAGTTGTGCACAATACAATCATTTGATTTTCCCACAGTGCGGCTTCCAGGCACGTCAGACTGATTTTCCACAGTCCCCGATGATCAACACCACAGGGCTCCTCCAGCCATCAAAGTGAAGCTGTTACTCAAAATTGGATATTTTAGAAAAATATTTTGCAGTCTCATCGGTCAGCTCAAATTTCTTGACGTAGGCTTTTTTCAATTTCTTGCCAACAAACCTTTATGGGAGTTAAAAATGTGCCTTCCTTTGCCTTTTATTCTGTAGGTTGCAATATAATGCAACCTCAAATCAATAAAAGTTGGAACGATATGGAAAATACAAATTGGAAAAAAAGTGCAGCAATTCTTCTGTTTATTTTTATTTCTTTGCTGTTTCCAATATATTTCAGATATTTCACTCAACCTATATGAGTCCTGACTGGAGGAAATCCTGACTGATCCTCCAACAGTTGTAGTTTACTGACAAAGTGGTTAACCTCTGTCCACGCTTCCTCCTCAAAGATTCAGTATTTCATGGATATCACTCTTATACCATGTCATTGCAGTCACCTTTTTGAAATAACACCAAAGGTTTTGTTTTTTCTTTAATTTCTTTACCAGCATTTTTGAGGATGTGCAAGTAGCACAAAAATGGATATCCATTAGAGGGGAGTCTGGGGTAAAACCTAAGAGCCTAGAAAGGTAACTGGACAGACCTCCACCTCAATGCTTTTAGCTATTGTGTCTCTTTTACAGTGATAGACCCAGTAGGATCCACCAATTTAGCAAACTAGAACACCATACCACATGGTGGTAATGGAGCATCACTTTTGGCTGTTTGCCAGCCACCAATACTTAAAAGAGGAAGATGGCCAAGAAGGACAAAAAGAAAAACAAACTTGAACAATGACATCAGTAATGAAGGTGCTCAGATGGTTGCTGTGTTTCTGTTTACTGCAACGGTGGCAATGGATGAGGCAAGACTACTCAAACTTGAAGGGGACTTTTGAGATAGCTGGACACGGTTATCTCTTGGATACGGCATTCTCAATCAGCACCGAGTCAACATCAACCACTGCTCAGATGTTTTTCAGGGCCGGAAGTTTCAGCCTTGTAGAAGTTCCAAAAATGTTCTGATTGTGATATTTACAAGCGTAGTTTATATTTCTCATTATTAACTTCAATTCTTTTTTTTCTTTTTTTTTCTCATCCAAGTTTTTATTCAGGTTTTGATCTTTTACATAGTATAACCATGTTAAATAATATGCATTAAAAGAAAAGAAAAGTACATATCCCTAACTCGGCAGACAAACATAATACATACAGCAAGTCTTCCTCCCCTCACTTTGTAGGCATCTATTACCCTCTTGTATAACTCAGCAAGGCTGATAAAAAGAGTCAGTTTGACTGGGTCTGGAGCAATTTTCATCATCATTTTCGTCAATCACAATGGGCATTTTCTGTCATCAGTTTAACCTATTCGGTAAATGCTGGTCGTGCCTGACTCTTCCAGAGAGGAAGAATGATTCCAGCCGCTATAATGAAGCCCGTCAGTGCCAGGCCAAATTCTGCTTTCAATATTCCTGATGATGATTCTGATCTGTCTCCCAGCAGGCAGTTAGAGGGATTCCGGTACAGGTTTTCCAAACCATTCCCCCAGTTTACCTCTTTCCAGATAAAAATAACATAGGACCATTCCCACTTTGGGTGTAAGAAGGTTTACACTTTCAACACAAGTTGTTCTGTATCAAGCCGAGTCTGTGAATCTTACTGGTTTTAAATGTTACCAGCATGTAATTCTGTGTGAATTCAAACCGGACATCCCTGATGGACCACTCTGTATTTGTCGTTATGGTTTTCACGCATCCTCCTCAATGTTGCAATTCAGATTCCTTTGCCATATTAATCTTAAATGTTCATGTATTCCACCCACAACCATAGTGTAAACAACTGAGGCTGAGTGAGCAGGTCTGGACAGCTCAAAAAATAGTTTGATCATATTTCCCCTACTCCTGATTTATTGCCCGTTGCTGCCATACAACTTCTAACTGTATGTACCACTCTTTTTGGCCCCAAGTGTTCACTAATTTCTTGAAATGACAGAAACATGCCATCTTTATACAGGTCTCCAATCTTTTTCAGCTTCCCCTTCAGCCACCATTTACACAGGAACGGTTTTCTATCTATCTTTATACATGGATGGCTCCAGATACAGGCGTACTCCTGTCTATATTGGGACATCCTGAAAATCTTGTGTAACTTTGCCCATGTTATATTTAAACCGTAAAGGTATTGTGACATGAAAAATACATTTTTCTTGATTTTTTGTGTTTTGTTGGGTGTCTTGACATCAATTACACCCAAAAAACAACGAACTTTTAACATTCAGTGTATTGTGTGCTTTCTGGGATTTTCCGCATAACTGTGCAAAAACGGCGCACCTGGTTTGGTGGCGGGCCGTGACGTCAGGGCCCGCTAAATCACCGCCCCCTCCACCCAGCTCCCTGCCTCCTCTCCTCTCCAGCGCACCATAAAGGCTGATTTATGGTTCCGCGTTACACCGACGCAGAGCCCACGGCGTAGGGTTACGCGGCGACGCGCGCCGTACACTGAACCCTACGGCGTAGACTCTGCGTCGATTTAACGCGGAACCATAAATCAGGCTTAACACGGAGCTGTTTAGAGCCTCTTCTGTTCTAATCACCGGAGGAGAACTGCTAAGAAGACCCGCGGCCACTGACTGGACTTAAGATAAGGAGACACTGCTGCTTGCATGCCTTTATTTTTATGATTGTTTGCTGTGGACTGTCTGCTTCGCCCTGCTGCTTTTCCGTGCATGCTTCGCCTGTCGCTCCCGGCTTAACTCTCCGATGCCGCTGTGAGTGTATGGCTCGCGGGGAGCTGCGGTCCCGGTCCTCTGGTCCCGGTTGGACTTCATCCCCGGGCTGTAGTCGCCCTGTCTGGGCTGTGTGTCGGTGTTCGTGGTTCTGTGTGCGCGCGTGTGTGTGGAGACGCCGGCAGAAGTGTGTAGCGGTTGGTTGGAGGAGGTTTGGAGGAGGAGCGGGGCAATGATTGACAGGAAAGGGGAAAAAGGAAGCGTTTTTCACTGTGCAAAAAAACACTGTCATAAAAAGCCAGGAATGGAGTACTAGAGTGAAGTTTTTCTTGTTACACTCTTTTAGACACATTTAAAGGGATGTTGGCCAAGACTTTTAATAGTGTTAAAAGCATGTTAAAAATGATGTCACAATACCTTTAAAGTAGTTAACCACTTGCGCTGTAATTTCCGCCCTGTCTCCAACTTTTGTTTTCTAGAAAACAGAGACACATGCAGTCAAAGCCTCTCAGGCAAAAAAGGTGTTTCCCCCGCCTCATCTCTGAGAGGGATGGGCAGGTGATGCAGGATTCTTTTAAAATGCACATCATGCAAGCATGAGCCTTGCCACTTTCCACCAACCATGTTGGCTTGGTGTCTTTGTTTTACAAAGCTAACCAAAGAGTGAGTGACTCTGAATGAAGAAAATTGCCACAACAAATGGATGTGTTGAAACGCAATATCCAAAGTGTTAAAGTTTAATGGTGTTTAATTTAATGGGCTCAGCTAGGACTGCAGGTGGTAACATGAAAAAAAGAAGATGACCAGATGTAAAACTTTGAGCTGAGGTTTTTCATTTACAAAAAAGCAAAGAGTAACAAACCAAAGCAATCAAAACTGGGAGGTGAGCCTCAAAGGATCAAACCAACATAAATCACAAAACTCAGCTAATCTATCAGAAAAGGTTGATGGCAAATGGGGCAAGCTGTTGCCTTAAAGACAGCTGCCCCCAAATGACGGCATCCAAATCCTTTTTAAAGGACAAAATTGATGGGAAGCATGGGCGCAGGTGGTGCAGGTAGAGGACAGCAAGCAATCCCTTGGCAGGGGGCAGCAACAGAGGCGATGTGGAGCCAATCCCGGAGCAGCGTTGAAGCATCCGCTTTACACGGACACCAGCCGCGACACAGACCATCCAACCCTTAGAGAGTCCCAAAGCGATCTCTTGGCATAAACGAGGAGCAATGGAACATGACTGCAGCCCATGGCCGTAGCAAATGGCTCCTTGAATTGCAAATTGAAAATATCTGCACTGAAATCTAATTTCACAGAGGACTTAATTGAGCATTAAAGTAGGTATCAGATGGCCATTTGCAGCCATTTTTCTCTTTTCTAGAGTACCTCTATGTTAGATTCACACTCTTCCAAACTGGTTGTAATCCCTTTTGAACAAAAAATAAAAACATGAATATACATGTGCACCCAAATAAGATGACATTATCTGAAGTGTTTTCGGATTGGTGCCCTTCCTCTAAGCTTACCATGAAGTGGATAACACCTGTTGCCTGTCTGGAACAGGAAAGTAAGCTCCAAACCAAGCCACAATAAAAAAAACTGATCATCCAGAAGAGCCACAACAACAAGGATAACAAAACATCTCCAACCACCATCGTGTTTGGGACATCTGTAAAAGCAACTCAGCCCAAGCTGGAACAATTTGGTGCTTCCTTACAAGCAAACATAGTTCTTCAAAGACATCGTCTAAGCTTCGGTCTGTTGTAGAATCTGACCAATAAAAGCTACACCTACCTCATGGCATTGCTAAGTAAAGCCACAGAATAAAGTTTCACACCATGGAGTTTGCAAGACATGTTTACATAGGAAAAAAAAAAACATGTCAAATGCTTACGATGACCTGGTAAGAATTCATTGTTGTAACACTTCGGATAAGTCGTTGTTGTGTCACTTTTTAAAGGTGGGGACACAACTGATCTCAACAACTATCGTCCTATCTCAGAATTGCCAATTCTAGCTAAAATATTCGAATCTCAAGTAAATTTTCAGATAAAACGGTACTTGGTAAACAATAATATTCTGTGTGAAACGCAGTCTGGTTTTAGGGCAGGACATAGCACCACAACTGCAACGATGGCTGTGCTTAATGACATCTGTAATGCTTTAGACCAGAAGAAACACTGTGCTGCACTGTTTATTGATTTAACCAAGGCTTTTAATTGTGTTAACCATGGATTACTGCTTAAAAAACTCAAAGATATTGGCTTTTCGGACCCAGCTTTTCACTGGTTCAGGAATTATCTTACAGACAAGACCCAATGTGTAGCTACAGATGGACACCAGTCAGACTTATCACAATTTCCAATGGGGTCCCTCAAGGTTCTGTTTTGGCTCCTGTTCTATTTACAGTTTTTATTAATGACATCGGGAGGAATCTGAACAGTGCAAAAATCCATCTTTACGCAGATGATACAGTTATTCATTCAATCGCCCCCTCTCTTTCCCAAGCCATCAATGATCTCCAGTCTGCTTTTGAACAGCTCCAGACATCACTGACTGAACTAAAGTTGGTCCTCAACGCCAAAAAGACCAAATTTATGACTTTCACCAGAACCCGTTCAACCAACATCATCCATCCTGGAATACAAACTACAGGAGGAGAAACTATTGAAAGAGTACCATCATATAAATATCTGGGTATCTGGTTGGATGACAAACTGTCATTTTCAGAACATGTGTCTCATCTGCTAAAGAAACTGAGGGCTTTGCTGTGGGATTTATTATAGAAACAAAACCTGTTTTAACATTGTTGCCAAGAAAAAACTGGTACAGGCAACTTTTTTAAGCACTCTGGACTACGGGGACATTATTTATATGCATGCTACCTCCTCAAAACTTAATTGCCTTGATACAGTATATCACAGTGCTTTACGTTTTATTACCAACTCAGCGTTTAGGACACATCACTGTGTTCTCTATTCTCTGGTCTCCTGGCCCTCACTGACCCTGAGGAGACAACACCATTTTATTATTTTTATTTACAAAGCCATTCTGAATAAACTCCCCACATATCTGTCCAACTTGTTGTCTCCAGCTCACAGTGTGTACAACTCCCGCTCTTCCATACGGAAGCTGTATAAAATCCCTAGGATTCATACAGAACTTGGCAAAGCAGCTTTCTCCTACGCTGCTTCCTGGTCCTGGAACCACATTCAGAACTCTCTTCAACTTTCTGGACTCATCTCCTTGGGTGAATTCAAGGTTCTTCTTAAACAGAAACTAACAGAAATGTGCACCTGCTATTTTTAATGTAAGGTATTGTAATGTTGTTTGCACTGGGTTGTTGTTGTTGCTGTTAAATTGATTGTATTGTTGTTGCACCAGTTAAGCCTCTTGGCCAGGTCTCCCCCGCAAAAGAGATTCAGTCTCAAGGGATTTTCCTGGTAAAATAAAGGTTAATAAGTCCATAAACTGGGGAAAGCATGCCATGTCCACAGTCAGGACAGTTGTAGTTCATGCAGGCGCCATAGTGAAGCACATCCCACTCATTTTATCATCACCTGGGGCGTCATCTAAGCTTGCTTGCGCACAAAACAGGGCTGAAAGATGCGCAAGCCACCTTCTACGCAAAGTTTGGGATCTAAAATGAAAAAACTAACCGAAAAATCTGCGTATCCCTACGGCAACTCCGACCCTCCCGTAGGAACTTACTTAAGACACGGGGAACTGGCGACGCAGGCTGTGAGATGGTGAAATGAAGCCAGATACATGTCATACTCTTAATAATGTCATCACATATCACAACATATATCAGACTTATAATAAAATAGCGCTGATCGTGTTCCTCTGTGTTTGAAACACAGCGTCAGTCAGGACTCTGCTGTTGCTGCTGCTGCAGCCGCGGTGACACGGAGCCCCTAATTTCTTCCCTAAAGGGACACAGATTTTTTTATATATATATAATGAGTTCTACGCGCGCGTGAAACCTTTACGTGCGGGTGTAAGCCTAAATTATGGTTCCGCGTTAAAACGACGCAGAGCCTACGCTGTAGGGCACGCGGCGACGCACACCTACGCTGTAGGCTCTGCGTTGGTGTGACGCGGGACCATAAATCAGCCCTGAGCAGCACTGAGGGGAGACGGAAGGGGAGGAGGGGGAGCGGGGCTGCCGGGCTGCCGTCCCGTCTTCGCACAGTGTCTTGATGATTTGCAATTACAGGCAATTCGTTTTTAAACTGTAAAAAGTGGGGGGGACAAATACATGATTTTGAAAAGTGGGGGGGGGACATGTCCTCCCTGTCCCCAGTGGAAATTGCGTTGTGGCACTAACGGGCAGCAACGGCATGCTGCCACTCAATCGCTTTATTTTATACTATTTATATACTTTTTCTACTTTTACTGTGACCACCAAATAATCAAACCAAATAGTTTTACTGTCCTCCACCTCATCAACAACATCTCCATCTCAGTCTCCGTGAAAGTCAGTGTCACGGTGGCTCCACACGTCTCATTCATTCTGACGCCAAACAGGCTGCAGGAAGCCCCTGCGCATGCTCAGCAGGCTCATTCATATGCAAGAACATACCATTTATGGTAAAAAGTGGGCATGTAGAGGGCGGGATATGAGGCGGATTCAGCTGCGCAACCTTCCAGGTGGACTGTGATTTATTAAGAGAACATTGCGTGCAGATGTGCGTGCACGCGGTTTTATAGATCCAGATTTTTTTTTGCGCCCGCCATTTTCGGCTTTTGGGTGTACGTGCACTTTTAGTATGAATCCTACGCACTCCATTTTAAATGAGGCCCTGGTCTCAACACCACCTCACATCAGCTAATCAATCAACCCGTGCCACTCCAACTCCTCTTTTTCAAACCATGACTGAGTCATTCAGTGTAATTTTTTTTTATCATTGACGTTGCCAAAAAATAAATCACTGTGATTCTCTACTATAATTGCACATGGTTGTGATGATCATTTGGACTAAATTGATTGAATTGATCGGGGTGAATTGAATGAGTCCTTTCATCTGTGAAAAATTTAAATTAAAGCAGGTTTCACTGTTCATTTAAGATGTTTCTAAAGCTCTTGGGGCCACATCAGTGTCCCCGGTAGTTATTTTCCTAAGCAAACAGTACATGGAGGTAAAAAGAAAGAAAAAAGGACAGGGGGAGTCCTTCAACAGTTCAGAATTTCATCTTTACGGTCTTATGTTTATTTTGCGATTTATTAGAAGAATTTTATCGCAGAAAAAAGCAAATATCTGTTTATTGTTATACATTTAAACTTGGATTCCTGAAATGTGTGTCTGTTAAATGAAAAGTTTACACCGACAAGTATTTAATATTATAATTGTCAATGTTCATCCTAGAAGTTGCAGGTATCAATTACGTAAACGTCATCGATTCAGACGACCAGGTGAATCCTTTTGCTGTCCCTAGCACCGTGATGGCTTATAAAAATCATTATGAGATAAGTATGCAAAAGCACCAACAAGAATTTGCAGGAAACAAGCTCTAGCACATAGGAGCACTCGATAAAACTGTGTCTCAGCAGTCTGGCGTTCACTGCAGAGAGGAAATCATGCAGCATTTCAGGCTTGTAGCGTAGCAGCTCACAAGGCATGACAGAACACATGTAAGTGGATTCAAAACACTTGAATTTTACAACATTCATCATGGTGTTTACAGAACATAACATCGCCCCCTTTGCTCAGATGCCCGAAGTGCCCTTCTGTCAAAGGCAATTTTTTTTTCAAAGGCCTTTAAAAATAAGATTTCCATTTCCAAGTCTGGACCTTTCGTGCCATTCATTCACCAATATCATCTAACAATTAATAATAATTGAGCTAAATAAAATGATATGATGAACACCCCCCTCCCTGACACGCACCTGCAGGCCCTGATCACGTGACCTCCCCCGCACTTTGCACGTCTGCAGGAGATCTGCAGACTCAACACTTCAACTAAGGATATATTTTCACTTCCCGGTAGGGTTTGCAGCAGTAGCATGATGTGCACATTACTTGTGTGTGTTGTTGTCGTTGTAAGGCACTTGACAAATTTAACTTTGCTTTACAACAACAACAATGCTTTGCAACTACGCGACATGTGCTGTATATTGCTGTTAGTAATTAGTCGCCATTATCCGCTCGCTGACAGAGAGAGGGATAGAAATGCAGCTGCTCGTCTCTCTAGGTCTTTTTGCCCACCGTTTTAGAGTGATTTTATTTAAAGTAGTTTAAATTAAGTTGCAAGCCCCCACTTGGCGTGTGTGTGTGTGTGTGTGCGCGCGCGCGCGCAGGCGTGTGTGTGCATGCGCGGGCGCATGTTTCATGTGCATCAGATTTTTATTTTATTTATCAGGATATTTAATTGTGCAGACTTATTATAGTTTTGTATTTTTCCATTAGTTTCAGTTTTAGTTTGTTATAATATAGGGTATTTGTTGTGGGTAAGGTTTAAGAAGGTCAGAGCAGGTTTTACAATACAAAACACAACAGAGTTTTTTATTGTAATGTAACAAAGCAACAACTGTAACAAAGTTATTGTCGGAAAGTGTTAAAGTCGTGTTCCATGTGTCCCTTTTTAAATTTCAGAACCTGTCCCTCCAAAGGTCTCTGCACGTCCCTGAAGCACATCAAGACGCACGCCAGGAACAGAACTGGACAGGGTCGCCTGGGAGCTCTGGCACTGATGTCCTTAGAGAAAGGACTTCTTTTGGAGCTCAAATCAAAGGACAAACTTTAGTCGCTGCCATCGCCCTTCACACTTCAAAAAGTGTGGACTTTGTGTTCATGTAAGGTAGGCCTATGTTATAAGACACCTTGATTATTATTTCAAGGGTTTAAGATTACTGGCCTAGTGGACATTCAGGAATTTGTATTTATTGCAGAGGTTGTCCCAGCTCAAATTGCCTTTAATTCAATATGTAATCAATCAATCAATCAATCAATGTAACAAACGTATCAGAAGTGTGTGAATGGATTTTTGTTTTCCAAGGGTTTTTATTCCCATGTTCACTTTCCCTGCAGAGAATTAAGGAGAACCTACAAATTGTGACTTCAATTTATTTGCCAGGCATTCATTTCGCCATGCCTAACTGCGCATGGAGAGTCTTTCTATAACCAGCTTTGTGTAACAAAATTGTATTGTAGATTGATGATGAGGATGAATGTATTTGTCAATGTGTGAATGATTTCTAATGCGCTGTGATTTCATAGTGATGTCCGTGGTGATGACACAACCCTCGGTGTCTGCAGCGTCACGCGGTGACATTCTGGGTGACCTCATTTTATATTTCCAGATTTCGGCTTTAGAGTACGTTTATTTAATTTCAACTATGTAGTCTAAATGGTTGCGAAGTTAATGTTGAGAATTTGTATTGTTACGCAGAATGTTATTGACATTATGGTCTATTTGTTTACATTCTTGTCATCGTTATTTAAATTTGCACTTGTTAAACCCTTTAGTTTTTTTCCGCAATGATTTCTTTTCTCTGTGATGAGGTGAAGGCCCAGCGGTAGTGATTTTCATGCAAAAACCTTCCTGGTTTTTTTTTTTGGTTGCAAAAACCTTCCGGTTTTAGCAGGTTGATGCTGATGTGAGGTCACAGGTCGGCTGTGTGCTGCGTCAGACTCGGTAGTTTATCAAAACTTAGAGAAAGTGTTAAAACCCAAGTGAAAAAAACACTGTTGACAGACTTATATTCACATTTTATTTATATAAAAACCTCATTGCCAATATGCTGTTTACTTACATGTACTCGCAGGTTACTAACTTGTTGAATTACTTGGGGGGTTTTAGTTGATTTTTTTTCTGTGGAAAATTTATTTAAATACATTTAAAAAGAGCATTTCACTGACAAACCTTTTTGAAGTTATGATAAACATAGTTATTCATATTCAGTCAAGACCTTAACACATAAAGTTAATAATAATTGTTGCATATAGCCGTTATAATGCAGAACTTTATAAAAGAGAGACATGAAATATTATCTCTGATGTCAGAACTGCAGATTTTACTACTTGCATCCAAGTTAATATCAGCTTCTTCACCTGGTTTCAGAGGGCGGTGGCAGCACCACCAAACCCATCATGGTCCTCCGGGAGGATGACAGGGTTCCTGCCACTAATAGGAAGGCCAGCAGGCCTGCAGAGGCCCCTGGAAAGAGGTCCAGGGATGGAGGTGAACCCGCTGCTGTCTCAGCAGAGACCGTCAGGGAGAGGAAGAGGGAGAGCTGTACCGAGCAGCTGTCAACCACAGAGACCCCTGGTAGCTGTGATGTCCAGCCAAGCTCCAGCAACCCCTCAACCCCCCGACAGGACAACGGGAACACCTACCTGTCAATCACAAAGAGCAGAGGTACAGTCATGGTGGTCTGAAGATACATGAAGGAACTTTTACTGTCATGTTTAGCTCACCACCTATCCATCTATAGACATGGAGGGGTTCTTCACTCTGTAGTAAATGTGTCCGTGTTTGTATCGGCAGCACGTTTTGAAGCAAAGTACCTGCAGCTTGAGATTTTCGGGGCAGGAGGCTTCGGATCAGTTTATTCTGGGAGAAGAAAAGCTGTAGGTATCACACCTCTCTTCTCAAGCCTCATGAGTAGCGACTCTATCTGACACACTGCTGACTCTGACCTGCAGGTGGCCATCAAACACATCCCTAAAGGGAGTGGAGACTCGACCAGTGGTGAGCAGTCTGATCTTCAGTTTTTGTTTCCTGTTAATTTGTTGACGATGAAGAAGTCACACATACGAAACTACATCTACTTCGTCTCTTTTGTTCCTCACATTCAAGTTCCACCTTGGGAAGGTGCTCCAGGTCCCGCTGGAGGTGCCCCTAATGATGAAGGCAGCAGGCCGGCCGGCTTCAGCAGGGAAATCTGCAGTCGTGTCGTTCTTGGACTGGTATGACCTGGAGCAGGAGGTTCTCCTGGTCATGGAGAGACCAGTTCCCTCCGTGGACCTGTTCACCTACATGGTGAACAACCATGGTCCCCTGCAGGAGGACACGGCTCTGGTACTGAAGCTGGGTGGAAACCTGCTTTGTTGAAGCTTCCACGGAGACAGGAACCAGCTCCTCCTGCAGCTCTTTAACCCACATGTATCTCCGTGTTCCAGAGCATCATGAAGCAGCTGGTGGATGCAGTCATGCATATGCACTCCAACAGAGTCTTCCATCGTGACATCAAGTCAGAGAACATCCTCATACAGACCGGCTCCGACGGTCTTCGAGTGAGGATCATAGACTTCGGATGTGGCTGCGTCATGACTGGCAGAGCTTACCGCGAGTTTGCCGGTACGTCTGACTCCCGTTCTCCGTTCCTCTGCTGATCTTCGTGCCTGGTCCTTAACTTCTCCTTCCTCCTGGCTTGTAGGAACCTCTGACTTCACGCCCCCAGAGTTTTACGTGTGTGGGGGCTACGAGGCCGGCCCCACCACAGTCTGGCAGTTAGGTGCTCTGCTCTACGAAATGCTGGATGGACGTCACCAGTTTACCACTACCAAGTTCATCCGCAACTAAATCAGATTCAGCAGTGAGCTGTCGCGCGGTGAGAGGAGGCTGTTTTTGGGACGATCCAAATCTCCCAGAAATAGGTGAAAGTATTTCCTGATCCGTAATGTTTGTGGCCTCTCTCCAAGGCTGCCTGGACCTACTGAATCTGTGTTTGGCTGTGGACCCTTCGGAGCTGGCCACACTGGAGCAGCTGCAGCGGCACCGCTGCTTAACACCACACTGCTTAACACCACACTGCTCAGCCTGATTCACCTCCCCTGAGCTGGGGACTGAACAAACTTTTTTACTGACACTTTTTACTTTCTCTGATATTTCCATACTAGTTTTGATACTAGAACTCCATCTCCAGTTATGAAACTGGCTATTAAATGGGGCGATGTGTAATCTGCATCAGCACTTTACAAACTCTTGCACTTAAGCACTTAGCACTTTAATTTTACGGCCACTTACTTGTTTATCAATTGCAACTTGTTTTATTGCTTAATGATTTTTATCTAGTTCTGTATCTTTTAAAGTATCTTTTAAATGTTGTGTTTTTGTTGGCATGAATGTCATATCTTGTCTCCTTTGTCTGCTGATGTCCGATTCTGTGTCTTGGCATTAATTTACCACGCGGACGAATGGTGGAAATTAGTCTCTGGCTACAACCATACATATTTACACTTGTGTCCATTAATATGTACAGTCCCTGTCTAACAAATAAAATTTTATTGAATTAAAGTATTTTTATTGTGTGATTGGTGTCACTGACTGCATGATTATGAATACATTCCAATGGATGGTGGCATCCCAGCTGTCATCGCTGCAAAAATACCATTTAGCTACCAATAAATGAGGACGAGGACCACTGCACCAGTCATATAACGAGAAAGCACTGAACAGAAGTTATACTAGCATCCTGAAACTAAAAACTTCACTAAAAACAAGTCAACGCCTGGCTAACTTCGCTTCCCACACTTTAGCCTCCATTAGCAAATTGCAGCTGGTCAACTAAAATTACTAAGTTAACAAAACTTGGAGCTGTAAAAATTTAAATGTTCAATCTAAAGCTGGACATTTGGGAGATTGTCTCACTTTTGGGGCCTCTAGTTGTCAGCGGAGCAACAAGAGCCTCAACCTTGGGGATAGATGGTTGGAACTTCAGCGACTACCTGAAGAGGTCAAGGCAATGCTGGTCAGTTCAGGAGGATGCAGGACAACTTGGCTGCAGGAGCCGGCTGTTCTGGGGCTGCCAGAAGAAACCAACGAGCTACAATCCTTCACCAGTTAGCCCAAGATACCAACTGGTTCATTCGTAAATGAAGGTGGTTTCTGCGAGATGTTGATTTGAGCTTAGGTCTCTGACTCAAGGCCAGATTGTGGTGGTCTGTTTGTACTATTATATATAGCAGTGGGGAAACTTCAGGGCCTTTTACGCCTTCAGAGAAGGCCTAAAAAATAAAAATAAAAAATGTAATGTTAATAATAATACAGTATTCAATAAATAACTTTTTTTTATTTCTATCTCTTTTAATTTACGGTAATACAATATATTTAACAGATTTTCTCTCACCTATGTTCTAAAATTAAGTTTACTGTCAAGTTCATGTCCTGAAATCCTGTTATCCAATCAGAACCGTCTGTTTCTATTAAGGCCTGTTTAGCTGCTCATTCATTGGTTAGGACTTCACGAATCCCGTAGAAGGCCAAGCTATGTGTTTTGGTGTGGAGAGTGACGGGCAAATCAACCAATCACGGTTTGATTTCAAGTGGGCGGGAATAAAAAGATCATAGGCCTTCATGAAGTCCTAACATCAAATCTCTGCAGAGTGGTGAGAGCAGTTGAGAGACGGAGTTAAATGGCGGAAGATGAGAGTGGCGTTGCGGCTAGCTTGATAGCATCGCCTTTTCCAAGGCGGCCTTTCACAGAAAACAATCAAATAACAAAAAACGGAAGACCAACTCCAGAACTGGAATTAAAAGAAAAGGTTAAAAAAGTAGAAATGCATTTCAAGACCGAAAATTATCAGCGATATCCATGGATGATGGGCTGTACAAAAACAAACAGGCTGTAACTCTGGAGTTGTTTACTTTTTACAACTGACAAGTCATCCACCTGGGTCAGCAGCGGCTTTGTCAGCCTTACAAATCACTTTCTGACTCTTAAAGAGCATGCATGAGACTATTCCCGCGTTCATTTCCTGCAGAGAGTTCTTGACGTCACAACAGCCGAGCAGTCGGCTCCAGAGACGACATTGAAGTTAATTCAAGACAGTTAATCCAAAAGGACTCCTTTTTTAGAAATGAGGATCTATTTATAAAATGTGTGAGACATTTTTTCCAAACTACTTTTTCATCTCCACATACTGAACTCACCTGGTAGCACACTCCGACACGAATCAAACAACAATCCATCTCTCTTAAAACATCCCTACATCTATTATTACACGGCAAAGAGTGAATGCTCTTGTTTGGGATTGAACTGAAGCGGTTTTGAGTGAGACTGGACGATGTGTTTGCAGCAAAATGGCAAGTAACACTAATTTGTTGTTAGAATCATGAGTGTAGGATGAGTCGACTGGCTGAAATCATTTTCACCAGCCTTGTTGCTTGTTGGAGGGTGGCCATGGTGTAGTGGGCAGACTTGGTTTCCCTCCAGCTGAAAGGTCGATGGATCGGCCCTCCGTCCCCATCATGGACCTGACAGCTGGTGTCCACAATGTGTGACAAACTGCTTGCATTGAACAGATTCCACTCCTTTTCTAAGGAAAGCAAGGATGCAAATCATCTAAAAAAGAAGTGTATCCAAGCAGAGCATCAAAGTTGGAGTTTACCCAAGTTTACTTGTGCACAATGTAGTCGTATTATCAGCACAGAATATATGAAGACTTAATTCTGAATGAAAAACCATGGAGAAAAAGCTGATTGTGGTCATTGTAGGTTTCCAACTTCTTTATAATCACACACTGCCTCCCCTATCGGGACAGCGAGTGGAGGAATAAGGCTTGGAAGAAGGTGGCAGAGGTAATTCTATTTGCTCGTGTTATCTGGTGAAATTCATTTTATATTTATGCTTCACAGCAACAAAAAGTAAAGTCGGTGGTTGTCCACATTGACCCAGCCACTCATAGTGCTCATAGAGTTTAAATAGTCCAGCTTTTATCAGTTTAGTTTAAGAGGAATGGCAGATATTGAATATTTCTTAATGACAACCTATAAAGTCGACCATAGTGTATTTTAAGCACATTCATATTCCCCACATGCAATGTTAATGTAAACAACTGCAACAATTGCAACATGGAGACTGTTATTAACTTATGTTAACGCAGCATATTACACTGTTACAGAATGGTTCAATATGGTTAAATAATTAAAAACGATGTGTGAAAAGTCGAACATATGACAACAGTTGCGCTGACAGAGAAAAAAGACAGGAATAATAAGACCTAAAATATTACGAAGAACAATGCTGTGAGTTCAAATAAATGTTTAAATGTCCTTAGAGATGAGAGCAAAGGGAGCCATTTAAAGACAGATTAAAACACAAATGACCACCAAAATGAGAAGCAGAGAAACAATATAACGCATCCATCTAAATAATTCAAAGAAACATCAAAGGTAAAATAAAATCCAGTGTGAGAACAGGACTATGGAGGATTTTTTGTGCCAAAATTAAATAAATAAATACATCATTAATTAATTAAAATGGGAATTAAATATATCATTAATTATTTAAATGTGTCATTAATTAATTACAATTAGAATTAAATATGTCATTAATTAATTAAAATACAATTCATTTTAAGTAAAAAAATATATTTATTATTTCAGCATTTAATTAATTAATGACACAATTAATTAATGATTTCGTGTTGCTGCGTGTGAATCATGAAATGTAAAACTGTCAGTTTCACTCGTCAAACTGTATTTATTTATTTAATTTTGGCACAAAAAATCCTCCATACAGGACAGCGTAAGACCCTTAGCTAAGTAATAGCTCTCTTAACATGTACTGTATATGGGGAAATCCCTGGGACAAGGAGGAAGTTCCACCAAGTTCTTCGCGGTCTTGTACCGCATTTTATCTACTGTGATGCAAATGACAAATACTGCAATACTGGACCTAACTCATCAGCTACGGGTCACACTATTACTGTCAATGGAAAACTGAGGGAAATACTTAACAAAGAGCAGAAGGGTCTGTTTAAAATGGTCCCAGCTGACTATTGCACTGAACACGGACCAAAGAAAGCGAAGGAGAGAGTTGTCTGAGGAGATCAGACGGATTATTCTGGACCAGCCTGATAAAGGTAAAGGGTAGCAGACCGTCTCCTGAATCTATGGTACTGTACCAGTCACCTTGGACTTGGCAGTAAGAGGAATAATGATGACAAACTGAAAAGAGGGATAAATCAAAGGGTAACCTAAGTTGTCTAGAACAACTTCAAGATGGTTCAAGGTGAACTCCAAGGTGAAGGTATCAGTGTCAGATCACACCATCTATCAATGATGTGTAACAGGTACGGGTTTCACTGCACTGGCTGCCTGTGCATCACAGTTTTCATTTTTAAATTTCTGTGCTTGTTTTCAAATGTATAAAATCTTGCCCAGCCTTACTTGCTTAGCTTCTGCACCCCTACTCACCTTCTCCGCCCCTGAGCTCGGCTGACCTGCTGCTCCTGCAGGTACAGAGGTCTAGGAAGAAGCTCAGGGAGGACAGGACCTTCTCTACTGCTGCCCTCGCACATTAGAGAGCATACCTGTCAAGTTTTGGATTAAATAAGGGACATTTTCCACCACCTGCTGTCCCACCAGCCCAACTGAGGTCCAGTATTACATTTTAAGACAGGTTTACAAGAAACTAAATATATCTACCTGTCAACCACTTACAAACTACAACTACGTGCTCAGAATCTGACAGCCAGACCTTTGTTGACACTGAAATGCTGTGGACATTCCTATAATAGAGCCTAAATGAAAACACAAAAGTGGATTAAAGCACATGTATTTATTTTAAATATTGTCAGTTTATATACACATTGTCTTCAAGTGAAACATTTACATGTTCTTTTAATTTGTTATTTTCACTTATGTGGCTCACTGACTGATGACACAGTTTCTGAGCCCCATCCTGCTCCTCTTTAGGAAAGTAGATTGGGAGCCATTTTTAGAGATATTCATTTTTTGGCAGAAATGCCTTCTCTCTGGTTACATCCATCTATCTAACCTCGAGAGAACAGTTCTCACGAGGCCAGTGGCAATTTGGAGAGGCACAGGAATGCTTTTTAAAAATGATTAGATAATAAAACAAGAAATTTATAGGAAAATGCTAATACGGGGGGATGGCGGGAAACAGGTAAAATACTGTAGTTTCACGGCCAAAACGGGAGACTTGACATGTATGATTAGAGAGACCCCGTCACTGTTCACTTTTATAACTCGTCTTAAAACCCATTCATTTTCTAGGGCTTTCAACCTCGGTGAGACTTAGTTTCGCTATTTAATATGAGGTGTTGTAATTGTAACACTTAGGGGTAAATCCACAAAAGGATTGTGCGGCTTTTGCGGCCGCTAAACCGGTGCAAATGAGACAAAAAGAGAGCGTCTAATTCACAAAGCACCCGCAAAGGGCGAATTGCAACACAAACTGCGCTGCCAAGCAAATAGTGGCATTGTGCGCCTGTGCCATTTGCATGCATGTAAATGAGGTAATATTCATACATTCGGCACAAAATTGCCCCCTTTCTATGCAAATAAGCCTCATTGCAAAAACCATCTAATTCACAAAGGCCAGCAGGTATTTGCCACACGCAAAAATAGTGGAGCAAATGCCGTCTTTCAGAAGCGTGTATTAAACTGTGCGCAAACTCACTCCTCACTCCCCATCTCTCTGTTTCTCTCTCTCTTCAATGTCATTCAAGCCTGTGTGATACTCAATGATATTAAGGGTGAAATCTATAGTCAGACATGACTGTACACAGTCAGATCAAGTGGGGTTGTGGACTTCTCTCGGATTTAAAAATAAAAATAACAGGAGCTCAGGATTCATCCATACAGTAAGGGGCTGCTTTATTACAAACAATTCCACCATATAAACATATACATTTAGAATGTGTGTGTTTAACAGCTTAATAATGTCATCACATATCACAACATATATCAGACTTATAATAAAATAGCGCTGATCGTGTCCCTGTGAAGCTCAGCGTCAGTCAGACTCTCAGCTGCTGCTGGAGATGCAGCCGCGGTGAGTGGGGTGCCACCCGTCCCTTGAAATACGGAATTGTTACGTAATTGGGAATTAGAATTCATATAAAACAGTTTATTCCGTATTTCACAATCGTCCCATGCGCGTCTGTCACATACGCACACACTAGTTAAGCCTAATTATGCCTAAATAATGGTCCACGTTAAATCGACGCAGAGCCTACGCCGTAGGGTACGCGGCGACGTGCGCTGTACGGTGCGCGTCGCCGCGTAACCTACGCCGTATGCTCTGCGTCGATTTAACGCGGAACCATAAATCAGCCTTGAACAGCACTGAGGGAGGAGGGAGGAGAGGGAACGGGGCTCTTCGCACAGTGTCTTGAGGATTTACAGGCTGAGCCTACCGTTAGTTCTTAAACTGTAAAAAAAAAAAACGGGGGGAGAGAGACAAAAGCATGAGTTTGAAAAGTGGGGGGGCATGTCCCCCCTGTTCCCAGTGGAAATTGCGCCCTTGCGCCTCACGGCGTTTTATTTGCACTCGCTTTATTTTTTATTTCTGCAGTTTTCATTATGGACCAATCTGTGTGCTGAAATATGGAGAACACTGGAAACAGCTCCGCTCGACTCAGACAAGTGCAAATTGCACTCAGCTCCAAGACTTTATGGGCGTGTCTGCGCCGGTATATCATTAGTGCAAAATCTTTTGTGAATAGGACCTTAAAGCGGGGCAAAATGCGGGGGCAAAATGCGGGCGCAATCTGTTCTTTGTGGATTTGGCCCTTATTGTGTTGCATTTAAGTTGTTCTTATGTCATGTGTTCATATATGTCTGATGTTTTTATCTACTTTGTGTTTCTTATAGTCTCTTAGTTCCTCGTATTCAGTTATTTGAAGCACTTTGTTTCAACTGTGGTTGTTTTAAAGCGCTATGTGAATACATTTGGTATGGCATGATCAATGTTTAAGCCAAACAGAACTACTGAGGAGGTCTCCACTGTTGAAAGCACTCACTCACTCACTCATCTTCTCCCGCTTTTCCGTTCCCGGGTCGCGGGGGCAGCAGCCTCAGCAGGGATGCCCAGACTTCCCTCACCCCAGACACTTCCTCCAGCTCTTCCGGGGGGAGTCCGAGGCGTTCCCAGGCCAGCCGAGAGACATAGTCTCTCCAGCGTGTCCTGGGTCTTCCCCGGGGTCTCCTCCCGGTGGGACATGCCTGGAACACCTCCCTAGGGAGGCGTCCAGGAGGCATCCGGTACAGATGCCCAAGCCACCTCAGCTGACTCCTCTCAACGTGAAGGAGCAGCGGCTCGACTCCGAGCTCCTCCCGGGTGACCGAACTCCTCACCCTATCTCTAAGGGAGCGTCCAGCCACCCTGCGGAGGAAACTCATCTCGGCCGCTTATATCCGCGATCTTGTCCTTTCGGTCACTACCCAAAGTTCATGACCATAGGTGAGGGTAGGGGCGTAGATTGACCGGTAAATCGAGAGCTTCGCCTTTCGACTCAGCTCCCTCTTCACCACGACTGTCCAGTACATCGACCGCATTACTGCGGACGCTGCACCGATCCGTCTGTCAATCTCACGCTCCATTGTTCCCTCACTCGTGAACAAGATCCCGAGATACTTGAACTCCTCCACCTGAGGCAGGACTTCTCCACCCACCCGGAGAAGGCATGTCACCCTTTTCCGGTCGAGAACCATGGCCTCGGTCTTGGAGGTGCTGATTCTCATCCCTGCCGCGTCGCACTCGGCCGCAAACCGCCCCAGCACATGCTGGAGGTCCCGGTCTGATGAAGCCAACAGGACAACATCATCTGCAAAAAGCAGAGATGAAATCCTGAGGTTCCCAAACCGGATCCCCTCCGGCCCCTGGCTGCGCCTAGAAATCCTGTCCATAAAAATTATGAACAGGACCGGTGACAAAGGGCAGCCCTGCCGGAGTCCAACATGCACTGGGAACAAGTCTGACTTACTGCCGGCAATGCGAACCAGACTCCTGCTTCGATCATACAGAGACCGGACAGCCCTTAGTAGAGGGCCCCGGACTCCATACTCACTCAGCACCCCCCACAGAATGGCACGAGGGACACGGTCAAATGCCTTCTCCAGATCCACAAAACACATGTAGACTGGTTGGGCAAATTCCCATGAACCCTCGAGCACCCTGCGGAGGGTGTAGAGCTGGTCCAGTGTTCCACGACCGGGACGAAAACCGCATTGTTCCTCCTGAACTGAACTGAACTGTTGAAAGCAAATTTAAAAAAAAAAAACTGACTTGTATTTGTTAGAATCACGTTGACAAGCCACAAAGCTTTTGGGGGAATATTCTTTGGACAGATGAGACGAAACTGGAACTTTTTGCCAAGTTATATCAGCTCTATGGTCAGGGATGCAAAAATGAAGCATTCGAAGAAAAGACTGTACCAGATGCAGAAAAGGCGCTTGCATGGCCTCCTCCATGTCTCGCGGTAGCTACAGAGTTGCTTGAATCTGTGTAGGTGCAGTGAAACCTCAAGACCATCGACACATTCTGCGGTCAAATCTGCTGCCCAGTATCAAAAATCTTGGTCTCAGTGGCAAGTCACAGGTCCTCCCAACAGGTGAATGACCCAAAACACACAACTAAAAACATGCAAAACTAACATTGGAAAACAAACATTATTCCTAAGTGCACTTCAATCTAAGTCCTAAGGCTCTAGAAAGAGCTGAAACATGCAGTCTGGAGAAAAAAGCCGTCAAATCTGAGTCATCCGGAGCAGTTTTCTCATGAGTAGAGGGTCAAAAAAACCTTTTCACAGGTGAAGACATCATATTGAGAGTTGTAGAAATCGCTTAATTGCAGCGACTGAGTCAAAAAGTTGACAAGAAAAATATTACGTTTTGGGCATTTGCCAAGGTCAGTTTCATTAGTATTTTTTTATTTTGGGTTTTTTAGTTGTTTTTTTGCTGATTTTTAGTGGTTCTGTTAAACCACAATTCAAAAGCAATGACTGATTTTCATTATTCTGTTTTTAGTCAATTGTTATCTATTATTACTTTTGCCAATTTCAAGTTATTTCAGTGATTGTTGTGCGTTTTCTCTGTCTTTAATGCAATAGTACCAACAAATTTGTTCACATCTGTGTGAGACCATTAAGCTCTGTCACTCTGGGAGGCGCTTTTACCTCTTCAGATTAAATTTCTTTATACTTTAAAGATTGTTGCCTAAATCAGGTAGTTGATTTTTTTTTGACTGAAAACCAATTAATGCAGTTTACTTATAGATGCTTAGTAGTAAAGTCATAACGAGATCAGTAGAGTTCCATTTGTGATTAACAGATTCAGATTAAATTTGCATACTGACATTTAACATTTTAGTTTTCCTTTCACATATTACTGACAACAGAGCATTTCACAATTTGACATTTGATTTTCATTATTAGAAATTACCTAGTGACAATGAGTGCAAGTAGGACAAGGTAATGTGAGACTTAAGCTAAGAAGAAACTTTTCAGGGAAAGTGCAATCTTTTTATATCATTTATTCTGAATATTTAGACATGAACGAGATCATCTCGCAGTTGATTCCAGCAAAATGGAATTCAAGGTTGCTAATTTTTCAAAAAATAAAATTAAAATATTTGAGGGTTTTACGTGTTATTATTTAACGTGTAATTATTCCAACGTAAACACAGAACCATGTACGAGGGGCCAAAAGAACATGGGTTTTTACAAACAGATGTTATCATTGGGCATTCATTTCACAAGAAATCCCTTTTGGCTGCACACATGACCGCTTCCAGTGTTCCTGACATTGAGAAAGTAGAGGATTAATGGCTGTATGTGTGAAACTGAAGGTGATTCTGCACACTAGAGGTCAGAGTAAATTAAACATATCATGCTGAATGAAAATGTGAGGCTTTAATGAAACAAATGTTATGCCACACCTGAAATGAGATGAAGACAGTGCATGAAGAGTCATAATAGTTCATTAGAAAAGTGCTTTTGGAGCAGAACTCTGACATTCCCGTTAAGGGAAATTAGATTTCATGCAGGGGATCAGCGTGGCCTGGTCTTTAAATAGCCTATATATAGTTTCGATTTTCCTGGAGGATCGGTTTAAGGTCTGAACCATTCTCAAGCCTCTGCACCAATAAGACATTTTTCCAGGTTTGCTTGGCCTTTCATTGGAAATTAGTGCTCTCCAAAGCTTTTGGACTATAATTGACAAAACAGTAAGAACAAAACATTGCTAATTATCTTTAAAAGCAAGCGTTGCCACATATTTTTGGTTTTCAAGAGAAGTTTGTAGCCCGTGACTGAAGACGTTAAGTTTGATAACCTCATTCAGTCTACCAAACCAATGAAAACAGATACCTTGAGACTGCTACATTTCTATATTTGTGTAAAGAATTATGCTTTCTCCCAAGAATGATGATAAAAAAAGACAAAATTCAACATGCATTCTAGCAGAAAGCCATTGAAATCAAAACTAAAGCTCAAGTATTTTATTGTTTTTTAAAGCAGCGCAATGTAACTTTCAGCTTTTGTTGAGTTTGGCGGCTCCTTTGGACAAAAGCGGTAGTGCTTTACCAGAAAGACCACTACATTTCCCATGAGCACCAGCGCGTACTGCCGGGAAGATCCTGTCCCCGTCGCGTGCATTTGTTTTGATAATGAATGAAATAAGACGGGACGGACTTTCAAAACTACTTTTCTGTTTTCAGCGGTCGTTTTGCAGGATGGATAGTGAAGAGGTAATTTATCTATTTTTGGCTAAACAATATAATATAATGAAGTTGAAAATCACTAAGTTCAACTTGGTTTTATTAGTGAAGTCACCCCCGCCCCCCTGTGCTGTTTCAGCGTTTCTACTGCACCTTTTTCCTGTCACGTTTTTTAGAGGGACTTAAATTAGTAGTCCAACATACTTACTGACAAATTAAAAAAATACTTTATAACCTGTGAATAACTGAATGCCCATTCCTTATATTTTGCAGATCAGCCCTGGACAATTTTACAGTTCTCAGGAAAATACTAGAACCCAAGATGATGTGAAAACATTCTAATTTTGATTCATATTGAACATAGAACTCTACATTTACATTTGTATCATAACAATTCTGTCTCTTGTTTTATCTCCATAAATCCCCATCGGTCGGACATCCCTCCTTGTCTTTCATCTCACGCCAGCGAGTGAACGCCGGGCCAATGTTTATTCTTGTCCGGACATTTAGCTTGTTACTCTCCCGCTTTCTTTTTTCGCCTCCTCCGATAAAACTTTTATTTTCTTCCTTTTTTTAGCTGCTTCGGCCATGATACCAGCTTCTGCTGAGCTCTGCGCTCCACTTCCCGCCCAGCTTTCGTCTCGACTACGAATCGGAAAGGAGGGGGAAGTGACGTATGCCGTAAAGCAGTCAAAGCCGTAAAAATGTGTAGTTTTTTAGTGTGGCAGGGTTCCTACCATGCACCTCAAAGTTACATAGTACCAGTGAAGGCGATACAGACCCCTCAGACCATGACAGAGGTGTCATTAAACCTGTTGTAAGTTGATGTACCATCACAATGACTCTGGAAATATTATATTAAGGTGGAAAAGTTACATTGTGCTGCTTTAAGTTATTCCTAGAAAGCCAGTTAGGAGCAGAGGATCCGACAGGTTTACATTTGTCTGAGGAAAAGCCATCGGTTCTCAGAAATATATATCCATGCAGGGAGAGCGAGCGAGAGAGAAGGTTACAGCAGTGCACTATCTATGTGTCGTCACGGCACTGAAATGCTGACTTCTGGCAAGTCAAACTGCTGCCAGGAGGCAAATCAGGAGCACTCATTTGGAGACCTGTCCTGCATAACCCGGAGCTGCACTTAACAGATGCTCTGCTCAGTGACATGTTGGAAGTGTCCGTGCCTTCTCTGTGTGAGGACTGTGCAGGGACTGAAGCAGCCCATCAGCAGCAGGTCAGCTAACTATAGCTAACGACGGCTGTTTGACATATATAACTGCAGGATGTCACTCTGTGCAGCAACAACATGAGGATGCATCTCATTAAAGGTAAAAGGCAGATTTGATTACTTATTGTGTTGCCTAATTGAGATACGAACACCTCAATCTAAAACTGAAACACAGTTGAGACACTAAAAGAAACTTTTTGGACTTGTATCAGAGATTCTTGGATAATGTTTTGATATATGAACTGGTCTTATATTTCCCCTCTCTAAACGCATTCCTCAGAAGCTGCAGCTTCAGCAAGAAAGTGCACATTAAAAAGGGACATAAAACAAATCTCACTCCATTAAGTCACCCAGCAGTCTGGAGAAAAAGAATAAAAATCAATTTGATGAAATGTGTAAATATTGAGAAATAACAGATTACAGTATTTGTAAAACAGCATGCTTTCAAGCAAGAAGCATGTTAACCCTAACATTCCTGACATAAGAAAATCCTCTGTTTTAAGTGTTTATTATATATACTGAAATTTAAAAACACCCCAAATAACTGTTTCTAAAATATAATTGTTTTTATCTATTTCTGTAGAGGTCACAAAAGTTATAGCTCTGGCACTATAGGGTTAAAAACAGAGCTGATGGTCGAACACAATCTAAAAGAAAACAAAGCTGCCTTTATGCTTTATTATGCTTTTCTGACAGCAATTATGAGCTAACGTTTGGTTATTCTGATGTTATTTACTGAGCATTCTTCACAGTGCAGTCATCCGTTCGTGACTCATGTCCATCATGTTTTATATTCCACCAGCATACTTTATTGAAAGCACATCATCACAATGCTCATCACTGATGAGGGTTGCTCTCTCACATAATGACAATCTATTCACTGTCAGCATCAATTTTTATTAAACTGTCAGCACAGACAAAGTTATCTCCTGCCGTGTGGCATTTCTCTGGATGAGAACCAGTAGATCCACCCTGCACTGAATAAACGGTGCTTTCTCTAACAGAGCCATTTTAATGCTAAAGTTCTTATAAATAACAATTATCTTCCCAACAGCAAATCCCAGTCCAAGTCAAGCAGCTGGTGAACATCGTAAAGCACTGGAGAGCTGAAGCTGAAGGCTAGTAAAGGCACTGATCTGGACTTCCCTGTAATCAGGTGAGTGATGCAGCTGTTGAACATATGCTGATGTGCAGCTCATTGTGGCAGCTTGCTGCAATAGCTCTTTCCATCGTTACTAGCTTTTTACTTTTTTTATATGTATATTTTTTCAAGTTTCTTTCATTGCTATCATCAATTTTCAGTTTATTTTTATTGCAGTTTGGATGTTGTGCTGCTTTAGGCATTTCCTTCATTACTTTTTCAGTTTTTACCACCTGTGATGATGAGTTTTTTTTACAAGTGGGAGCAGGTGATTGAGATATCAAGAAGCCAAATTCTACCCAGGCTGAGACCCCAAATCCCCCGCCATGTGGATATAAGCAGGAGCAAAGCGCTGGGAGGGAAATAAAAAGTTTAAACCAGCGGCTCCAACTTTTCCTTTGGGCAACATGAGCTTGAAGGCGCTGCGTGTGATGTCATCAGCTCTGCTGTTGCTAAGCTACAGATACAGCAACTGAGCACGCGCTTCCAGCCGTCACTGGTGATTTCAACCATGCCTCTGTCTCTGCCACATTCCCAACATTTCAACAGTTTGTCAAGCGCTCCACTCGAGGAAACAAACGGTTGGATTTGTTTTATGCAACTGTCAGAGATCCGTACAGCTCCTCTGCACGGCCTGCTCTCGGCAAGGTGGGGCCTGATCTGGTCTTTCCCCCCTCCACCTACTAACCCATCATCCAGAGGCCAAAATGAAGCTGTAGAAACTCCATGAGGGTGTTTTGAAACTACAGACTGGGATGTCCTCATCGAGCAACATGGGGACGACATCAGTGGCATGACTGAGTGTGTGACTGACTATGTCAACTTCTGTGTGGACAACATCCTCCCCAACAGAGAGATTCCCCCAATGATAAACCAGACAGACAGAGGTGTCAAGTAACGAAGTACAAATACTCCGTTACCTTACTTAAGTAGAAATTTTGGTTATCTATACTTCACTGGAGTAATTATTTTTCAGACGACTTTTTACTTTTACTCCTTACATTTTCACGCAATTATCTGTACTTTTTACTCCTTACATTTTAAAAACAGCCTCGTTACTCTATTTCATTTCGGCCTTTAAAAAAAAACTATCCAGTTAAATTGCTCCATCCGGATAGAGTGAATTTGGTTGTGGTTGTTTCAGATGTTCTTGTCCAGTTTTGTTCTTACATCCGTTCCCTCAGATTCCTGCAACTAAACTTGGATGTACATTCCAATAAAGGTTAGGATAAATGATAACATGCCTCTGAAGTTTGACTTTTTGCACCATTACAATACTTATAGGCAACTAGTCATCATATCTCCTGCTCTCTGAAACACATGTTAATGCTCAATAGTACACATATATGGTTCTTTAGTATATTTGCATTATACTAAGATGCATTCATTTGCAATGGCTTTTGTCCTTAATGGCTTTTTCCCCCTTACATTACTTTTACTTTTATACTTTAAGTAGTTTTGAAACCAGTAATTTTATACTTTTACTTGAGTAAAAAACTTGCGTTGATACTTCAAGTTCTACAGGAGTATTTTTAAACTCTATATCTACTTCTACCTGAGTAATGAGTGTTTTGACACCTCTGCCAGACAGACAGAGAATTATTGGGGTCAGTACAAAACAACTGAAAGTCAAAAGAAGAGACAATAATGAGATACTGACCATGGGACGATGATTAAGTCAAATATTTTTTCCATCATGGGAGAAGTGGAGGTGGTGAAGGAGTATAAATACCTCACTGTTCACCTTGACAGCAGACTGGACTGGAGATACTACCCTCATGCTGTTTATAAGAAAAGACAGAGCAGACTTTATTTCTTGGAGAAGCTTAAGTACTTCAGCATTTGCAGCAATGCTGTCATTGGGAGTGTAATCACCGCTGCAGTTATCTGTCGGGAGAGCAGTATCAGAGCCAGTGATATATAGAAAATGAATATACTGATAACGAAGGCTCGCTCTGTTCTGGGGACTGTTGTGAAGCCTCTGTAGCTGATTGTGACAAAGGAGGATACTTTATAAAATCAAAAAGATCCAGACAGCCCAGAACATTCTCTTCACAACACGATTGTCTTCAGTCAGAGGTTTCTTCAGATCCACTACAGAACAGAATCTGTGAATCTGTGAAAAGACTTCAATCCTGACTCCTGCAACAGTTAATTTCCCCTTGGAGATCAATAACATATTTTTTCATTTAATTTTAAGTTATGTTTTTAGACACGTGACATGATAACACAACCTTGGAACTTTATTATCATTATGCAAATAGTAAAATGTTTCAATGTATTCAATGCTGCAATTTGTAAGATTTTAACTGTGAAATATTAAAAACATCTACCAAATAAATGCAAGCATATGAAAGGTAAAACGAAAAAACTGTGTTGATGCAACATTAAACACAGAGATCAACTGTGTTGACGAAAAGCCACTAAAAGTACTTTACTGAAAGTGGGATGGGCCGGCAAACCTTGTAATACCTCTCTATCCCTCTAGAAGTGTTGTAAATCATCGGGCTGTTACATCTTTGTATTTTCAATGAATAAGAGGAAGTTTTGCTGACTGACGGGGTCATTATGTGTCCTGCTCGCATGTCAGTCACGTTGAGAGCACTGTCCAGATAGACCATTCATCCAGGCTTGCAGACAGGACGGGGTGAATAGGAGCAGTGAGCAGTCACCCATGGGCACTCAATAATTATGTGTGAACAACTCAAAGACGCTCCCCAACAAGCCTCTCTGACTGCTGACAGACAGCCTGCCAAATATCTGGAGCCTTCGGGGGATTCCCAATTTGGCACATAAACTTCTCTTTTATGCTACTGTAGCTCCACTTGTTTAGTCGTGTCCCTTTTGTAATAATCATAATATGCTTTTCTGTGTTTATGCAGTTATCTGCAACATTATTGTGGTCATTTTATCCTCTAAGATTGGACCGGAGGCTTAAGAAAATAAGTGAATGCCTGTTGTTGTATTCCTATGCAGAAAATCAGGGTGCTGAGTTCATTATTTTAGAGATTTATTTAGTTTTCTGCCACCTCTCTTTTTCTAAGATGTGCAGGGAAGTGCAGATTTCTATGGTGTCAGCTGTATTCTCGGCTGCGCTTTTTGTTTTTTGGCAGTTGAAATTCTGAAAATTCAGAAGTGTTTACTTCCCATAAGTTTCCAGCGGGGACGTGGGGCACAGCTGAGATCTTGGAGCCCCTTGCGCCAACGTCAGAGCACCAAAAACTTGCTTGTCGCGTCATGGAGAACCAGCATGTCTGAGAACCAGGGGCCGGATTCACCAATATGTTCTTAAGAAAAAAAATCTTCTTAAGTGTCATTTTTTTCTTAAGTTTCAGTCTTAAGAAGAAAAAAGAGAAGAAGTCATATTCTCCAAAAAAGTTCTTAAGTATTTTCTCAACTTTCTTCTTAAGTTTCTTCTTAAGAAAAAACTTGAGAATAAATGGTATTCTTGAAATAAAAGTTCTCAAATTTGTTCTTGGCTTTTTTATTAACTTTAAGACAACCTTGACCTGTCTTAAAATGTCTTCTGTGAAAAGGTAAGACTCTAATATCACCTTTTTCAACACATTAATCTCATCCACCATAATCTCAAGCTCCTGCCTTGAAAAGTTCCTGCATCTCTTTTTCTCCTTCTCCATGTTTAGTGAGTCACTTACGGTTAAGACGCAAACTACCTGTATAAATGTTGTTTGTTGGCGCGTGCAATGTATTGACATATTTTAAGAAGTTCTTAAGTAGGAAAAATAAGAAATTTGTAAGAAATGACAGTTCTTAAGATGGTTCTTAAGAAAATATTGAGGAATTGTACTTAAGAACTTTCTTATGAACTTCTTAATTTTAGATCTTAAGACATTTCTTAAGATCGTTCTTAAGAACATATTGGTGAATCCGGCCCCAGGTCTGTCCCTACTTTATAATATATACATAATCGGTCCTGCAGGTTTTTGATGTTTCCCTGTTTCAACACACCTGATTCTAATTAAGGGTCATCCTCAGCATGTCATCAAGGTCAAGAACAATCAGTTAATGACAGCCATGATAGCTATCAGGGTGTGCATCCTTGTATATATGATGTTGACGTCAGGCGCTGAGCCATTTAGTAGCCAATAAGATCCTGTGCATGGTCATATTCCCCAGGGTGCATACTGTACCTCCACAAGAGCAAGAGCTCCGGTGGCCCCTTTAATGGTGTACGCTGAGGACTGAATGAGATGTTGATGCTGGTGGACCTGCTAGCACTTGTCAGCTATGTGTCACTTGTCGTGAGGGAAAGTTGGCCGACTACGGGTCAGTGCAACTGAGCCAATGTTCTCTAAGCTCACGAAGTGTTTAGTAAACCGCCATCTGTATTCTGCTGGCAACTGGCATGTGTTTAAAAGTTAGTGCAAACCTTTTGAACACAGTAACTACCGTATAGTTGCCAAGTAGCACACTTTTATGCTGCATGTCACACCAGCAAGAAAAGAAATCCATTCAGTTCAGAGTATTGCATAAAGAAATGTGACCAATGTCACTGATTATCACACCAAGACAGTCTAGATTGGTAACTGTTGAGTCAACTGCATCATTGGCTTCTCTATTTATTGGCTGCAAACGTTTTCTGACTCATTTTGACACAGATGTATACAGGAAAACATGCATATGTATGATGGTGAATGACATGTAATCAGCTGTAATCTTTGTTGCTGAAGGCTTATTGTGTTTTTCGTTTTCATCCTCAGCCCTGGTTTAAAGGTGTGTGTGAAAGGATTTAAGGTGTTGAGGCCATTTAAATGAGATGCTAGAAAAATAATAATATTGTTGAGCCATTAGTTGTGCCCAAAGACAAGCCTCCAGGAATTCAGCCAATCATGCAACATCCAAGCCAAATCACCTGGACCCTATCCATCGAATTTTATAGAGTTGTATCTGTAAATAACCATCTATTATCAATCTTTATTCCAGCCTATTCCAGTTCACAGAGACAGGGATCTGCTGGAGTCTAACCTGCTCTCTAAATGTCTCTATATTTGGAGCACTATTGGGAGAGGATGCTGTAAGAAAAAAGATTATTCTAGTTAGAAACCACGACCTGTATTTATTTATTTATAAATGAGTCAAAGAGTTACTGTGCAGCATTGCACTGCAGCTATGCCGTAGTTGTAATATTTGACCGAGTTCAAATATTTTTGTCCCAGTTAATAATAATTTAGGGCTAAAAGATTTGCAAGAAAGCCCAGACTTAAAGTCTTCTCACAAAGATTTAAGCGGTAAAACAGGCAGAAATATTAAAAGAGGTCAACTAATATATTTTCTCTGTCGCCAAGTTTGTCAAAAATGAAGTATTTTGTTACTTTAAGGCCTTGTCAGTTGATAAAGTGTAATGTAATAGGATTATACGCCTTATTATTATTATTATTACAGACCAAAACCGTTCAGAGATGGTTTCTTCCCCCGAAGCATCATAACATTGAACTCTCACATGCACTAACCCAAACCCTGCACAGCCATCACCACCATGCGTCTGTGTGTGTAATAAACATATTATGTTCTGTGTGTCATGTGTGCACATCGAAGAGACTATTTAAGTTATTTTTCAGCGGAACATCATTGAGTTGTGTTCTCCATGTAGATTAGGCATTGATTTTGTTTTGTTTTGTTTTGTTTTGTTTTGTTTTGGGGGTTTTAAGACTCATAAAACATTGTGTCTACATTTGTCAGAATGTATTTAAATATATCTGAGATGATAAATGAAAACTAAGTAAAATATTCAACTATGAAATGAGTGTGAAGGAGTAAAAACCTTTGAATTATATGAATCAATTATATGGTAAACTGGAAATAATCAAGCTAAATAATCAAGTGCTGCACCTCCAGTCTGAAAATTATAAAATATAAAGAATGAACATAGAAATACATTTGAGCTCAATTCAAGGCAAAAGCACACATGAAGCAGTTGCCATGAAACAGACTTCTGTAATCCTTTTTTTAGTGTCATTTGTATCAAGTGTACATTTCTGACACTAACACAGTCTAGTCTTTGAAAGCCCCCCCCCCCCCTCTACCCCCCCCTCCCAAGGCCTTGCACACATCCCCTGCTAATTTCCTGACGTGTTAATGAAGGTAAAAGATTTTGATGAAAAACAAACCAGCCACCAGGCAGAACGATCCCAGCCAAACACCTCTGCAGCACCGCTCTCTTTCTTCTTCCTCTCCCCCCTCTACCCCTCCTCTTCTCTTTCCTCAAGCCAGTCCCTCCTTTTGTGTGAGAGGCTTCTTCCTCTGATCTCCTTCCTCCAGTTTGAGGCCCTGGGTACATCTGGCCACATCGGGCCCACAGGGGGCCCCGGTGCTTTCACGCTGCTGCCGAGCAGTTCTGCTTTCTTATCTTCCGTCACCCCTCAACAATTGCGCATTTGAAGGAAGCTCATTAATGATGGAACAATGTCTTTAATCATTTATCCTGCGCTGCGTGTCCCCCGAACATGAAGGAAACTGATCCGTTTTCACTGTGTTCAACAATTGTGATCAGTGTTGTTGCCATCTTAAATGCTACTGGATGTCTTGTGTTGTGTAGCTCCTCTCAGATCAAACGCGAGACAGTTTATGCCAAGAGTTTTCTCTTAAAGAGGCTGTGCGTACGCCCGTGTGTGACAGCCTTTATACTTTATAAATAAATGCCAGCCTTTGTATGTAAATCAATGACCCTTGTGTATTATCTAAAACAGCTCAGGGGCCTTTTAAACCAGCTACTCAGTCGTATTTGCTCTCCTAACATGTCCGTGCTGGGTTTAAGCTTTCAGCTCACCAAAGCCAATATTGTATTTATAGGATGTGGCCTCAGCCTCCTCTTTAGTCTGAGTGTTGGATTCCCTCCAAGAAGTGTTGCTTTATTGATTTGAATCTTTTATTGCACATCAGTAGCCCTGAGAGGGTTTTTTCGGTTGTTTTTGTAATTTTATTGTACTTCATTAAAAGGCTTCATATAAGGTCTCTGTGGTCAGCGTTGTTTAAGGTCCAATCAAACGGGTATTGTTTTACATTAAACCGTCTCTGTGTCTCTGAAATATTAATCATCGCGGACTCGGATCAATTTTCCTTTTTTGTTTACGGTTTGAATTATTTAAAAAGTGCCGTACATCCTAATTAAGTCTGAGCTGTGTTTACGCCGGTCGGAGATGTCCCCGGAGCCTGAGCAAGGCGAGAGACTAAAAAGGTTTAAGGAGAACACAGAGGGACAAGTTTCTATTTTCTTTTTGGTTCCATCAGATCAATTAATAAATAATCAACAACCTAATGAAAAAAAGCCATTACATGAAAAAACAAAGAGTAAAAGGGGGCTGTTTGATGTTGCTGATTAAAGAAATCTTTGCAGATAACAGAGAGAGAACTTGAAAATGGTTGTGAACTGGACTATTTTAAACTGAATTTGAATGTCAGAGTGACGGTCAGTATTTTCATCTCTGTTTTCAGGAAGCTTTCAGGTCTTTTTCCATCAGCTCACTTCTAACCTCTTTACCTTCATTGTTGCATAGACTCCTTTCACTCCTTTCTTTTTCTCCGTGACCTGAAAAGAGACATTCGCCTTGAAAAGCGTGGACACCTCCACAGGTTTAAATGTTACCGTGGGCTGTGTGGAAACCGCAGCGAAGAAAAACCCAGCTCTGAGTTGACTTGAGGGGTCACTCTCAATGTATTTTTTCTTTAAACGACACTTCCAACCTCATAAGATGAAGCTCGCAGCTGTCTCCTTTTTTCCCCAGTACATTTACGAGCTTATTGAGGCAAATAATTTGATGAACAACATCTAATCTCAGGGAACTAATGGATTCCTGGTGGGATTCTAGCAAACGTAAACATAGACGCAGACATATCAGATGTACGCATGGGCCTCATTACATCTTAATCCGGCCTTCATCTCGCATCTTCAGGAAGAGTAAAACCTAGCGTGGATGACATGATAGGAGTGCTTATAGCCAGCGTACCCGCGCTCTTTTGTTATCTACATGTAAAATACTTTTTTCCCCTCATTTATGTGCTTTATCTGTCAGTTTGATCACTTGTTGGTACACAGAGGCCAGGAACTAGATAAACCCCTCATTATACACCCAAGAGAGCCACACAGACAAACCAGACACACAGGATTCATTAGCATATCATGTCTTCTTGTGTTATTGACAGAATTTAAAATAGATACATATATCAAACGGTTGTCAAAAGAGGTTCATTTAATAACCTTTAATCCAGATGCCAACTCATAAAATCTGAGAGTTTACTGAGAAAATGGACTAAATCAATGGCTGACTGGGACACAAAAAGAAAAAAAAACAACTAACAATTCAAGTCAACTACAATGGAAAAAAAAAACAAAAGAGCTCATTAGGAACCGACTGGGAAATAACATAAATACCAAGACAACGTGGTCAATATTGTCAAAAACTGCTCATTACAATAACAAACTGCTGTATGCAAACAAAGATCTACATGTAGTTTGCACATAACTTTTGAAATTAACCTTAAACAAAGGAAATAAAACAAAGGGTTGTCATTGTGACCTTCGTTCACTTTTTCCAGGAAAGTTTTGGTAAAATTCTTTGATCATATTTATGTTTCTCTACTTTCTGATAGGTTGGTTTAATTAGCGTTGTTTTCTTCTTTGTAAGCCGGTTGGATCTGTTTACCACATGATCTCAGAGCATCATCTGTGACAAGCGCGCCACTTCAGGCACGTTTACATGAGAGTTGGGGTTAGAGTAAGAATACAGAGGAGTATTTGGCTTAAAGAGATGTGAGCAAGAGTAAAAAGGCAGTTCTGTTACCTTTTAGTTACAAATACCCATAAAAAAACAAAGTTAGCTCTTTTTAAACGGTCCAAAGAGGCTGGTAAAAGCAGAAGTCATGAACTTATAAAAACAAATGGCAGGGACTGGATTGCAAACAATCCTTTATAAGCACTTTCTCTACACTAAACAAAGTTACCGTTTATCCACTTTGCCCGTAGGGACCTTACTCACACTGGCACTTAAGTGAAATGACATTCTTGAGTCCTGTCAGAGGATTAAAATAGCAATTTATTTTGACATATGTCTATTCCCCCAAGGGCCAACAACAAATGTCAATTTGCCGCAAAACATATAATCCATTCTCACTCGAAAGTGTTTTGATGCAGGTTGTTTTGGTCCCTAATGAAAGTTTGCACATCCTATTGGAAAAATAATGAATAGGAGCGTTTTCAGTTTTAACTACAGACACATTTACGTATATGTCAACAGAAAATGATGGAATACATTAGTGAAGAGTTCACATCATATTGCCTCCAACTTGGATTCACCGGCTTGTGGACCAATCTGTTTTCACCTCCCCAAGGGTTTTTTTCTGTTTTGGTTTTTTTTCAGATAAATGTCTAGCAACAAACAGAGCGTCCCTGGTACACAACACAAGAGTGAAGCCTCGGCACCGCCGCAGACAAACATCTCTGTTCAGTCAATAGCTGCAGCGACTGTGATGTGATTGCACATTCAGCTTCATTCAGTTCCTTCACACGGCATTGGTACACACCAAAAGTCATCACGGTGCACTTTACAGAGGAAATAAGCTGCTACAACACCGCAGATTCACACGCTGCAATACCCAAGTTAATGTAGAGGTATCAGTTCATCTGCTGTTCATTCGCTGTTCCTTTCTTTCTCCTCCACAGGAATCAGCCATAAAGGCGGTGTATTCACAGCATATTTCCCCGGGTGGGGAAAGGTGATGTTAATGCTTCAGAAGTTTGGTCCAGTGCACTTCAGGTGATGGACCTCAGATCTCGTGTGGTGCAGAAACCAAGCCCGGTGCTCCTACGAGGATCACAGAGACCACATCCGTTTCTACCACCAACTTCTTCTGGGATCTTTTTACTTTGAAATATGGGAAAAAAGAAACTTTTGAGTTTCTGTTTCACATATTTTTCCAACAGTCATTTCTCAACCTTTATTCACTACAGTGAAATTGAAGCAGCGTGTTAGAATGCCTTGATGATTTAGCCAACTGAACATCAAGTGCACAGAGAACTTAGAGAACTAAAATAACAATGCATTTATCAAATAAATAAATACTTCTACCATCCTGCAAAGAACACAAACATCAATCATGCAGCCTGCAATCATTTCAGGTTACAGTGCATGTGTGGTATGAGCAGCAGCTGCAGTCACAGTCGGGGGCTTTCAGCAGATTTGCACCGACGACTGATGCACTTTCCACTTTTATATTTCTTGTCTCTTTAGTTTTGAGTTGTGTCAGTTTCAGTACGTGCCGTATTTCTTCAGCCGCGTTCACACGGCTCAGCTTACTTCTCTGTAGTACCTTTTTATTCTGTCTGGCACAGAAGTAGATCGATAAAGCATCTCATTCCACCCGCACCGGCTAGAGAGGCGGTAAAAGTGGCGAAACAAAAGAGGTACCCTTCACACGCACACGACTCTGCAGCTCTGACAGGTTATGTGCCTCCTTGGGATTGGTCCTTGGGACTTTCCAGAGGAGAACAGCAGCTGTTTAATGAGGACAGCTTTTTTTTGTGTGACCGCTGTCTGTATTTACCTACTGACACCTTTCCTTGAGCTTTAGAGCTGTACTGCTGTTTGACAAACGTCTGCAAGGATCCAGGCAGGATTAAACACGGGGCCAGAGGTGTCAAGTAACGAAGTACAAATACTTCGTTACCTTACTTAAGTAGAAATTTTGGTTATCTATACTTCACTGGAGTAATTATTTTTCAGACGACTTTTTACTTTTACTTACTTACATTTTCACGCAATTATCTGTACTTTTTACTCCTTACATTTTAAAAACAGCCTCGTTACTCTATTTCATTTCGGCCTTTACAAACAAAACTATCCAGTTAAATTGCTCCATCCGGATAGAGTGAATTTGGTTGTGGTTGTTTCAGATGTTCTTGTCCAGTTTTGTTCTTACATCCGTTCCCTCAGATTCCTGCAACTAAACTTGGATGTACATTCCAATAAAGGTTAGGATAAATGATAACATGCCTCTGAAGTTTGACTTTTTGCACCATTACAATACTTATAGGCAACTAGTCATCATATCTCCTGCTCTCTGAAACACATGTTAATGCTCAATAGTACACATATATGGTTCTTTAATATATTTACATTATACTAAGATGCATTCATTTTCAATGGCTTTTGTCCTTAATGGCTTTTTCCCCCTTACATTACTTTTACTTTTATACTTTAAGTAGTTTTGAAACCAGTACTTTTATACTTTTACTTGAGTAAAAAACTTGAGTTGATACTTCAACTTCTACAGGAGTATTTTTAAACTCTAGTATCTATACTTCTACCTGAGTAATGAATGTGAATACTTTTGACACCTCTGAACGGGGGTAAGAATGTCCTCATGTAAGGTGTAATATTATTAAAACTGAAAACAGCTTCTTTCTTGCACAACAACTTTGATTAATACTCCTTCTTTTCATCCAAATGTAGCAGGAAAATAAAGGGTAATGAAAACAGTGAATGGCAGAAGATATACACTGATCACCAATAACATTAAAACCATTTAGTAGTCTCCCCTCATACTGCCAAATCAGCTCTGACCCCTTCAGCGTCTCGACACAGGCCCTCGTGGTGTCTGGCACCAGCTTGCTCCCCACAAGTTGCAGGACAGTGAACTTGGCTTGTTCCAGCGTTTCCTTATTATAATGGATTTGGATCTGAGGAGTTTGTTGGCTGAATTAAAACAGTAACTCTTCATCAAGTTCCATAAAGTGGACATATTCCCTCCTTTTTTTATTTTATTTAACGAGTTGATGTAATTTCCTGAGATCTTAAGGAAATCCTGCAGGCTTTGGTCAAAATACAACAAAGATATAGTACAACTGCTGTCTTTTCAATCCTGTCTTTACACGTCTGTTCAAAGCAGAAGGACGAGCCACTCAGCTTCTCTCATTCCCTCCTCACTGTCGGGTTCAGCTTTTTGGAGATCAGTTAAAAGACAAATTACAGTCAGTAAAATCGTATTATTACTATATGAGACAACACACTCTACCTCATCTGGCAGCTCATACCAAACTAAAAAAAATATTTGACTGATAATATTAGTCTTACTGACATTTTTCTCATCTCCAACTTGGCTACAAACACTTTGTATTGATTCTCTTTTAGGCACAATCTTGCTGCAATTCACGCGTTTAACTGTCACTGCTTGTTAAAACGCTGCACCACAATCGTTGAAGTAAGGCAATAGCTAGACGGCGGGTTCATTTTATTTTTCATATTTTTCATATTATTTTTCTCTATTGTGTCATTTTTGTGTAATGTTTTTCTTATTCTTTATGTGGTAAAGTAAAGTAATACTTTTTTATATCATTATTATTCCTCGTTTTTCTTTTTCGAGGGGTGCATGATAGCTTGTATTCATGGAAATGTGTATAATGACAATAAAAGTTCTATCTATCTATGAACGGGTCAGACGATTCACGTTGGAACTGCTCTCATGACCTGGGTTGTTGAGTTGAGTTGAGTTATACTTTAATGTCCGCTAGGGAAATTTGTTTTAGGCATCAAATACATGCATAGCATATAAAACCACATACAATCAACACATACAGACAGCAACAGATATCAGACTCAATACCACAATAAAATTAGTAAGAAACCAAGCAGCAGTGAACGACATTGCACACACCCTAGGCAAAAATTGCATTTATCCCGGAACCTCATTTCATTACATTTCATTATTGGTACAGTATGAAAAAAAGCAAGAACAAAGAATAAAAACAAGCTTTTTCCTCATTTCTTCATTAGCAGCATGGTAGTAAAGATATAAAAACAAGGACTGACTACTACTGGATCAGTCAGCAGCTTAGTTACAGCAGTAGGATGGGAGGATGTTGAGGGCTTGGCTGCAGATGATGGAGGCTCCAAGTACTCAGCTGACAAAGCTCCTGCCAGTTCAGCCAGTCTCTGCTCCTCAAACCTCCGTTTGTCCTTGTTGTCTTGAGCTGACTTGTTGCTTGGCGAGGTGTTCTGACAGCAGGCCTGAGTGCTGCTAACAGACGCCCACCAGGCTCTCTGATCCGTGGAGTTTGCAGCGATCCTCGCGTCACTGCTGGACCTTTCCTTGTTGATGCACGCAGCTCTCAGCTCAGGCCCATTTTCCAGGACTCAGAGAAAAGAGATGAGCACTCATCACATCTGATACTGGCCAATAACAGACTAGTTCAGGGGTTGGCAACCCGCGGCTCTAGAGCCGCATGCGGCTCTTTAGCGCCGCCCTAGTGGCTCCTGGAGCTTTTTCAAAAATGTTTGACCTTTTTTTCTTCTTTTTTTTCTATTTTTTTCTTTTTTTTCTTCTTTTTTTGCTTTTTTTTCTTCTTTTTTTCCTTTTTTTCCTCTTTTTTTCTTCCATTTTCCTTTCTTTTTTAATCTCGACATTTCGACTTTTTTCTCGACATTTTGACTTTTTTCTCGATATTTCAACTTTTTTCTCGACATTTCGCCTTTCGCCATTTGCCTTCATTCTAAGGCTTATACAAGACTCTTCTCTCGAAATTTTTACTTTTTTCTCGACATTTTGACTTCAACATTAATATCCACATTTCAACTTTTTTCTCGACATTTCGCCTTTTTCCATTTGCCTTCATTCTAAGGCTTATACAAGACTTTTCTCTCTAAATTTTGACTTTTTTCTCGACATTTTGACTTCAACATTAATATCCACATTTCAACTTTTTTCTCCACATTTCAACTTTTTTCTCGATATTTCGACTTTTTTCTCAACATTTCGACTTTTTTCTCGACATTTGCCATTTGTCTTCATTCTAAGGCTTATACAAGACTTTTCATTTTTTGCGGCTCCAGACATATTTGTTTTTTGTGTTTTTGGTCCAATATGGCTCTTTCAACATTTTGGGTTGCCGACCCCTGGACTAGTTTGTCATTTAAAAAAGTCATGACAGTCCTCCATCTGTATCTCACTTACACACTGTGTTGTAAAGATATAAAGGACCAAAAATGATCTTATCAATGCAGGCAATGGAAATCATTTCCACAGCTATTTTTGCAGTTGAGGAAATTAGCAATTAACCTTCATTTTCAGGAATTAAATGTCTGACAAGCTTTGAACTTGAAACTGCTGAAAGTTTGTGATTGCAGGCTTCTGCAGGGATTTGGTGAATGTTACAGTCAATGAGCCAGAATGAAAGGTACAATGCCGAAGGAGACGGAGCCTTTGGCTCACTCTGCCGCAACGTGAGTCCTGCCATAGGGTCACACGCAAGAAGAAGGCGCTTTCAAATGCACACCCCGGGACCAGCAGGGGTCAAGTGTTCACTTTTAGGAGGGATCCAAAGGACCTTGAAGTTCTAAGAGTGAGCGCGGGCGTTTAGTCCCCCGGCACCAGGCGGGGGCCGTATCTGCGCGACATATAGATTCTGACATGGGCTTTAAATGGGTTGTTGGCTTGAGACAGCCAGAAAATCACAAGCACCCACCTGGGGGCAAAAAGAGAAAAGAAAGAAAAAGAGAAAGGGGTTTGATATGTAGCTGGGTTTATGCGGCAGTATAGACTGATTGACGGAAAATCCTCTCTGAACCACCCAATCTGATATCACCTGCTGGATCCCTCTATATCTAACACTAATTTAAACCTGTAAACCGTTTATACTGCAATTCATGATGAGCACATTGATGTAAATCCCAGGAAGAACTTGTACTGTTGCTTGTTAACAGTATTTAGAATTAACAATAAATCCAGGTCAGCTTTGTCGAACAAGGACATGCTGTAATAAATATTCCCCTACTTTCCACCCCGTCTGTATGTGTAATACCGTTTTCTCCGTATTTCCGGAGATTAAGCTGTTCGATACATGATAATGGGGGAAAGGTCCACTCAGCGGCTACCCGGCCTCTCAGAAACATGATTTGTGTGACTGCTGGTATTATGTAGATTTATGAACATGCAGTATCCAGAGCCTTGAATAACTAAAAATAAGCTTGTCAATACTTCCAACCTGACTAATGAGTTTGCATTAGAGAATCGCTGGACCGTTAACAGTTTCCTCTGCAACTCTGTGACGAGACGGCCAGTTTCACTCGTCAACTAAATCAATCATAAATCCTCACTTATACACTTGTGTTCTTGAGAGGAAGGTGTTCAGGGACACACTTCAGTATAGCTGCTGGGGATTGAACAGCTAACCTTGCAGGGGACGACCACTGAAATCCACTGACCCACAGCCTCCTTATGTTGGCCGTTACGTCACACAGCTGAGGGCCAGCGGCTGAAAGGAGGAGCGGTTACGAACATAAAACAGATGTTCTTAGTGGTCATAGAACTAGCAGAGACTTCCAAAAGCGCTGACTCCCACAGTCGTTTTAGGCATTTAATTGCCAAGGTCACGCCTCCGTATCAAGAATAAAGATGTCAAGCAGACGGTGCCAAAAGTGAAATGGAGTCATTTTAATACCCTGCTTTCACTCAGCTTTGACTATTATCTCTTTTCAGTACCTTTAAATCATGGGATGTCTTTCGCAATGAGAATGCAAACTTTCGAATCACAGGGATGGATCTATATCTATATCCATATATATATATATATATATATATATATATATATATAAACTGGATATATATATATATATATATATATATATATATATATATATATATAGATACTAGAGTTTAAAAATACTCCTGTAGAAGTTGAAGTATCAACTCAAGCTTTTTACTTAAGTAAAAGTATAAAAGTACTGGTTTCAAAACTACTTAAAGTATAAAAGTAAAAGTAATGTAAGGGGGAAAAAGCCATTAAGGACAAAAGCCATTGAAAATGAATGCATCTTAATATAATGCAAATATATTAAAGAACCATATATGTGTACTATTGAGCATTAACATGTGTTTCAGAGAGCAGGAGATATGATGACTAGTTGCCTATAAGTATGGTAATGGTGCAAAAAGTCAAACTTCAGAGGCATGTTATCATTTATCCTAACCTTTATTGGAATGTACATCCAAGTTTAGTTGCAGGAATCTGAGGGAACAGATGTAAGAACAAAACTGGACAAGAACATCTGAAACAACCACAACCAAATTCACTCTATCCGGATGGAGCAATTTAACTGGATAGTTTTTTTTTAAAGGCCGAAATGAAATAGAGTAAGAGGCTGTTTTTAAAATGTAAGGAGTAAAAAGTACAGATAATTGCGTGAAAATGTAAGGAGTAAAAGTAAAAAGTCGTCTGAAAAATAATTACTCCAGTGAAGTATAGATAACCAAAATTTCTACTTAAGTAAGGTAACAAAGTATTTGTACTTTGTTACTTGACACCTCTGTATATATATATACATATATATACTCATATATATATATATATGAGGAATAACAGTGGATGCTAAATTTGAAGACTTTTAGTGTTTCAGGAAGAGCACATGCACACTAATGAGTGCACGATTCTTTACCTCCTCCGTTTCAACGCTTACGAGACGTGTCTGGGGGGTGACTCTTCAGCGCACGGAAGAGTAAGGGGGATTCGTTTCTCTTTTGAGAGAATCAGCCTGCTGTTGGAAAACGCTGTGCCTTTGATATAAGCCCAGGATAGACAGCTCTGAAGTAAAGTAAGCAGCCAAGTACGATAACTCTCCCAAGCAGTCATCGAGTGCCAGAAAAAGAGTTTGTTAAGGTCATTGTTAAACCCTGTAGTATAGGTTTCACAGCAATAGATTTAGTGGAGGGAAAAAAAAATGACTTTACAGGCTTGACACTTAGAATCGCTGAGCACACGGAGGAGAACTGTTGTTGTTCTTTCAAGTACTTAAGATTTCACAGATTCCATTTTCTGAACAGATGTGTTGAACAAGAGGAGGAAGAAAAGGACTTGGCTGGTGTGCTGCGTTGCATGAATCTCGTCTGTTGCTCCCAACGCTCAGCTGCGCTATGAAAATTATTCCAAACAGCATCGTGTTTCCACTTCACATCCTCTGTTTGGGCTCACTCAGCCTTAATCCTCATTACTGGGTACACGACTTATTAAGGATAGAGTGGTGTTATATTTTAATAATTGATGCAAAGCCCATCTCAAGCATGTCGTGTGTTTGAGGGGTGAAGTCTTAATCTTCACAGCCACATTGCTGAAGCGGGCCGCCTGATGGTTCGCAGCGACTCTGCGTTTGGGAGGCGTGAATTCTGCTGACTTTGTTCTCCTGGTGGGCATCAAGGAGGTCCGTGAACACAGAAACCTCAGAACCTCGTACGAGCAGCCAGCCAAACAAAATGAGAACAGAAGTCTGCAGGACCTTGAGGGAAGGCACCGATAAGAGTTTTGTCTTATCACGAATCCCACAAGTGAATTATTCATATGTTGCAATTATATTCTGTATTTTTATTTGATTCAAAGTAGTATGTGGGCGTAAAAACGGTTCTTTGAAGCCAGGAAATGTTGGCCGCTGGCTCTGGAAACAAGTTAATAAAAAAACATTTTCTGCATTAGCAGTGGATGCTTATGTGGCCTGCTTTGATTACAAATGACAGCTACTACAATTAGCATATTCATTCAGGACAAAAGTCTTTTTTTCTATTGCTGAAAAAAAAAACAGAGTATGGTGGGGGAATATATGAGAGGTATGATTTATGGGTTTCATTGCATTTGTTAAGTCCAAGCATTGTTGAGTCTTGTGGATTTAACACCTGATACATCACCTGTGAGATGTGATTTAGAGAACTCAGAGAGTTAAAGTTTACATTGTCTTTAAATGGAGATGCTCGGTCTGGAGAGTGGTTAAATGTCCATCTTGTTGAATTTCTGCCCTGATTTGGCTACACATGTGTAAATGTGTTTTGACGTCGGTACAGTGGTTTTTTTTGTTTTGTTTTGTTTTTTTTCTCCCCATTCTCACAGTACAATGACTAAATACTAAAATCAATTCTTCTACACCACATCTAAAACAATATTATGACCCGGTTTTGCATTGCTGCAACCCTATTCCACCTACAATACCCCTTGTTGTTGTTTTTTTTTTTTTTTTTTTTTTCCAATCCAATCCACTTTATTTTGTTTATTATTATTATTATTTATTTATTTATTTATTTATTTATTTATTTATTTATTTATTTTGTTTATTTATGTATCTTTTTTCTTTCTTTCTTAAGTCCATAACCCCATACACCACGTACTTTATACCTCTACTCTGCACTTTATAGCTGTGACACTTTACATAGACACTTGCACTTTACTTTAGCGTGCTGCTATAACTTATAACAGTAACTTATAAACTATAACTTATGAATGTAAAAATACTATGAAATGTGTTATGTGGTTGGTTGTATCATCGTGATATTGGTTATATTATTGTACTATTGTATTTGTTTTTTAACTGAACATTGTATTGCTCTTAAACTTGCTTGTTTTTATATTTTAGCCGGGGGACTGCCAATGGGAATTAGCCAATAGGCTACATTTGGGTGCATCTGCTTTTATTTTGTAAAATGCATAATGATGTACACTGTCCCTCCTTACCAAATAAAATAAATTGAAATTAGAAAGCTGCTGAAGTCAAAATTACTCATTGTGTAAAACACCAGCTGTCTTTTATTTATGATATTGCAAACTGTGTTTGGCATTTATAAGCACTGTTGGATCTCTTAATGCAGTCAGTTGGCATTTTAAACACAGAGAAACTCAGAAATCATTTATGATAAATACAATGTGTACTCAAAGATTCACAGCTAAATAAACTTTGATTAGACAAACCTGCTTCAAACACAATCCTAATCCTGGGTGACTCACCCTACAATTAATGTATAAAGTGGTCTTTAGCAACAACTTTCAACACATCAGATTATTCTGTGACACTCTCAGAGGTACTTCATTGTCATGAAGTGGTTTTTATTTAACCTTAACCATGAGTTTTTTGCAAAAACCCAACCAAATGGTTCTTGAACCTATTCATGTAACTTTAGTGCCTAAACCTAGCAGAATATTGTGTTGCCTGCAAACAGCAAGAGAAAGAAAGTAGAAAATTAACAAAAAAGTAATAAAATAGCTGTACCAAGGTCTCAAATCTAAGAAGGAACTCAAACGAAAGATGGTGCCTGTGAAAGAATGGTGGAAATGTCCGTCATCGCAGGTCCAAATCAACTGTAGTCACGTCTTACAATGTGAGTGATGCCACGACCACCACTACACTGGTTTAATTCTCTGGTATCCCACCACTCCCTTGACTTACTCGCCAATTAAAATGCAACTCAAAATGGCGTATTAACGCAACCCAACGCAATTCCTTCAAAAAAAACATAAAACAACAGCTGCAGTAACAGAAGTCAACACTATGAAGACAATGTGCATAACTTCATCCAGAGACTTTGCAGAACTGGCAGTCAAAGTTTGTCTCTTCTCCTGAATCATGACCCGGAACACGTTCTCCTTCAGCAATTACTTTTTAAAGAAGTTCATTTTCCCTTTTTATTTATTTACCGCAACGAAGGATGATGGCGCAACCAACATCCCGCCACGTTAGGTTGTAGCCTGTGCATGCTGTTCTTGATATATCTTAAGCTTAAGCAGATCTACGTCGTAAAGTCTGAGACATAATGATCTGCAACTATCGTGCAGTCTGCAGATGACTTAAGACTGACCTCCAATAAAAGATGTTTGAGATCCAACAACAACAAAAAATGTTCCTATGGTGTGTGGAGTGCTGTCATGTGACAGCACAGTTCTGAGTTCAAACACAGGAAATCTGATAAAACCTTTCACAAACACTTCCGACCGGGGTGAACCACAACAGTGTCTGGACTGTTTTTGTCTGAAAATCCATAAAAAGAAAAAAAGGAGAGTTTTGGATGGAGCCTTGGAAACAGCAGAGGAAAATTAAGCGAGTAAAAACGTTACACAGTCCTGTGTTTTGCCAATTTGGTGTTTCTCACGTCTCTTAAAGCAGCACTATGTAACTTTTCCACCCTAATATAATATTTCCATAGTCATTGTGATGGTACATCAACTTACAACAGGTTTAATGACACCTCTGTCATGATCTGAGGGGTCTCTATCGCCTTCTTGGCACTATGTAACTTTGAGGTGCATGGTAGAAACCCTTCCACACTAAAAAACTACAAATTTGTACGGCTTTGACTGCTATGAATAAACATTGGCCCGGCGTTCACTCGCTGCCGTGAGATGAAAGACGAGGAGGGATGTCCGATCGATGGGGATTTATGGAGATAAAACAAGAGACAGAATCGTGCAGGGCTGATCTGCAAAATATAAGGAATGGGCATTCAGTTATTCACAGGTTATAAAGTATTTTTTTATTTTGTCAGTAAGTATGTTGGACTACTAATTTATGACAAAGTCCCTCTAAAAAACGTGACAGGAAAAAGGTGCAGAGCGTATGAGTTTGTAGGGCGCATTATCTCTCTGAAACAACTTAACTAAAACCAAGTTGAACTTAGTGTTTTTCAACATCGTCATATTATATTGTTTAGCCAAAAATAGATACATTACCTCTTCGCTATCCATCCTGCAAACGACCGCTGAAAACAGAAAAGTAGTTTTGAAAGTCCGTCCCGTCTTCTCTCATCAAAACAAATGCACGCGGCGGGGACAGGAGTTTTCCGGCAGTACGCGCTGGTGCTCATGGGAAATGTAGTGTTCTTTCTGGTAAAGCACTACCGATTTTGTCCAAAGGAGCCGCCAAACTCAACAAAAGCTGAAAGTTACGTTTTAAGTGCTTTAAGTGTTACATCCAACATAGAAATCCTCAGTGTTGCAGCATTCAAGTGTTCAACATGTTGGATGTTTACATTTTGAGAGCGGCACAGACCAAGTGATCTTCTGAGTCCCGTTTAACCCACCTCTCAACCAGCGGGAAATGTCATGTGGTCAAGACAACTGACGGAGGATTGCTGGAAGGGTAGAACTGGGACCAAATCCCATCAGATTACTTTGTAGCATGTGGCTTTTCCAACATGCCTCTGAAATCACCTTGTTGACCTTGTTTCTTAGTCATGACTAAATGTCCAGAATGACATTTGTATTTGTCAGGCCCCGTCCAATACTGCCGGCGTTTCTGTGCTGATGCCAAATACCACCAAGGGCATAACTCAGAAATGGGAATGAGCAAAGGTAAGTAAGCATAAAATAAATAGAAACTTTAGCTACAGCTTTTATAAATGTGGACTCCTGATTGGAACAACTCTCATAAATGTCACCTGATGTTTTAATGTTAAAAGCCGGTCTTTCTTAATGCCACGAGCATGGATTTAATCAAATACATGACGTGTGTGTGTGTGTGTGTGTGTGTGTGTGTGTGTGTGTGTGTGTGTGTGTGTGTGTGGGTGTTTGTGTGTGTGTGTGTGTGTGTGTGTGTGTGTGTGTGTGTGTGTGTGTGTGAGACGCTGTCTGGTTCCATCGCATCCCCTCGTATTTACAAGATCATCAAGAACAGTTAGTATGTATGACTTGTGCATCCTGCAACAGAATGTAAGACGCATTTACAAGTTTACTATTCTCACCAGCTCAGAGTTTGAAACGTTAATCGATAAGATTAATGGCAGGCTTTGCATCAGTGATGCCCTAAAGCGTCTCAAAGAGTGCAAGCAGAGAAGGACCTGCAAAAATGGGTCAGAGCAATGATCCAGAATGACTCTTAGAAAATATTTTCCAACATGCGTGGATGTTCCCTGAGTTCATGGTGAACATGGTATAAAACAACAAAAGCAAACGCAGCAACAGCTGGCGATAGACGACAGGATTTTGAGTAAAAAAATCTTACAACTTGCAATTTCCCTTCAGTTTATACAATCCTTTATAATAGGTGCAGGTGAAAAGGCTCAATTATACTCTTTTTCTGGTTGGTAATGCTATGAATTATCCAGGGGATAAGAGTTTATAATAACAACAATTTGTGCTGCTGCGCTGTAACATTTCTCTGCTCAAACCAGTAAACAATCATTTCCACCAAATGTATTCAGTTATTTTCATGTATAAACGTACAAGGTTTTTCCATCAGGTGGAACACATCTCTGTCGTCTCACAGGTTATGATCCTGAAGGCCCTGAGGATAAAAGAAAATGGACCATTTCTTCTTTAACCAGGTTTAATAGGATTATTTAATTGGTCAGTAAAACTGTATTTCACTACAGAAGTACAGTAAATGCCGCTAACTCTGGGTCTGAGAGTCGTGTAGTGTGTAATGTGAAAAGATCCCGACAGGCTCACCCTCCACATCGTCGTATAAAGAATACCGCCCTGAAACGTGATTTCTTTAATGGCAAGTTTACTAAACTAATGTTTCACTTTCATTTCTCTGCTTCTGAGTAAACAATTCAACCCATTTAGCCCTTCGCAAGCCTCTGGCCTTTCTCTTGTGAAGTGGAATGGTTGCTATGGGAGGAAAGCCTCACAGCAACCACTACGGTGTGAACCTGAGGAGCGTGATCTTTCCTCTCCACCCTCGGAGTGAGGCTGTGTGCAGTGCAGCGCCACTGCATCCAATCCCTGGAAATGGAAAAACATATGTGTAACTTCTGCAGCCCTGGGACAGGAGAGTTCCTCCGTGCACATGCCAGACAGCTGAATACAAAATACTTGGATAATAAACAGATATATAAACACACAATAACAGTAAGCACCATGTGTGCACACTGATGCTGATATAGGGCTGGCGAAAACAGAGCAGATCCTCTTTGTCTCTGAGTGGGAAGTTTATATCTACAGCCTGAAGGTGTAGTCTTCCTTCTGCAAAGGCTGGCATATTGTAGGGGTAGAATGAGAAATAGCTGAAAAATTCACTGCATCTGCTGCTTGGAGATTTAAGATCGATTGCCGTGTTGCATAGGGGGTGTTATCCAATTGCGGAAAAATCCCTGAACACCCCCCTCCAATCACACTTAATAACAGTCCATTTATATCGATCCTGTGTGGGGGTTTTGTCACTGCTTTTGAAATGTGTGACTCTTTGTGGACAACAAATAACCCCCCAGACAAACAGGAGCTGTAGCAAATGGTAAATTACACGCGCTGCTCTACATGCTTGGCTGTTAGGGTAAACTGTGCACACAAGACCAAGATTTGAGCCCAGTAAAGAGGGACGAGAATGAAACAGCCTCTTTAAAATTGTTATCATGATGTACGGATGTGGCTTCTCACGTATTCTTCCATGCAGGATATGTGGATGGCAGAAATGCATGCAGAAACTTAATAGCCTTCTTTTTATACTACGTACAAATGGAGTGTCAGGAATCAAAGTTTTCTAGTGTATTATAAGCTACGGTATATGAAAACTGACTAACGTATGCTTGTTTAGAGATATTTTATTTATTGTCATGACAAGATCTAAAAGGATTTGTCTAGTTTGCAGATATTTAAGGATACATGCCAAAGAATCTGATAAATTACAAAAAAATAAATAAGATTTCCACACAGAGACTAACCACCATCCTCACATTCACTCGTATCATCAGTTCACAATCAGTTCAGAAAATGTTGCAATTAGGCCAATTAACGGGAGCGTGTAGGGACTACACGGAGATAACTAGTGTGTTAATGGGCAGAACATGGAAACCGCCACGCCGAGCTGCCCTAAAGCATTTTCAGGTGAAAGGCATCGTGCGCAATGTGACTCGTGGTGGTGTTTGGTGTTTTGGGTCACCGTCATGAACCAGGCAGTGGTAGGTTTGAGCACTGTTAAAAAGAAATTACACTATGAAGCTAATTTGACTAGGGATCAAAAACGACAAACCTCTGTCAAAGTCAATCACACATAATACCAACAAGTTGTTAAATCAGCTGAAAGGGTTAATACAGGCTTCCTAGGGAAGTAAATATCATTCATTTAAATTATCTGGCATCTTAAGATTTTATTTTATGAAATGAATGGAAAAATAAATATCATTTTTATGGTGTTTGTTAATATCTGAATCTGTATTTGTGCTCACAGGTTCACACAAAAGCCCCGAACATGTATTTTTTTGGGAAGCCATGAAAGCTTGTGTTGTAACATGCCCCAGATTTACTCACCCACACAAACCAGTGTTAAGTTCCCAGATCATAAATAGTCACCGTTTCAGAGAGGATCAAACGTTTGCTTGCCCAAATATATAAATAACACAGACAATAATTTGTGCAGTAAACTTGTGTCGCCTATTGGATGTAAATCTTGACGAGGCCTAAATCAGTACTCCTCAGCTCGGGTCTTCAAGCACCACTGTCCTGCGTGTTTGAAATGTTTCCCTGCTCAGATAAACCTGTCTCAGATATACGGGTCATTGAAAGACTTGTGCAGACCTCGACGAAGAACCGGTGAGACGATTCGTTCAGTTAAAGGAGCTTGAGGCCGGATTGTGGCAAGATTTATGAAAAAAATCTGTATACATTTTAAGTTTTCTAGTAATAATGTCAGATGAAGCGTTCCAAACCCAAAAGAATAAGTCCTCTAGTGTATCTCTCCTTTGCCTTGAACAGGCTGTGTGCTGCAAAATGTGCTGCAATTCGGTCCCGAATTTCCCGCGCTGTCCTGCGGATGTGACGTCACATGACGCTGCATGTGCGTTCTCCCGTGCCGGCTTCACTGTTGGCTGCAGTACCCCCGGCGGCCGTCGTGGTGAAGGGTGGCGCTAGAGAGTCTCATTTCTTAAAAGGAGCCTCAAGCTCCTTTAATCCAGTGTGTTGTAGGAGGGAAGCCTCTAATACAAAATTTCCATCATGTCTCTTTAAAAAACGTGTCCCATAACAGGTTGATATAAAACCCAGATACTTACTTGTGAGATGCACCCGAACCAGGGGCATCATTAAATACTAAAAATATATAAATAAATACTAACTGCCACATGCTAAATGGAACCTCCCCTTGAAGGGCTCGGATCCTGTTGCTGACTGATAGAAAAGGCTACTTTTATCCGAATGCCTCCGTCAGATCATGAAGAAGTTTAATGTTTATATATAGCATGGCCATTTAACCCTAATTTAAAATAAATAGATCAGTTACATAAAATAAAGTTCTCTTCATGAATGGCTTTTTAAATACATCAAGCTAGAAATGTATCCGAAGTCCAGCTGAAAAACCTTTGAATCTCCAAGACGGACAGTGTTTACGATTCCAGATCAAATTAATTTAAAACTCCACCCGCCGACTGACTTTTTTTTGGCCTGAAGTTCTGTGCAAATGAGTGAAATCCTTCAGAGGCTACAGTTCAGGGGCGGAGGCTGAGGATTCCTCGTCAATATTAGAAGACAGGGAGGCACTGCTGGATGGATGGGTGGATGGAGGGGAGTGAGATGTACATGATGTAGTAGGAGGATCAATCGATGGTGGTGTGGTAGATCCTGTTATTAGGACAAGCTTTGTTTAAAGATGCTACCACTAAAGTCAGCCAGCTGGAAGCAGATATCAGAGCACAGAGAACCAGGAAAACCGAGGCTGAGGCCGGCATTTGCCGGAGAATAGAGGAAACCTCCAGACTGAAGGATGCTCTGGTCCAAATGCAGCAGGACATGGGAGATCAAAAAACAGCAGTGGGAAGTCCCATTTCTTTGCTGAACAACTACAATCAGCTTCAAACATGAATGCAAACATCATGGATGTTCAGACGGTCCTGGAGAATAACCAGCAGCAGTGGCACCTGGAAAAGGTTTCCCTTCTGGACACGATGTCAGACATGAAGGAGGCTCTCAGGGAGAAGGGAGAGGAGAGGGAAACCTCTACCAAGGCCTTGATGGACAGAATAAGATGTCTTGGAGAGGAGTTGGACACCTTGACAAAAGAAAAAACAAAAAAGAAATCTCTGTGGAAAAGATTCATCTAGCTCTTTAAATAACCCTCTTCCCTCCAAACATGTTACATGTTATTTCCGTTTTTTGTGTCTTTAAATGAAATACAAACTGAAACTATGTCTCTATTGTTTTTAGTCACGAATTCTGGGTTCATGTTGCTGTTTGTTTGACAAAATCTCATCAGAAATGATCCAAATATTACATTACACGTGCTTTAATTCACTAGTGTTTTCATTTAGGCTCTATCATAGGAATTACATACATAGGAATGTCCACAGCATTTCAGTGTCAACAAAGGTCACTATCAGGTTCTGAGCTCGTAATTGTAGTTTGTAGTTATTTTAGATTTCTCGTAAATCTGTGTTAAATGTAAGGGATACTGGACCTCGGTTGGACTGGTGGGACAGCGGCAGAAAAACTTCCCTTATATTTAATCCAAAACTTGACAGGTATGATACAGAATCGTTATCAAAATGCAGAGAAAGATTTACGACTTAAGAGAAAAATGGAATCTGACTCCGAAGTTTGCAGCTAGTTATACTCCCATACAAAATTTAAGACATGTAGTGAATAACATCTCAACTGGCAGTAAATTTAGAGTACTAAACATGGAGAATAAATCAAAGATATTATCCAAATAATTCTATCCTTGATTTTTGCGCTTTGAAAGTGAAACCGCCATGATTACGTACATCTAAGCGCTTATCAGGCGTTACACAAGCGCTGCACCTCATGAGTAAATAACACTCAATGGTTTTATGCCAGAACAAAGCTTGCACCAGGGGCAAAGCCAAAGTTAGTCTGGGCCAAAAATGTCTTATTCCTCACCCCAGCCGTGCACTTCAAACATCTTTCCCGATCCATTCCTCAATGAAAGCAAAGCATAAAAAGGGAAGGAAGTGTGGAAAACATTGTGTCGGATCAGCAGCAAACTCTGGATCTGTAGCTCTTAAGTTAGAAGTGAAATGACTCCAGTTGTTATAATAATGTAACAAATAAAACAAGTTTTTACTGAGAGCTGTGAATGAAGATCTTCCTCTTCATCCTCTGTATTTGCAGGGTTTTGACGGCTAACAAGTACAAGTCAAGCGTACGGAGACAATCAATCTGCTTCTACAGATTTTTGGGGACCTTTGTATCTATTCATTGGAGCACCTCAAAGGAATGGTAATTTAGTCGGTGTAACACTTTCTCTTTCTTATGTAATAACGTGCCATAAAATATTACTTTTTATGGTCAGTTTCAAGTTTGTTCATGACTTCATGTCATATTCATCATGTCCCAACACCATCAGCCTTATAGAGATGGGACCTTTTTTTTTAGTTTTTTAAGCACGTTCATATTCTAAAATAACCTTCTGAGCGTGTTAAGAATCAGCATGATTAGCCCCTTAGCGTAAGCACAGTGAGCATGCTAGCCTGCCGACGTTAGCTCAAAGCATTGTGTCGGCTTTAAGATGTCTGGAAACCCTTAGATCTGCTCAAATCAGGAGGAAATGTGAGCAGAAATCTAAGGGATATCAAAGACTTAATACAGCACTGTCTTGTTCAAAAGGCTGCAGACTTTTGGACTTTGCCCGAGGATGATTATGCAGCTACAAATATCAGGCTCCCTGCTCCTTTGACATGATCCCATTTATATTTGTGCATTACATGACAGCTCTGGGCCCACATGACAGTATTTTAATCCCAGTTTATTCACTTGGCGTTTCCCTGGTGGCTAGAGCACAGACAGGCGATAAGTCGACACCAGCTTAAAGCCGGTTAGGTAATGAAGCCGTCAGCTGTGATTAACTTCATATTGATCAAATAAGGAGATAATTTAAGGCCCTAATGGTTGTGAATAGGCGTAACATTTCACTCATTTGTCAATTTGATGTCTAGACAAAGAGTTTTGTATTTGCTTGTTTTATGTGACATCGGTTAGACGGCCTAACTGAAGGGCACCGAATCAAGCTGCTCGTTCGGATGTCTTCTCAGATTCATGACAGATTTAAAACGCTTTCCTTTATAAAATATGATGTCACACTCAGAATAAATAAAGGCAAAACAACGTTTAACCATTTCCAACCATCACACCACGGCCAGAATCATTCCCTTTCCCCCCTCCTCCATATCCGCCAGCGAGCTGCGGCACAAAAGTTAATAACCAGAAAGTCATCGCTGGAATCCAGTGATGTGTTTATTGAGATAAGGAGCTGTAGAGATTGGTGTGAGAGGGTAAATGAGGTGGCGGGAACTGAGCCGCTTTGTGTCTGTGTATTGGGCTGAGGAGAAGATGCTGAGTCACTGAGGTAACAGTGTATGCACAAGATAATGAAAACGTCACGTCGAAAAGAGGGAGGGAAGGCCTGTGAGCCTCCAATCTGTGCCTCAAGATGTGATAACCCATCACCCACATAAAGATGACATCTGGTCCCGCCTGGTGTGAGATAACAGACCATTTTATATTTTAGTTTCTTGTGCTTTTCTAATCCCTCAGCCCCACCAATCAGGGCTATCCTTGTAATCGTCTACACTACAGAGCAAACTCTTAATCTTTCAGAAGCCAAAACTTCTGAAAGTTAACGAGTATCCTTTTATGTCAGTATGTACAGCTGCTACACTTACTGGCTTGGAACGACCAAAAACTACCGGGGGACCAAGACAGCGCCACAAGTTTGCATTCACATTGGTATTTTCCAGGACAATGCAGGCCAGTAACTACGACGGAGAATTAAGGCAGAGTTATGCTTCTACGTCAAAATGACGCCGTGCCTACGGCGTGTGGTTTGGATCGACGCAGAGGACACGGCGTCACCTGCGCCGTCACTGACGTGCACCTCCCGAAAATTGTAACTACGCGCCGAGGAGACGCCGTCCACTCGCAGACCGAGAGGGCTGTGATTGGTTCGTTTGAAAGCGAAGCATTTCCGGTTTCCGGTTTGAATCAGTAGTGAACTTCCAGGGCTCTTTTCTTTGTTTATGTGTGATTTTTTTTGTTTTTGTTTTTTGCACAATAGTTGTCCTTATTTCTTTGATTTACTGTGACCGGAAAAAGTCGGATAAACCATTCAGAAAAAGATCGCTAACTAGTGGCCGCGGGGGGTACTGCACCGCAACCAAATGGAGAGACGGAGAAGTCAGAAGGGTTCAGCACGGCGTCACGGCTGCGGCGTGTTCTCTGCGTCGGTGTGACGCAGAACCATACCTCAGCCTTTAGGGCCAAACTAAGACAAAAAAAAATTTGGAAATTACAAGAATAAAGTCGTAAAATTACGAGAATAAAGTCGTAATATTACAAGAATAAAGTCGGAAAATTACGAGAATAAAGTCATAGCCTAATGTTGCGAGAATAAAGTCGTAATATTATGAGAATAAAGTCGTAATATTACTAGAATAAAGTCGTAATATTATGAGAATAAAGTCGTAATATTACTCGAATAAAGTCGTAATATTACGAGAATAAAGTCGTAAAATTACGAGAATAAAGTCGTAAAATAACGAGAATAAAGTCATAGCTTAATGTTGCGAGAATAAAGTCGTAATATTATGAGAATAAAGTCGTAATATTACGAGAATAAAGTCGTAAAATTACAAGATTAAAGTCATATTGTTGCGGGAATAAAGTCGTAATATTACGACTTTATTCTCGTAGTATTACGACTTTATTTTCCTAACATTAGGCTATGACTTTATTCTCGTAATTTTACGACTGTATTCTCGTAATTTTACGACTTTATTCTCGTAATTTCCAATTTTTTTTGTCTTAGTTTGGCCCTAATACTCCGTCGTAAGTAACCATTACAGCCTGATGTCATATGCAGTTACTGAAACCTTATTGCCACTAATCATCAAACTGAAATTCCACCTTGTCATAATGCCCGTTCTTTTATCATAGTTTAGTGGGTTCTGAGAAGCTATTGCATCTTTTACTTGTATTTTCACCTCTCATTTTAAAAGAAATATCAGGACCAAGAAGTCAAAGAAATACTTTAAAAAGCCAATTCAGTACTTTGTGAAACACTAAAATACCCCCTGCCTCCTGTTACACATGACAGCCCTGCACCTAAACTGCCTTATATACACTTTTCTCTCATCAAACGCTGCGTTCAAACAGACGCTTGAAGCAACATTGTATAGGCCAACACAGAAAAATCCAAGCAACATCACACGGCAGCCAAAAAAAGAAAGCACACGCTCGACAGCAACCTTCAAAAAAAGTTTTCTTCCATAGAGTGAGCTTTTATTTGTCAGAACTTAAGCACAACAGCACAAGATAAATCAAGAAGATAACTGTTCCCCTTAGAGGCAGCAGCTGGCGAGGCAACCGTCTTGTATATTCCCTGCATCTCGTGGTGGATTGTGCACAACCAAGCCAACATCATGCAGCTAAAGACTTATTTCATGTAATTGTGTTAAAATAAAATAATGTTTTTTTTATTAAGCATATGCTTGGAATCAGTGCTGCAGCTTCACATTTTTCTGCTCATATATCTGGGTCAAACATTCCTCAGAGAAGCTGCTTAAGTACGCTTTGATTTACTAGGTCTAACAAACTCAGTTCCTTCCCTTTCAGGTTGTATTCTGCTGTGTATCAGTGTATGATGTGTTAAAATAAGCTGTTTTGAATTCTAGTTTACACAAAAAACCCCACTAAACTCAAACCATCCGTTAATCCATTCATTACATTGCACTCACTGTGGTTTCAGGCTGCAGAGGCAGCAGCCTAAGCAGAGAGTCCCGGCCTCCTGCTCCACACCCACCTCCTCCGGCTTCTCCACCAGGACTGGAGGAGCATTACACCAGGCTAGGGGAGAAATAACATTTCTCTGTTGTGTCCTTGGCCGACTTAATAATAAAGAACACAGAATTTTGCTCACTTACCTGTGAAATGAGGAAGTTATGAGAACAAACTAACTGTATGAATGAACAGAAGAACTAAATGCTAATCATTACTTAAAGGAGCATGAGGCTCCTTTTAAGAAATGAGACTCTCTAGCGCCACCCTTTGCCACGACGGCCGCCGGGGGTACTGCAGCCAACAGTGAAGCCGGCACGGGAGAACGCGGAGAACGTGCATGCAGCGTCATGTGACGTCACATCCGCAGGACAGCGCGGGGAATTCGGGACCGGAATTGCAGCACATTTTGCAGCACACAGCCTGTTCAACACAGCCTGTTCAGCCTGTTACTAGAAAACTTAAAACGTATACGAATTTTTTTCACAAAATCCTGCCTCAATCCTGCCTCATGCTCCTTTAAAGACAGGATAAGCAGTTTTTAAATGACGCATGTCTGTTGGTATTTGAAACATTAACAAAACAAAGAGTGCTAGCCCTTCCTTCCAATACTCCCGTAGTAAAAACACCACATTATGGCCTCTCCCAGGTCTCTTATACCCCTTTTTCCACTGAACCGGTTCCAGGCTGGTTCTGGGCCAGTGCTGAGTTTGGAATCAGGCTTTCTGTTTCCACTGACAAAGAACTGGCTCCGGGCCAGAAAAAACGGTTCCAAGGTAGCACCAACTCTTTGAGGAGACGAATCGCTTACGTAAGCGGAGGGGGTGGGGTTGTTAAGACCGACGGCAATAGCAAGACTGCGAAACGGCGACATTTTCCAATAAGCGTGGAATTAATCTGGATGCAGCAAAGCAGCAGTGGTCTGTGGAGGAGACAACCTGTCTTTTAGCGATATGTTCCTCGGAGGGCCATACGTGGATCAAGTCCGTATCAGAGCAAATATGTTGTTGTTGCTTCAACTTTCGCGCCAATTTAAACGCAGCGACGTAACGAAATGGCTCCCCTTAGCACCCAAGCTGTGAAAAAACAAACTGGTTGTTAGCTGGTTTGCAAGTTGAACGAGTTGTGAAACAGCACCGGCACTGGCCCAGAACCAGCTCTGGAAACGCTTTGGTGGAAAAGGGGTATCAAAAGCCTCTCCCAAGCGTCTCTCAGGCATTCCTGAGAGTTCCAGCCACATGATTGGCTGGAACAATGTTGGTGATAGTTTGTGGGGCAGGCTGCCTGTATTCTGCTTCTTCTACCATACACCCACAAAGCGGCGTCACGTTAACTCTTGACGGTCGATGCTTCTAACGTGCCTTCATCATACCATAAACGACCACCCATATTTTTCATGTTTGCTGTACAAATAAGCCGCTTACTGTGCAACTGTCCTTCCCTGTGTACAATTTCAGTGACTCGTACTAACTGTCTAGCTGTATTTTTTATCACAAATCCTCACTTTGGATCAAGTGTGAAAAACATTGTGTGGTCTGTGGTCAGCACACAAAAGCATTTGTAAGACTTGCAGGTCCATCATTCCACAGTTTTACTCATTTCTTCCCTTGACTTCTCCTAAGCTACAGCCTTCGTTTCATCTGTAGCTCTACTACACTTTTGAACTGAGGATATCTTCAACATCAGACTCTCTCTCTCCTCCTAGTTAAATAACCTGCCTGGTTCCACTGCTGGGTCGTTTACATCAGGAAGGTGTGAATCTAATTAAACACGTACTCTTCAGAAGAGAGAGCTTATTAGGCCTGATGAAGAACAGCTGCAGCACCGACATGATGAGACTTCTTATACCTCCACCCAGGTGTTGAGTTTTCCCTCTGTTTCAGCCATGGAAGCTATTGGGCTACTCCTAGTTTCAGTGCTGATTGCAGTTGTTAGTGAAGGTTTGTCTTGTTTTTCCTGCTTAAAAATGTGTGTTTTATAAATATTTTAATGTGAGTTCAACTATTGGGAATGAGCGTCTTTTGAGAAGAATCTGATCGAGTCCTAATTGTTCTACAGGCTCGTGCTCACCAATAGACCAAATATCTTGTGTGCTGCAAAACAGCCAAACTGGTAAGAAAATTGCTTGTATTTGTTACAGCCAAACCTTCTGACATTTTTCTTACACTAATGTCACGGTCTCTTGTATAACAGACTTGTCTCTAAATGATGCAAGGACTCTTGGACATGGCCAGTCACAGAATTCCATGTTGCTCAAAAACCTTGACGGTGAGTAGGTTTAGTAAAGAATCAAGTCTTGCTGGTGGCTATCAAACCAGCTTCATACTATCAGCTAAAAGCAGAGTTCAACCTAACTGGGGCTGAATGTCTTTCAGGTCAACTGGAAACCAACAAAGTGGGAAAAATGACTTCCCTTGTGAGTGCCGTGGACGCCTCGACCGCGCCTGCCGTAGTGAAGGCTGTCGTAGCCACGGCCGCCCCGTCCCCTCCGCCCATGCAGGCTGTCCTGGAGACGGCCCCTCCACCCCCTCTATAGGGTCTTGCTCATGCCCTATTGTTTGCTCTTTTCCCTTCTCCTTGTGTAGGTCTTTACTGTCTTGAGCAAAAGTAACCTTGAAAGGTTGCGTTGTGTGGGAAGCTCTTCCTGTGACTGAGCTATAGCATCTTGACTTTTTTTTTTTTTTTTTTTTTGTCTACACCAACTTTGAATAAAGATCTTGCACAAAATACTGTTTTGTTTTTATACACTTTGTCCGCCTTCATGGGACACTTGCTGCTTATCAGGCCAAAGTATAGGGATATAGTGCCACCTTATGGATTGATTAGACCTGAGTTGCCCTTGAATTCTTAGGTTGGATGGATGACAAGGTGGAGGTGGGCTGTCATGGGTTTGCAGGCCATTCTCTCAGTAAGGCCTATGGAACCCTGGGTAACATCACGGGTCAGAGTAGGGGACCAAAAAAACACTGAGGCAGCAGAGATGGCATCTAGATGGCTCTGGCTAAAGAAGAGTGTAAGTGGGCACTGTAGTTGGCCTCTAGAACATGGATTAGGGCAGTGGCGGTTGGCCAATGGAGGGCGGTAAGGTGCTGCCTCACAAGAAAATTTAAATACTCATTACAATTTTTAGATGAGCAAGATAAATGGTATGTAGTTGGTGAGTAAAGCTTTTTATGTCTAAAGTTATTGATTGGTCACCTGGGGTGCAAGAATCTTTGCCCATAGACTCTCCTAAGTTGTACATGCAAAGTTGCTTCTCTTCAATACAAAAGATTGAAGCTTGTTGGGGGCGCAGTCCTGCTGCGCCCAAAACTACGTCACGTCCGTCTGCAGCAAAGTGAGTTGGAGACGGACAACGGAGGAGGAAGCAAAATGGGGAAAAATAAATGAAATTCCGTGAAGTCACTTAAAACCACGCCATTTGAGGACATTTTAGGAGAAGCTCAACGGGAAACGGCTTGGAACTGATTGGAGCCAGACATCGCTATCAATCGACCATCAACTCAGTCTTTGTCCAGGGTTGAATCATTGGTGTGCAAACATATAGTTTTCCATTATTCTGAGCCGTTTCTTCAGTATGAACCAGCAAAACGGTAGTAATGAAACACCTATTGCTATGTAATCATTAGTCCAGCATTGTTTATGATTTTTGGACCATTTAGTCATCATACTGACTACTGACGGACTATTGAACCATTACCTGTACATTTTGTAGTCTCTCTATGTACATTTGAGGAAAGTGGAGCATCATCCAGATTAGTTACTCACTAGATCCTAATTACACCAAACATTGGACCTCCTATAGAAATGCAGCCACACAACAGTTTCATTAGAAAATGTTGTTCTTTCAGTGCAAAACCCCTGGAGGAGATGGTTGAGATACTAAATTCATCAGCATGCTGTTTAGACACCTTACCAACAAGCTTTTTTCCAAACAGTTTTTGCTATTCCAGAAACAGACATGCTGAAAATTGTCAATCCATCACTCTTATCAGGCACTTTTCTCAGATCTCTGAAAACGTCAGCCGCCAGGCCCCTTCTGAAGAAAAGCTTGGATCCTTTCACAGGGCAATTTCTAATCTTCCCTTTATTGGAAAAAAATATTGAGAAAGCTGTATTGATTCAGATGAACAATTCTGTAAATGCAAACAGTCTTTTAGAAGGATTTTAATCACAGCACTGATGGCGGTTTAAATTTACATTTATCTGAACACTGATTCCGGTAAAGCATCGTTCTTGTGCTGCTGGATCTTAGTACACCGAGGGTACCGAGGGTATTCATCTACATTTCAGGAGGCTCCAATTGCTCAGCTCTCTCCCTCCATGAGGTCCGTAACCACTGGATACTGCGCAAAGCTAGGATTCATGGGAAAAATATAGTGGCCACTTCAACATTTTATTAGGCATTTTGGTGTTTTTTTTAGTCACAGGTTAATTTTGAAACTGAGATTTTTTTACCTTTTTAACCTGTACCTTCAAAATATACTTCATTTTGAATTCCTTAAAAAACTTTCTCATATAGAAAATAACATTACATCTTTGGCCAAATTGAACAGCAAAAAAAATAGGAAAACAAAAGTGCTTTGGAAAAAAAATCTAATAAAATGCAACTTTGGTTCTGTTAAATTTCTTTTTACATAAGTTGAATCCAGCGACAGCGATGGCAAAGTAATAGAAAAGGATGCTGACTTCAGGCCTCAGAAAACAGGATTAATTGAACAGTCCAGTACAGAAAACACAAAGAAAACTAAAGTGTCTCCTTTTGCAAAATGATGAGAAACAATAACTTAATGCTAAAAAACTTTTTAAACATTAAAAGACGGAGATTTTCTATCTAAATTAACTCTTGGAATAATTTTTTTCAAAACAAAACTGCTTTACTTCAATAAAGAATATATTGTAAAGAAAACATATAATTTGTAAACTTCTCCATAGTTTCTCTGATTCTTCTCGGGGCTCTCTTCAGTAGGAGAAAATAGCTTTTGCTTTCCAATAAGTTTCTGTGTGAAGTAAACAAAAGAGGAACCATTTCTCTCTCCCGGAGTTTGATGTTTCACTGATGGGAAGTGTGTGCAGTCATTTTGGAGATGAATATTGAAAATATTCCGTTTCCTCTGGAAAGACATCACCGCTGCAATCAAATCACACGCTGAGTTGTTCTGTCCTTGTAGTTGAGCTCATTGAGGTGGGATGTGAAATCTACCGAGAAGGCCAGAATGTCCATTTTCTCCATATCCTCCAAAAACTCTGTCTTCTGACTCTTTTGTTGTGCCAAGAAACTTTTTTTTTATTTTCTTATGCTCCCAAAACGCTGCAGAACCCTGCCTTTACTTAGTCGTCTTTCGTTGCAGCAGTTGTAGTGGTAGATCATCTGCATCAACCTCCGTCAGACATTCTCGCAGCAGGCGGTGTTGATGGGCTGAAGATGCTCTGAGAACACTGACAAGTTTTATCATCACTCATGCTGTCACACCTAACAAGTCCTCATAGAAATCCTTTCTCTCTGCATCTTAAAATCTCACATAGGCTATACCAAAAATTGGGCATTATCACTGACATCAGTTGATTCATTGGCCCCTAAGGCTATGCGTGGTGCACGCTGAAGGGATGTATCCAGTTGTGACGGCACATCACTGTTCATATTTCAGCTCTTCATGCTGTTGTTGTAGCTGATAGGGGTATTTGCTTTATCTTCCCCAGGAGTTCTTCTCTCTGTTTACCGTCTGGCAGCGTTTCAGCAACTGCATTCTTACAGTCCTTCATTATTCCTCCGTCAGTAAAGGGCTTTTTGTGCTGCGCTGATATCCACTGTAGTGTCAGCGAACAGTCGTGTGCTCGCTGTTGTGCAGTCAAGGACTGGGTGAGGATGTTTAGTATCACAGTGGCGTTTAACGTGACCACTTTTTACGATAGCCACAGACTCAGAGCAAATCAAACAGCGTTTCCTGGAATAATAAACGCATTTATTTCACTTACACCTACGCACAAGAAAACCAGCAAGGTTGAAATGTACAAATTTTAAAAGCGTTTGCCAACTAAGGAATTAACCATGGATAGATGTGAAGACAATGGTTGAAAAAAAAAATCCTTGAAAAACTCTATGCATCCTTGAAATATCTATACATTTTTTATACCAGCAGGGTCAGTATCCCATTGCGACACAGGCAAAAGGCAGGTGTAATGTGAACTATATGCATAAAATAGATCATTACACCAGCAAGGTCGATGATGAGGTTTTATTTCCAGTAAATACGTATGATTTGATTCATTTATATCTTTTTTTATGTATCATATATATAATAATTTTATTTTTTTCCTTGTTTTAACATGGTCTTAACATCAGGCAAATGCAACTTTAGATGAACAGCAATACTGTTAGTAAATCACAAATCCCCATTTGGGACCAAGTGTGACAAACATTGTGTGGTCTGCTGTCAGCACACAAAAGCATTTGTAAGGCTTGCAAGTCCATCAATCCAGTTTTTCTCAATTTTTCCCTTGACTTCTTGTCAATTTCAGCCTTCGTTTCATCTGTACGCTGTTGATATATGCATGTGATTTCCTTTTTCATAGGATCACTTGAATGTTTCGCTGTAACCTGGGGATACCTCGACATCAGACTCTCTGTCCTTCTCCAACTCAATTCTTGTAAAATTACTAGTTAAATAACCCAACCAGGTCGTTTACATCAGGAAGGTGTGAATCTAATTAAACACGTTCTCCTCAGAAGAGAGAGCTTATTAGGCCTGATGAAGAACAGCTGCAGCACCGACATGATGAGACTTCTTAAACCTCCACCCAGGTGTTGAGTTTTCACTGTTTCTGTTTCAGCCGTGGAAGCAGTTGCGCTACTCTTAAGCCCCTTTCACACAGAGATTCCGCAATATTGGTGTAAAGAAGTCCTGCCAATACGCCGCCTTTGTTGGTTCACACAGAACCATACAACGCCGGCATAACGCCGCTCCCGTCTGTAAATTCACACAGCATGCCGGCGTTCCGCAATCAGAGGCGTGACGACAGCGTCAGTCCGACCGTCATGTCAGCGGCATGCCGGCTGTGTCATTCACACAGACCCCGTTTCGTCTCTGTGACGGCTCTGTGACTACCTCCGCTGCCGGCTTATTGGTGGGGCCACTTGGCCCCCCCATTCCGCCTCCGTGACTTTCACACAGAACAGCGAGGCGGCTTAAAGGCGCAACGTTCCCGCCTCGAACTGGCTGTGTGAAAGGGGCTTTAGTTTCAGTGCTGATTGCAGTTGTTGGTGAAGGTTTGCCTTGTTTTTCCTGCTTAAAGGAGCATGAGGCCGGATTGTGGCAAGATTTATGAAAAAAATCCATATACATTTTAAGTTTTCTAGTAATAATGTCAGATGAAGCGTTCCAAACCCAAAAGAATGATCCCTCTAGTGTATCTCTCCGTTGCCTTGAACAGGCTGTGTGCTGCAAAATGTGCTGCAATTCGGTCCCGAATTTCCCGCGCTGGGCTGCGGATGTGACGTCACATGACGCTGCATACACGTTCTCCCCGTTCTCCCGTGCCGGCTTCACTGTTGGCTGCAGTACCCCCAACGGCCGTCGTGGTGAAGGGTGGTGCTAGAGAGTCTCATTTCTTAAAAGGAGCCTCAAGCTCCTTTAAAGGGGACCTATTATGAAAAACACTTTTTTTCTTGTTTTAACATATATAAAGTGGTCTCCCCTCACCCTGCCAGCAGAGGGGAGATGAAATACCATGAATTTCTGCAAGCTCTCTGACCCCAGCCCTGCAGAGTCCCCCAGTGTCACGTGACTTTTTTTGAGCCGTTTAGAATCTGCTCCCGTCGTGATGTCACGTGATTTCCATAGGTTCAGCCTCCGCTGCTGAAACCACACCCACAACCAGCTCTGTCCGTCGGCTCGAGCGTCCGCCATTATTCAGCAGCGCCGGCTGTTTCCACAGCGAGGGAGAGTAGAAATGAGGTTTTGCATCGACATTTACCCTTATAAAAGGATCAGATCCCACAGCACGGACCCGGTAACTGCACACGAGTCAGCGGTAAATTCCTTTTTTTTATGTTATTTGTATGATCTTTGCATGGGCTAAGTATTTAGCTTAGCTCGGAGCTCCGGGGCCGCTCACGGACCTTTTTTTTTTTTTTTTTTTGTTCTGTTCATTTCAGATCATCCAAGCAAAAGGCTGATTTATGGTTCCGCGTTACACCAATGCAGAGCCTACGGCGTAGGCTCCGTTGGCGGGGGCTGGGGCGCCTGCAGCGGAGAAGGAGACGCTGCTCCCGGGGAGCTGCGCGTCAGAGGCGGGCTCGAAGACCCGTCTCTGCCCGAAGACCGGGCGGTGGTTCTTCCGGGAGGACCAGAGAGCTGCGGGCTCTGCCCGTCGCAGGTCTCATTGATCAGGCTCGGATGAATGCAGAAACGGAGGATGGAGATTTATATGGGTTTGATTAATGTAATAACTTAAATAAAGCACAATCAAACTAAATTTTGCTCCCGCTCTATTTTTTAAATACCACACTTGTATGCTTGTGTGTGTGTGTGTGTGTTTGTGTGGTTGTTAGCCTTCCTGTGTGAATCCGAGGTGACTAAAGGGTGATTTATGGTTCTGCGTTTCACCAACGCAGAGCCTACGGCGTAGGGTACGCGTCGATTTAACGCAGACCGTAAATCAGGCTTAAAGATCCGAGTAACTGAATGCTCCTCCCCTGCTACACGTCATTCAGGGAGCCAATCAGCACAGAGCCTCATTATCATACCCCCCCCTTCCCTAAAAATGAGGCACAGAAAAAGGCTTTAGAAGCGGTAAAACTATAGACATGGCTCACAGGCTGAATTTTTGATGTATGTAGAAAAAACAAGCTTTAGATTGTTTTTAAGACATTCAAGGCCTGTTTAAAATATACATTAAATGCCATAATATGTCTCCTTTAAAAAATCTTTTGTAACTATTTTAATGTGAGTTCAACTATTGGGAATGAGCGTCTTTTGAGAAGAATCTGATTGTTATGTTCTATAACATGGTCACACTGTGATACATGGGTTTGCTGTATGTTGTTAAAGAATGGTTACGGTCCTTTAAGAGACTGTGTGATTATTCTGGGATGCGACGTGACGTTTATGCGCGTATTGTAAACAAGGAAGTGTTTTATCTACACGTGAGACTGAAGTAAAATAAGCTGTGTATGTTCTGAAGCAACACGTGTGCGTGTCAGTTTTTCACACACAACACTGATCAAGTCCTGATTGTTCTACAGGCTCATGCTCACCAATAGACCAAATATCTTGTGTGCTGCAAAACAGCCAAACTGGTAAGAAAATTGCTTGTATTTGTTACAGCCAAACCTTCTGACATATTTCTTATACTAATGTCACAGTCTCTTGTAACAGACTTGTCTCCAAATGATGCAAGGACTCTTGGACATGGCCAGTCATAAGATTTCATGAAGATTCCATAAAGAAGGGCACTCCTGCAGAGATTTTACCAGCACCTTGTGATTTTTTTTTTTTTATCATTGACAATGTTAACCATATTCTTAAGGCAATTCTGGACTCAGTGGCTCCTCTTTTAACCAAAACAATTAGTATAAAACCTACACTCCCATGGACAACTGAGGAAATAAAGAAACTGCAGGAGTGCTGAAAGGAGATGGGAGGAAACACCTTAAAATCTACAATAACTATCAAACAAGAGAACTTCTCATTTCAAAAACCTTTCAAATAACAAACAATCCCAAATTCCTATTGTCCACAATAGATTCTTTTTTTTTTTTTTAACAAATGGAAATTCTAACAGATCCCATAGGACAACAGACACCCTTTTGTGAGGATTTTGCAGACCACTTCAGAGGTAAAAATTGATAGCAGATCCAGTCTTTTGTCAGCATATTTTAACTTTTATGCTTTTATCTGAGGAAACACTGGAGAGTTTTGCCATGGTTGATGCGGGGACGCTTTGTCGGTTTTTTTTGTTTTGTTTTCTCCAAGGTAAAGCCCACAACCTGCCTTTAGACCCCATTCCCACACCGTTATTTAAAACACTCAGGATTCTTTGAGGAACAGCTGCTGTATTTGGTCAATTGCTCTCTTCAGACGGGTGTCTTCCCCATCTCCTTTAAAACGACGGTGGTGAAGCCCCTTCTGAAGAAGAGTGGTTTAGACCCCAATGTTTTAAATAACTAAAATTTTAGAAAAACTTGTTTTTAATCAAGTAAATGCATTTTTAAACTCAAAACACATCAGTCTGGTTTTAAGATGAACCACAGTACAGAGACAGCACTTTTTAAAGATTTTAAATGACATCAGGTGTAATTTAGATAACCACAAACTCAGTCTTGTTTCTACTGGATCTAACCGCTGCCTTCGATACAGTAGACCATCACATTTTATTAGACTGAGGAACCTGGTCGCCCTTTCTGGTACTGCTCTCAACTGGTTCACGTCCTACCTCACTGACATTGTTTTTGTAAATATGGATAAATGTTCTTCAGGAAACTATAAGATAAAGTGTGGGGTTCCCCAAGGCTCAATTTTAGGTCCAACTCTTTTTAATCTGTACATGTTGCCCCTTGGGGACGGCATCAGCTTCCATAGTTACGCTGACGATAGGCAACTGTACATCACTGTGTCTCCTGATGACTCTGGGCCAATTGATGCCCTTTTTAACTGTATTTTAGACATCAAGTTATGGATGGGAGCAAACTTCCTACAGCTCAACCAGGGCAAAACAGAGGTCTTAGTCATTGGTCCTGAAGGCCAGAGAGAGATGTGATAAGCCATCACCCACATAAGTAAATAAGTTTTATGTTTTGTTTAAAGTTTTATGCAAAGCACTTTGTGTTGCATTTTTATATATGCATGAAAAGCGCTATATAAATAAAGTGATGACGATATAGGGCGTAAGTGGGCACTGTAGTCGCTCTGTTGAACATAGATTGGGGCTTGATCAAACCTGATCGTGTGCCCTGGCAGGTTTTTCTTTTTTATATATATATATATATATATATATATATATATATATATATATATATATATATATATATATATATATATATATATATATATATATATATATATATATATATATATATATATATATATATATATATTCAATGGCTCCCACTCTTCTTAAAAAGCTTTCTGCAAAATTTTGGAGTGTTTCTGCAACCATTTGTCAGGCACAGATTTTCGTCTCCGGCCCAAACCCTGAACAATAGTCCCATACTATTAACCCTCTTCCACCGAGCTTCACGGCTGACACAAAGCAGTGAAGCGGGTAACATTCGCCAAGCATTTGCCAAACCCAGACTTGCACATGAAACTGCGAGAGAAGCGTGATTCATTACTCCGCAGAACAAACACCGCCCCACGGTCCAGTGTTGGTGTGTTTTACACCAACTTGGCATTGGACTTGGACGTGATGTTAGGCTTGTATGCAGCTGTTCAGACTATGACACATATTCCCCGAAGTTCATACCACACGGTTGTTGTGACTCGATGGCTGGGTGTTTGATTTGATACATTTGTGGCAACAGATCTGATTGAAGCACCTGATTTATATATTCACTAGCAGGTGTGGCCAAATACTATCGTCTAAACCAGGGGTCTAAACCAGGCGGTCGGCAACCCGCGGCTCTAGAGCCGCACGTGGCTCTTTAGCGCCGCCCTAGTGGCTCCTGGAGCTTTTTCAAGAATGTTTGACGGTTTTTTTTTGTTGTTTTTTTCTTTTTTTTCTTTTCTTTTTTTTCTTCCTTTTTTCTTTTTTAATCTCTGCATTTCGACTTTTTTCCTCGACATTTCGACTTTTTTCTCGACATTTCGACTTTTTTCTCGACATTTCGCACTTTTTTTTCTCGACGTTTCGCACTTTTTTTCCTCGACGTTTCGCACTTTTTTTCCTCGACGTTTCGCACTTTTTTTCTCTCGACGTTTCGCACTTTTTTCCCAAGATTGTACTTCAACAGTAATTTTGACGTTTTTTCTCGACATTTTGACTTTTTTCTCGAAGTGCATAATGAAAAAAAAAATCTTCCCCCAGTTATAACTAATATAGAAACATGCAGCAGTGTTGCCTTCATTCTAAGGCTATTACAAGACTTTTCATTTTTTGCGGCTCCAGACATATTTTTTTTTTGTGTTTTTGGTCCAATACACCTCTTTCAACATTTTGGGTTGCCGACCCCTGGTCTAAACAGAGTAAATTCATTACAGAAGTAAAGTCACACTAGTTATTTGACTGAATAACAATCAGTTATTTAATAATCAGTGTTAATAAGATGCCCTTATTTATTCTTAAAATACATTGTACTTTTTTTAAGAAGGGCATGGCTGGTACCAAGAAGTGGAAAAAACCTAAGAATTCACTTTAGATTGAGATTCGACTAGTTTGACTATAACCTGAGATGGTGTAAACATGGTGGAAAGATCACAACTACTTTCTTATTCCCTTGACTCTCTTTGCCTCATTTAGCATAACATAACAATAATACATCTGTTGTGTGCAATAATTGCTTCATATAAATAGCCTAGTGTGCAGGAGCTCAGGAGAGACCACCGCTGGAACATGGAAGTGGTTATCTCTCAAGGATGAGGCAGTCGGTGGGAGGCCATCATTCCTCTATGCCTCATTGCTTCACCCTGTGGAAAAAAACTCCTCCACCTCCAAATGGACATCCCCTGATTCAGTGCTACCGGAGGCTGAAAGTCAAACCCACTGATCAGGGAGGGAGAAGTGGACCAAGACCAATAGCTAGACATCACCGTCAAATGGCTGGAAAGGTCAGACGAGAGGGTAAACGAGAGGAGGAGGAGGAGAGATGAGGCATCTGAGGAGAATCTGAAAAATATATTACAAAATATATGTTCAAAAAACCTTTTTAAAAAGTGGAGAGATGAAAACATATTTCAAAAACTGATGAGTTACACAACTGAGTTATTAGACTGGTTATAAATATAGTTCAAAATCAGGAATAAATAATAATCAAGACTTATGTGAGTTACAGTACACTGTACCCATAAGCTTTTTTCATAATAGTCATGTCCTGCGGAGCTGGAGGAGTGTGCACGGATGCTGAGAGAGCAGTAGCATGGTGCAGGTCAAAATCGGCAGATGCTTGTCAAAACGTTTAAATGGTACTCTGAGAGTATGTATAAATGTGCATTCGGTAAACAACAACCAGCAAAGAAAGCTTTTTGCTCACATCACACACATTCCTTTTCCATTCCTCTCTTCTCCATTACCATTTTTATTTATTATAAATATCTCATAGCTATCATTTTTGTCCATCGTTCCTGTAGTTTCTTGTGCCGGCCCCCCCTTTTTTCTGTTTTGTGCATGTTTGCAGGCCGGAGCCTCGGGAGCTGCGTTCTGGCCTGTGTTCCCGCCCCCCCCCCCCCCCCCCCCCCCCCCCATCCCCGGTCATCCCATTGCTGCTTCCACCTGCCTACGTGGATGTCTGCTGTGTGCTGCTGACTTGATTGAATTGAAATTGAATTGTTATAATCAACATCTTACTAGTAAAAAAATACAAAGATACAACAGTGCAAGTTAAGAGGCCACAGTGCAACAGTGCAAATTAAATCAAAAATGACATTTAATAGAAAAGAGTGCTACAGTATTTTGCATTAAACCCTTAGTTGTCGTGTGTGTGTGTGTGTGTGTGCGTGTGTGTGTGTGTGTGTGTGTGTGTGTGTGTGTGTGTGTGTGTGTGTGTTAGATGTGGAGGGTAGAGAGAGGGGGTGATGCATGTGTGTGGTTACTGCTTGTGGGCAGAAGCTGTTCCTGGGTCTTTTGTCGTGGTCTTGGTTGACCTGGATTGATAAATTGATCAATATTTTTTTAAAACTACTATTCTAAAAACTCAGAAATATAATTCTATGTAAGAATAGTGTGTATTAGGTCCCTATTGGCAGAACAAGGTCACTTTAACTCTGTATGTGTACAAAAAGTGTACACTAAGAACCGTTTGTACCAGTATTTCTCTCTGTTGCTGCCATCTAGAAGCTGACTGAAATATTCTTTTTGATCAAAAATGTTGAATGCCATTAGGAACCAACACAGACAGGCTGAAGTGGGATAGCATTTCTGTGGAGCAAAATATTATGTAAACATTGTTCCAAATTTAGGGGTCATGGCACAAAAGCAAGTGTTGATACAACATTAATGTGATCAGAACAGCTTCCATCCATCCAGCCACCAACTCAGTGGATCAATAAAAATCATATTTTGCCTGGTGAGTGAAATTGTATGACAACAATGGCATTCATGGCACAATAAAAATAAGGTGAATCGTTTTGGGATGTGACTTTTCCTGACATTGATGAATTAGCGACAAGTATGAATAGCTAGAACTATTCTGCATCCAAACAGGTTCTGCTTGTCCGTCTCTAACAAATGAGGAACATTTGCTTGTGCTCCTCAAAGCTGTATTTTCAAGGTTTTGGCTATGAAAAGAATTTCTTTCTGATTTAGTGAATGGAGATTTATGCATGTGCTAATCTGGCTCTATTCTCACCCCTGCCCACCAGCAGACACTGAGGTAAGCTCTAATGTTGGGTCATTTTTGTCTAAATGTTTGATTCACACTAGCATTCTCAAGAAGATGTCATGAAATTATAAGATGTTGCATTCAAGTGGAAGCAGCATGCTGGTAATGTTTTCATTTTCAGCAGTATAAGACTTATTCTGTTCCCTTATTTCTGCCACTACACCCTCACCCCCACATTAAACATTTCAAGAGATTCACAGTTGACTCACTGCAGAAACTTCAGTGAAAAACAACAGTGTGTGGACCACGTCTCTCCGTGGTATACTCCATGGCAACTTGTTCAGTTTGAATTGGTCTCCGGAGTCGTCTTCCAGTTTCATTGAGTCCATGACAACGTTGCAGTACGCAAGTGTGGGACATCAAGTTGTTGGCTTTCTTGTAGTCGATCCTGACGCAGCCCAGATTCTTCTGTCTGATCTGACAGTCTTGACTGACTGCTCTGTCGATCAGGAGCGGGTGCTTAGCTCCTTTGGTCTCGCTTTCGATTCCCCCTCAGGGGCTCGCTCGAGTACTGAGCCATGCGCCTGTTCTGATACCGGCTGCTGTGATGCTTGACAACAGTTTCCATGTTTTGCAGAGGCAAACATACGGCCAACGGTTGAATGGAAGTATCTGCTTCAGGGTGTCCTTCAGGATCAGGACCGCCTGTCCTTGGGGTAACTACTTCTTGGTGGGCCTGTTCATTTGCAGCTGTTTGATTTGTGTTGCTGCTGGGCTTTCGTGAAGTGTGTGTCTTTTCCAGAAGTGGGTAGTAACGAGTTACATTTACTCAGTTACATTTACATGAGTAAGTTTTGGGAAATTTTGTACTTTTAGGAGTAGTTTTGAATCACTATACTTTTTACTTTTACTTGAGTAGATTTGTGAAGAAGAAACTGTTACTCTTACTCCACTACATTAGGCTACGTTTAGCTGTTACTTTTTTTTTAATCCCTTTTATCCGCGTTCGCGTCAATCTCATGACATCACTGAGTGATTCTTTGGGAAAAATGTTTGTTTTTGCATGTTTCGTCACATTTACACAGACTCAAACACACACAGAGTTTCTATGAGTTAATGGGCTTGTTCTAGTTCTGCCTGGTTAAAAAAGAAAAGTACAAAGGCTTGAAATGTTGTGCTACTGGTGCTTAATTTATTTTTTTATTCTATTTTATTTATTTTATTATTTATTAAAGTACTTGAATTTACTTTAAGATTATTTTAATTTAAGCATTTTTTTAATTGATTTGAATTTATTTTATTGATTTAATTTGCCTGTAGATGATTATTTTGTACTTTTGTTTGAATGGTTGGGTTAAAAAAAATAAATCAGACGTTACTCAACAGTTACTCAGTACTTGAGTAGTTTTTTCACCAAGTACTTTTTTACATTTACTCAAGTAATTATTTGGATGACTAATTTTTACTTCTACTTGAGTCATATTATTCTGAAGTAACAGTACTTTTACTTGAGTACAATTTTTGGCTACTCTACCCAGCTGTGGTCTTTTCCTCTGTTTTTCCTAGCCAGCTGTGTCTGATGTCAGAACCTGGTCTCTTCCGCTCTTCATTGTGGCTGTTTTGGACGACGGCCATTGCTGTGCTCATCTCTCATATCCAGTAACCAAAGAGCATCAGTGTTCATTTTCTCCCATATGCTGTTCTAGCACTGTTCAGTTTCAGCCCTGGACAAGCTTATTCTTATTTCATTACTGTACTATTGAAAGCACACTGATTTGATGGGAAAAGCAGCTGTTTTCTCTCCTGCCCTGCGCTGCAGAAGTGTACCTTCTCAGGTGGCTGGCCAGAGGTGTGAGGCTTTGGTTGGCAATCACCAGGACAATACTAAAGGCTTGTCATCAGTTGTGAGGACTTAGAGAGCACAATAAAATATTTCAGCACCCCATTAAGCAATAACCCTCTACAGAATGACAGTAAGGCATTTTTACAACTTTGTGTTAATTTCAAATCAAAATAAGAGTATTTAAGTGAGTGGAAGATGAATTCATTTGAAAAAGGTTTGAAGTTAAAGATGTAACAATCTCCTCAATATTTCAAGCACAATAATTGCATTTATTTTCTGCAAAGGGCAAAGAAAATGACACAAAAGCTCAGGTACCGTCAGAAAACAGCTGGAGAATTTTTGAGTTTGGTCTTGTATATTTATTAGTTTGTTTGTTTGCCTTTTTCATCAGCTAATTTGAAAGCTTTATAAATACTTTGGCTCCTCACATCTTTTCCTAACAATCAGCAGTATTACCTCGGAGCATCTGCCTGGCAAACTGAAAATTGAAATTACCAACGCGCGCAAAACAGAGGATTGTTCTAAACAGGTGGCAAAGTGCTTTCAGATAGCTGTTTCCTCAGCGTTTGAGAAACGGCAGTTAAAAATAATGTGTTTTGGACAAGCTCCGGTCTCCGAGACGGAGAAAACTTTCCAAAAGAACTGCTTAAATGATTGTCTGAGAGAGAAATCAAACAGTCTGCTGCTCAAGACCTTCAGAAAGATTGATCAGATTGCTGTGATGATAGCAGAGACTGAAGATAAAGGCAGGACGGCCTTTACAGCAGAAAGATAATCGGAACGTCCCTCAAGAGGAGCGAGTTGAAGTATTTTTCACGGTCTTCAGTCTGCTGGCCTAGGTTTGCAAAATCAGTGGTCTGTCCTAATTAAACTTTAACTTGGTAAAATGTACATATTTGTTGTTTTTGTTTTGTCTTTTTCAGTCAGAAGAACTGGAACTGTACGGGTCAGATTCACTCTGACTGAGTTTACTTTTGACAGGGGTCAGGAAAAGCGAAGTCCTCCTGACATTTAAAACTCACCAACAAGAAAAAGTCTTTATCTATAGAGATATAGACGTTGCTTCCCTCAAGGCACTGTTTGCAGAGTCTCTATGTTTTGCTTTGTCTATAAATTTAGATATGCCAATTTACTGCCTTGAGCAAGCCACAAGCAGAGCAGTGAGCGACATCTATGAAGTTATGGTTAAAGGTGAGTTCAAGGCGTAGCATGTTGACATTCAAGCCACGCTTGCCTCGGGTCACAGGTGAGTGCCTCTTGAAGGACAACTGAAAGTAAGGACAAAAAAAAATTTGGTGGTAACGAGTATCGACAAATTCACCCTGGAAATGGTGGCACTTTCAGGTCACAACTGGCAGTTTGTGTACATGGATCATGTTTGCGGTGCGGCGTGGGCGGCTCTGAAAAGGCACGACATCCTGACAACAGCCTAACGCAGCTTTGCTTTGTCGCTGAGATACCCGCTCCATTATAACACTCAATATGCACGGACAGATGAGCTGCAGGGCTTGAATCAGACAAAGCTATTCACACTTCAAAGCAAATGATCTAAAGACAACTTTATAGTTCAGTCATTTCTGTTTGCTTGTTTTGTTTGAGTTTCTGCAGCTTGAAAATCTCACTGAATACTCTGCTTTTGGTGCCCAGTTTCAAGTTTATAACCAGCACACGTCTGACCGTAAAGTTCAGGAAACCTCTCCTGTTATAGGTCAGGCAGGGTTGGCTTTTGTTTTTGTCGCATTTTGTAAAATGACAGAGTAATGAGAAAGCAAAAGAGAGAATTAATCAATGACTTTATTGAAAGTCGGAAATATGCATGTGATTATTATTTGATAGAAATGGCTTTAAACTGCTTAAAGGGGACCTATTATGAAAAAACGTTTTCTCTTGCTTTAACATATATAAAGTGGTCTCCCCTCAGCCTGCCAACTCAGAGAAGGAGGAAAGCAACCAAATTCTGCAGTGTCTGTACAGCCGCCCAGATGAGCCATCCAGTGTGATGTGGATCTACGAGCCGTTCAGATTCTGCTCCCGTCGTTACGTAACCAAAATGAAATTTACATCGGTCGGCCTCCGATGCATGAAACCACGCCCACAACTAACTCCGCCGGCCGGAGCTTCCGCCATTTTTCGTAGCGGTGTATCGCGTCATTCAGGCAGCCAATCAGCACAGTCCCTCATTATCATAGCCCCGCCCACTCAGAATCCTGCATAGAGAATGAGGTTAGAGAATGGGAAGATAAAGACATGGCTCAGAGGCTGAATTTCTAATTTATTTAGCAAAAACAATCAAAAGCTTGTTTTTAAGACATTCAAGGCCTGTTTAAAATAGGTATTAGATGCCATAATAGGTCCCCTTTAAATTATTTTAAATGTTCCAATTATCCCTCTGCATGCTTTTCAGTATTCTTGTGGGAATTTTCCTGCCGACAGTTCGGGGGGAGCTGAGTGAAGTTCCTTTTCATTCCTTCGCACATCTTCTAGCAGGTAATGGCCCCTACCCCACCTTCGCTTTGTTGTCCGCAGCTATTTTAAAACTTGGGAAAAACTTTATTTAGGGACATTGTGCGCTTGGAAAACCTGCTTGTACAAAAGACAGCTAATTTACTTCTTTTCAGCCCTCTAGTTTAGTATTTATTAGGGCCTTCGCACTTACAGTGCACTTACAGTGCGAAGGGCCTATTGTATCTGTAGGAATTATTATTATTCTTCTGACGAAAGGAGGGCCTTTTTGCCCCCCTAAACGTGCCCCAAAAGTCACCAAATTTTGCATGCAGGCCAGGCCTGGCGAAAAATGTGATATTTAATGGTTTCCATTGGTTTGCATGGCAAAATGGCTCAACAGCGCCCCCTAGAAAACTTTGTGCCTCAAGCCCCACAATACGGTTTGACGTACATGCACGAATATTGGTACACACCTGTATCATGTCGCAACTTAAAGAAAAGTCTCTTGGCGCCATGGCGAAACCGAACAGGAAGTTGGCCATTTTGAACATTTTGAATTAATCGTCGTCATTTTGGCGAAATTTATGCCATTTCTTCAGCCGCTTCAGAGACCGAACCGTAACATGCACCCAGGTGTGTTATACATCAAAATGTGCGTCTCCATCCTGCGACAACGCGCATTACTTTTCTCTTTCAAAAAAGTTACTATAGCGACGCTAAACGCCAAAAAGCGCGCCCCCCTTCATCTGATTGGTTCACATTTGATAGTTCCCCAAAAGTCACCACATTTTGCATGCAAGCCAGGCCTGGTGATAAATTTGATATTTCAGGGTTTGCATTCATGGGCAAGATGGCTCAACAGCACAGAAAACTTTTCTCTGCCATAACTTTTGAATGGTTTGACATAGAGAGTCGTGGGTGGTGTGTCATCTGACTCGGTTTTGAGTACTTGACCTTCATTGGCATGAATTAGCCCCGCGCCTTCTTCTGATTGGTCGATATTTCATAGTTCCTATTTTCTGCCATAACTTTTGAATGGTTTGACATAGAAAGTCGTGGGTGGTGTCATTTCTGATATGCTTATGGGGGGCGGTGGCCGTGAGTGCGAGGGCCCGTTCATCGCTGCTTGCAGCTTTAATTTCCTTTTATTACGGTGTCTTACATGTCGTTTTTTATTTCCGCCACTAGGTGGCTACGCGAACACATTAATGCATAGTTCTGAGCCTGTAGTTCAGAGACCGACACGGACGTCGTTTACCAACACAGTCTAATACAGCTTTCAACTGTGAGCGTCCATTCGAAGTAAGTTATATTATTTCTCCCTTACCCTTGTTTCTTAAATGCCTTCAATTGATTTAATTATTATTTAACTCGTTGCTTCATAGTAGATTATAGACACCTGTATGCCATTATCTGTATGGAAAACGGCAATGCCAAATTAGAGTCATGTTCGAAGATAAATTCTGGACCTGGACTTTTTTTCATTTCATTCAACTCGCCTGGACATAGTTTCTGTCCTGACCCACCAGCCTGAAGTGATTGCTGATCCACCAAACCAGTTACAGTCCTCTTCACACTCACGATGCCCAAACTTTCATTCTTTAGCCAATGTCTTGAGATCCTGCTTCATTACATCTGCAGAATATTTCCTCATGATCTTGTGTATTTACTAGTAAAGTGGACGAAGGACAGTCCTGCAGTCCTGCAGCAAAGCTGCCCCACAACACGATGCCTCCACCCCCATACTTCACTGTAGGGATGGTGCTGTGAAACCTGCAAGCGTAACCTTCGCTTTAATCAAAAGGCAATAATCCTACACTGACCAGACAGTTCAAATGCAGTGTCTATAGACTTGTCACCAGAAAAAGCCATTGTCTTCGTGTGCAGCTGCAGACTTTAATCTGTTTTTTTTTTTGTTGGAGTTTTTTTCTTTAATAGTGGTTTTGGAGCAGTGAGTCTCTGTCACTCCACAGCATTTCAGCTCATGTTCGAACAGAACACAATTTACTGTGGATAATAATACCCTCTTTCCAGTTTCAGCCAGCATCCTTACAAGTTCTTATGATCTTATTCTGGGGTTCATTTGCACATTTCACGCTAAAGTACATTCATCTCTGAAACAGAGCTGCCGTCTCCTTGCTGAGCGGAATGAAGTCTATGCACTCCCATGCTGTTTATACGTTTGAGCTTTTGCTTGATCAGATGAATGTGGGACATTCAGGCATCTGGAAACTGCCCTCAACGATGCACCAAATTTGTGAAAGTCCCAAGCCCTGATGTTAATGTCCTCTTCAATTTCCCATGATGCCATGCAAAGTGGCTCTTGTATTTGAAACACTGCTGTAAATAAAGTTAGAATAATTTTGTTTTCAGAAACAGTCCTTTTTTATTTGCTATCATTTCACGAGAAGAGGTGAACATATATATAATTCCAGCATCCACCATGTGTGTCTCCATTTAACTTGTGTTATCTCACTTGAGCAATCAGAAGTTTCAAATGCCAAAATATCATCATGTAACTTTTTTGTTCAAGGCTCTGGTTTTGAAGGAGACACAGTCGCCCGTCTTCTTCCCTAACACCAAAGTCTTCGATGAGGATTTCAGTCACCCAAAAGTGTCATTATTATCTCATATCTTCAAACAAATATCCTTTTTGTGCAAAGAGAAAATTAAAAACCCAAACATCAGCCACCTGACTGCACATTTTACAAAACCAGCAAATGTCAAATGATTTCAGGCCAGAAGGAAATGTCAAGTCGCAGCGCTGCATATAAAAAGACTCTTTTCGTGAAAAAGGTTTATTATTTATGTTTTTTTAGCACTTTCACCCCCTCAGTAAATCTGTATCTTCCCATATTTGTTTTGCTTGTAAAGAGAAAGTCAACCTTTCACTGCAGAAAGTATGTAACTAGACAGATTTGTGTTGTAATTTGCTTTGCTCTTGGATGAGCACGCACGCACACACACACACACACGCATACACGCACACGCACACACACACAGGTGACAAAGATTTCCACGACTGCAAAGGGAGCAGCTGTGCTGCTGTTGCAGGCATAGCCTCCAACAGCATCACAGATCAAATATGGCATTTCACAACTTGTTTCAAGACTGCTTCTCGTTCGGTGACTTCGGGGAATGCTGTGACAGGCAGATACCTTTTTGATTTCACGGAGAAGTTTGGGCTATCTGATTGCAGTGGAGTTCAAAGGAGTGGGGAAGTGCAATCAAACAAACCCCCCAGGCAGCCATTTTGGATATCAAGGTTAAAAGTTGAGAAAAACATGTACTGGAAATCCAGCTACGATCCAAAGCATGAAATAATAATTCTGCTCAAAATGACTCACTGAAGAGCGTTTTCTCGATGGAAAAAAAAACACGTTGCAAAGCGAGAAGTTTCCTCCTGTGTGTCCTTTTACTTTGGGAAATGAAAATGCAAAATGATTCCCCCTTAACAAAGGTTCCCATCTGACTGCATTAAGATGAAGGGAACAAAGACAACACGCTGGCAGATGTATTTCCTGCCTCTACATAAATGGGAAATTTGAATGCCTGTACCATTTCCTGTAATCCTGGCCGTTGTCCAGAGTTGCTATTGTGGAGGCTACCTAGCGGGTCCAGCCTCTCAAGGGAGGCAGGCAGGTCTTCAGGACTCTTCCAGAGTTTGTTTTTGTCTTGCGTGTTTGTCTCTGCAGTTGACAGTGATGCAAATGGATTTCATAGCTCTGCTTCTCTTATCTTTTTTGGCTGCATTGTCCAGAAAAGCAACACAATTGTGTCAGGGGAATGTGCACATTCTCCGGAGCTCAGCGGGGCCTCATGGTTACCGCTGAACGGATGTGAATTATGAATGCGCTTTATGCGGGGTTCGTGTGCTGCAAGATCCAGATGAGATTCAAAGCCGACACGTGTTGTCTTTACTAATTTGCATACCTTGTGATCCGATAGGAATTCATTAGCTCATTACATCACATCAATTCCCTCGCCTGTATCTTTTCTTTTATCTTTTTGTCCATTCCCAGTAAACTGTGTTTCTTTTGTCTACTTTTACTCGTCCACCTCCGTTGACGTCTCTGGAACAATAAATAGAAGGAGATTTTTCATGCTCCAACCGTTGATGAGCTCCAACCTCAGGTTCAACAACCGAGGAGAGAGAGAAGAAGGAGCCTGCATGCTAGGAGGAAGACGTGCACAAGTTTTTAGAAAAGTCTTCTTTTTTTCACTGTGCTTTCTTTGTAACACATCAGTCTGATTGTGCTGAAGAATCTCATTTAATCCGCAACCTTAAAATAGGATTTTCATTTCAGTGGCTGATGGGGCTGAGTGCGGAAACAATCCCTTTTCCCGTAAGTCTCAGTGCAGTCGCAGCTTATTTGTTTGTTTTTTTTTAATAATCACAGCACCGATTTGATCAACATGATCCAAAAAAATAAGAAGTTTAAATGAGGAACTGAAAAATGTTGCTACATTGAAACTAACTTAAGCCTTGACAGCTTTTGATGATGTCAAAGAGTAAAAATTACATGTAAGAAAGTGAAATATTTCAATGCCATAAACTCAAAACAGACATTTGCCTGCGTGCAGCGACGTGACCTTGTTTCTACAATGAACTCGTTTTGAATGGGATCCTGCTTCCATACATCAATTTATTTTTCCTTTTACTTTAAGCAAGATTAAATAAAATAAATATTTGTGCAATGTGCTTCTGGAAGGCAGACTGCTGCTTCTGCAGCTCACAGATTTCACTCAAGAGCCACTCATTTGTAATCACAAGCGCATTCTGCAGGCTTGTTTCACCCCCTTCATAAAACGCTGGTCACACTGAATCAGCTTCCCAACCGAACCCATGCAAAAACGGGGGGGGAAAAAGACACCTGTGATTAATCAAAACTCAGGAAATTGTACATCGATTGTGTCCTAACGAAGGATGTAATCCGTAAAAATAATATCCTTGATGTGCAAGGACTGCAATGCCTTAATTAGATCGGCAGCTTATCTGCAGCCTTTAGAGTTTGGAGGTGTGATTAGTAGTGAGAGGTGCACAGAGAGAAAGATGCGTGCCTTAGATTGATCTGCTCCTTTGTATCAGGGCATGTGGCAATCTTTCCAGCAGATTACAAATAGACAGGATCTTTAAATTGTGCCTGACTGCTCACCGGAGACCAATCACTGTGAGCTGAATGTTGAGCCAGCTGCAATATCATGTGTGAAATGAGAAACATCTCAGTAACACTGTGCACAGTTTCCATGATGAATGAGAACTCCTTTAAGCTCCTGTTAACTGTCTTGACTTTGAAAGACCGTGGAGTTAACCCTTTGCTTTCAGTGCCGCTCCGAAACTTCGGGGAAAGCAGCAGGAGAGTCTGATTCACTTTTGAGTTCCAAGACAGTCAAACAAAAGTGCCAATGCCGCCATGTGGCTCCCCTAAGCTTATGCACCTCACATCTTGATGAGCAGGCGGTATGAAATGAGCAGGAAGACAGATGTCGCTTCTATATCTCCAGAGGCACAATCTCAAATAAACAATGAAGTTGCTGGAGGAGCCGTGCGGCTCGCACATTACCACGCACCGCGGGGGTCAGCATATGGCTGGATGCCTCTCAACACTCCTTTCATTAATGTGTCAATACAATCAAGGCTTTGCTTTATATAGGAACCCAAGAAAGAACAGCCACAGTACCACATTTTGATTCATTAGCGCTGGCTGTTTTGCCAAATAGGTGTAAAAATCCAGCTATTTCCTGCGAATCCCCAGGTCAGACAGATGAAACGGAAAATATCTGGTGGCTCTCGTCGTTCTCGGAGCCGGCTGAGTTTTCCACTGATCTTAATGTTCACTTGCCAAGTTTTGACAAACCTCACAAAGACCTGATTCCTCTTGAAGTTCTAAATTTAAACGAGAACATCTTTGAACTCTTTGGTGACATCAAAAAGTCTCCGACGTTGAGAATGTGGAGGTGGCACCTACAAAAGCGCCATGAGCCTAAAACGGTAGCTGGGGCCTAAAAATAAAGATGCATGGAAACCACATTTGGATTGTTTCACTCTGGGATTAGAAAAGATCAGAGCTTTCAGTCAAACGTCAGTGAAAGAAAAACATGGTTTTACCTAACAGGTGATGTACTGAGAGAGATGCATTGCAGTGATCGCTCGGCAGCCGTTTCAAAGGCTGTCAGCCAACTCTGATGTCAGCAAGATGCCCCGCCATCTCTCCAGGAGAATCAGCATTCACAACCTTGTCTCTCCTGCAGACCTTTGTTTGGCTCCTATCAGGATGCAAGTGGTTTCTTTGATTTCGTGGGCTGATGCATGCCTCTGAGCAAAAGGTAGATGACAAACTGATGGTTGACTCTCTCTCTCTCTCTCTCTTACTCCCCCCCCCCTCTCTCATTCTCTCTCTCTCCCTCTCTCTTCTCGAAAATTCAATAACAGAGAAAAGCTTGTTTATAAAGTGTCAAACTGTTTTGCTGTGGAAACATCAGAGGTGTCACGGTATCACAACTTATGCAATCGCCCACTCCCTCTTGGAGGAGGAGGAAAGGTTCACTCCGGAGTGTAGAGAAACCACAAAAAGAGGAGAGGAAAACAGAGGAGTGAAGGACAGAGAGAATATTGTTCTCAAATGATTACAAACACACCCAAAAATTAAGATTGTCTGCCATCTATTGGAGGAATCAAAACTTACAACGGCAGAGAGGGGACGCCACACGTTTCCTTGTAGCTCTCTTTTCAAGCACTAGATGGCAGTACTCTCACATGTTTCATAAACTGGAGTCTCAAACGTGAGAAAAGAAATGACAGCAGACAGCTGCACCAATAGAGATCTGCATGGTGTGTTTATATTAGAGATACAAGTCAGCAACTCCTTTTTCTTTCCTTCTTTTAATAATACGCACAACAAATTGACTACTTTTGAAATAATAATAATAATAAAGTTGATATAAACAGGCATGTTTATATCAATTTTGACATAAATATGGAAAATGCATAATAAAAAAATTAAACAGTAACTATGGGATGTGTAACTTTTATTTCTTTGCAGAATGCATGAAACCAAGATATTTTGGGGGTGTTTTATGGTTGTTTTTTTTGTCAACTTTATCTCATTGGTGCATCCATTTTGGCATTTCAGATATCTAATAAATTCCTAAATAAGCTGATACAGGGCAGGTTGGTGCTAGTAAGGACCAGAATGGAAAAAAATATGATGTTATTTCACACATAATGTCATCGGGTGCTTGAAATAATGAGTCTTTGAGGAGCAAAGATGAGCAGAGAATCTCCACTTTATCAACAAATGCCTGGGAAAGTTATTGTTTAAATGTTTTATATTTACAGATAACGTCCCTCAAACAAAGATTGGAAGCTATTTCTACAGTTCTCCTCGACTGAGATTATTTAAGTTATATCAAGGAAATGCTGGCCACCTATGATCTCTTGATTTTATTATTTTTTAGATTTTTTGTGGCTTTTATTTTGAAAGTGGATAGACAGGAAACGGGTAGAGAGAAGGGGCAATGAAGGGCGATAGGTGGGGATGTGCTGTGACTGCTCAACCCAGTAAGCCGTGTGGGGTCTCACCCATGACCTCTGATATGTCAGATGACAGAATCAAGAACTGTCATTCAGCACTGATATAACCACATGGACAAGGGGTCACTTTTTAAAGTTCCTCTGTCAAACACTACAATACGTAGCTATAGACAAATACCAGTTGAAATGTAAGAAGCCTCACGTTAACTTTGTCTGGAGGCAGCATGAACGTCTCTGGGCTCTGAGACATTTGTATTGGACAATCAACAGTGGCAACGTGCAAATCAGCATAGGTGAAATGGGAACCATGTGGTCCAGGCAAAAGATGAAAACGACCATCCAGACTGTTATCAACAACAAATACCCAAGGCCAGACCCTGTGATGGCCCTTGGCAAAGCTCATTTATACTTGTGTCATGGCAGCATGAATGCAGAAATGTAGACTGGGATTTTAGAGCAACATATGTTACCTCTAAGACGGTAGCTTTTCCAGGGATGTCCATGCATGCAAAACCAGATTCTGCACTTGCTACAGAGGCAAGGATGGGCAAAAGCGGAGTCCACGCTCTGAACTGTTTGCAGGAGAATTGTAATACCAAAGTAACAGCTGGAGCACATAGCTTTGCATCATCAATACTAAAATGCCTTTTAAGTGTTGGCAACATTGCAACATTATTGGAATGGCAACATTAAAATGTTACGAAAGCTTTACCCTCCTCACTTCCTTTTTCGAAAGTGTAAGTGCTGAAATGTAGAAAATTGATGTTTACTAAGAAATACATGCCGTTCGCTAGAACAAACATTAAATATCCTGGGTTTATAATATCTGTTTACCCCAAGATCAGACAACTCAAGGCTCAGAGGAAATTATAAAAACACACCAATAACACACCAGACTATACCAGCCTCAGATAGCATGTTAAACTTTATACTTCATGACAGCTAGATTAGACAAAGACTGAACAAGTATGACTTGTTTTTAGTGGGATTACAAGGAGAAAGCATGCACTTGGAAACACGATATAGTTTTGCAAAGTTGCATCTGAACAAATCACATGTTGGAACTTGTTACATTTTTCCCATCACAGAAATCTTTCTCAGAATCAGGAAGTGCCTTTTGTTTTTTTTCTGCACACTTTAAACACACTGTCAGAGGTCTTTGCGTAATGCCCTTGCGCATGTCACGTCAAGTTGGCTTGACTAAAGCAATTAGTCAGTTCCCGTAAGTTGGTTTCACAACGCCTGCATCATGAGAACAAAACCTGAATCCAGTTCTGAGTACCAGGTGTCAGATGTAATCACAGGCGGATGATAAATGTTGAATCACGTGCAGTTACGGAACAAGTGCAAGCCCTGCCTGTTTCTGCCCGAGTCTGTAAAGCAAAGTGCAGCAAACAGAAGGGAAAAAAATTGAATAAAAAACCTTTTCAGCATTCGATGTGACCAATACGTGCCTTCAAGGGAAAAGGGGTTCTGTGGTTCTTTTCTTTATAGCTTTTCTAAGGATTTAGGCTCTTTTCGGCTATCAGATGTCTGTCAAAAAAAACACAAAAAAATACATTTTAGCCTCTCATCTGCTACCTCAGAGCACCTGTGATGTATTTTCTGGTCGTTGACAACCTGCACAATGTATGTTTTATTGTGTGATGGATAAGTAAAAGTAAATAAGTAAAAACATGCTATGGTATAAAATAAAACAGTAGCTACACCGAAGTGAGATGGAAAACCTGGGATAAAGTTCAGGGGGGTTATTTCAACAAGGCTGATGATGAAGAAGGTTGAGAGGCAGGATGTAGAGGCCCAGAAAGTATGTGGCAGTTGGAGAGCGGGCAGTAAATCCCAGGCTTGAGCAATCAGTCAGGCAGGCTGGGCGAGGCTTTGGAGACACAGAGTTCAGGTAGTAAAAACAAAAGGATAACTTGGGACTTAACTCCGTTTTGTTTTCTAGGAAAGGTACAAATTTCTGCAGAGCTGGTTGGCAGAGATTAAAAGAAGACCGGGTTTGACCGACTGCTGAGGCTCAACGAAACCTTGAAGCACGGAGCCAGATAAAAGATCTGTAGCATCCTGAGGTTTTGCACAATATTGTGTAGAAAAATAAGGAAAATGAAGCACTTCAGGATGACCGTGAACGTGGCTGTCCCATCTCCTACTCAAGCAGCTTGTAAATACCATTTCCATAATAAGAGTATTTAAGTTTCTGTAACGAATTTGACTAAGCATTAGGATGCACTAATAAGTTTCTTTAGAAATATTTCTTTTTGAAGTGGAAGGAATATAATCTTTAATGCAGATGGATTTTAAATGTTAATGCACTGTTGCTTTTTGTTGTATTATTCCAATCCAATCCAATTTTATTTGTTAAGCACTTTTAAAACAACCAGCCTGACCAAAGTGCTGTGCAGAATAAATAAAAAACATCATAGATAAAAGACAAACAGCTCAAAAAGACATAAAATGTTAAATAAAATAAGTTAAAGACATACCACATGGGTAAAAGTAACATTCATACAATCAAAGCAATGAAATTGGATAAAAGATAAAAGAATAAAACGATCAAATAAAGTAAAGTTCACTAGGTGACAAAAGCCAAGGAGAAGAGGTGGGTTTTGACGAGGGATTTAGAAACAGACAGAGAAGAGGCCTGTCTGATGTGCAGAGGCAGGACTTAGCATTCAGTCTCAGGCTGGGAACTCTACAAAGTCTGTCTTTAGTGACTTTAACTTCTGCAGATATCATAACTTACATGCACAGAAAAAAAATCAAAATCCTATCTTTTGTTATTGATTGAACTACTTAGATTTTAAATGTTATAACAGCATGTGAAGAGTCAGGACTTCAGGAGCTTTTTAAAAAAAAACTACTGTAGTGGTTGCCACTGCTTAACCAGGGATTGAACAAGTGATCTATGCATAGTTGATCAATACTTTTTTGTATGTAGTTCAGAGATTCTTACAGAAGTTGACTGTCAGTGCATCACTCTGTCATGACTCATCCAGGCCTTTGTGTTAGGGTGGCTGAGCAGAGGTCATTGTTTAATCAAACACACATGGCAAGCTGATAGGAGTATCAACTTTGTTTTCAGAAGGAAGAGTATTGGGACTATTTAGAATCTTTTTTTTTTAACCTTAACCAAAAGCCTTTTCTCAAAATGGTCAGGCCAGTGCAAAACTTAACATTTCAAGACAATAGCAATCCAAAAATGACTTCAAAGAAAGTGTGCAACTGACAAGTTTATTAAGTGGTTTGAGAAATGTTCAGAAATATTTCTGGAGAGACTATATGGTTCTAAACGAGTAGATAATCTCAGGACAAATCTGATAATGGCTCTGCAAAGTTATTTATTAACTAATTTGTATTTCCCAGTTAATAACTGATTATGAATATACTTCAAAGCTTTTGCAAGATTCTCCTGCTCTTTCATACAGAGCATCATACCTCCAACCATGAACAAGTTTTTATTCAATTCAATTTTATTTATATAACATTTATTACAACACGTTGTCTTTACGCGCTTTCCAGAAACCCAGAACATGACCCCCGAGCAATTATTACATAAAAAATGGCAGGTAAAAACTCCCCCCAAAAAAACCTTAAACCAAACAGTGGCATAAAAACAGAGAAAGGGTAGACACAGACACAATGGCTAACTGGTGCACTACAGGGATGACTATGTAAACAGATGTAGACAGCAGACACTGAGGGAGTCAGAGGGGGTGCAGGTCAGGAATCCAGCAGGCATCTACCAGGCATCCACCCAGACAGGTGGAAGCAAGCAGTGGGATGATCAGAGGGTGGGACTGCAGGTCAGCATGCAGCTCCTGAAGCTCTGGCCTGCAAATATGTACAGAAGAGACAAGGTGGGGCAGACCAGCCCAACAAACTACAACAACAATGGACAACAAAGATGGTGATGAGATACTTCTAATTACAAAAAATAAACTTTGTGAGGGGGTGGTAGTCTAGTGGCTGCAGAGGTGGGCTTGGGTCTGGAGGACCCAGGTTCAAGCCACAGAATGGCAACCAAGATGAACCACCTTGGGCCCTTAACCCTAATTGCTCCATGGGCTGTTTGTTTCAGATGTAAGTCGCTTTGGATAAAAGCGTCTAGTAAATTACAGTAATAGCAATAATTATTAACTGAACTAACTAAAGAGAAGGAGTGGTGATGGGCACCACTCAGTGGATCATGTTGGTGTAGGGTAGGCCTATACCAGCATATTTACAACGAAGTTATGTTTGAGACTAACTGTTTTAGTCTTGTCCTGTAGCTGCAGCTTTGGCTACTAGCCCTAACATCCTAGAGTTTACACTTACTAGAGGCTCTTTACTAAATAGAAACGTTTTAAGTTTGGTTTTAAAGCTGGAGGTGGTGTCAGCCTCCCTAACCCAGATTGGAAGTTGGGTCCATAGTAACGGTGCCTGATAGCAAAACGCCTGTCCTCCAAATCTACATTTGGATATTCTAGGAACTACAAGTACCGGTAAACCTGCACTCTGAGAAGAAAGAGATCTTTTAGGAACATGAGGCACTTTCAGGTCTTGCAAGTATCGCGGAGCTAGGCCGTTTTGGACTTTATACGCAAGTAATACAATTTTGAATTTGATTCTAAGTTTTACAGGGGAGCTGATGGAGTAAGACTAACACTGGAGAGATGTGGTCTCTCTTGTTGATTCCTGTTGGCACTCGCGCTGCTACAATTTGGATCAGCTGGAGGATATTCAGAGAATTACTTGGACATCCTGCTAATGATACATTACATTAATCTAGAAGATACAAACGCTTGAATTAGTTTTTCTTACAAACCTTATTTAATATGCTGTTTAAACAACAAATCTTGATTGAAAATAACACCAGGTTTTGTACAGTAGTAGTGGAGCCCCTTGCAACACCATCTAATCCCTTCCTAAAATGCTTGGATACAAAAACAATAAACTGTTTTATCTGAATCCAGCAGTAAAAGTTAGTGGACATCCAATCTTTGATGTCCCTAAAGTTTGTCAGGTCGTTCAGTTTCATCTGGCTTCATAGACAAATACAGCTGCGTTTCATCAGCATAGCAAGGAAATTTGATGCTGTGATTCTGGATTTTGATTTGATTTGATTTTCATTTGTCTCAAACATGCACAAGCATAAAAACAAACAAATATTATAATATTTTAAAAAAGCACATTGCGATGAAGTGCAAGTTCGAGAAGGCCTGAAGGAAGCAAAGCTTATCAAGTTCAGCCCCCCCTTACCTTGTCATATAGTATATAATACAATTATATATCAAATACAATTATATACAGTACAGACCAAAAGTTTGGACACACTTCCCCATGTGTTTGAATGAGAAGGTATGTCCAAACTTTTGGTCTGTACTGTATATATACATATATTATATATACATACATATACATACATACATACACGCACACACACACATAGATGCATACACACATTCATACAATTATACTTATTATACGTCCCAAGGGCTGCATGTATAATCTGAACAAGATTACAACTAGTTGGCCTATTATATCTGGAATATGAATTCTAAATCTTAAACGGGAAATGCCTAAAATTAGTCAAGCTACATAGTTTGTTTTGAAGCTTGCAAAGTAGTAAATGGATGTCCCTCCTTCCAATGTCCTCTACCAGCGTTGACAGGCCCTGCCCCTCAATTATATTCATTCAGATTTTATATGTACGAGAATAAAGCTGTCCTTTTATAGTAATGGTCTTATGTTGGAGAAAGAAAGAAAAATCATATCAACCAGAATTAGTAATAACTGGCCAGATTTAAATAATCTCTAACTGTAGTCACCCAAGAGAATCAACCAAAGATCGCTACCCATAACACTGTAAATGCCATGTAGAGGTGGCTTTTTTTTCTTACATAAGACGTTCCTTTGTTTTCAGAAGCTCTGAAGGAGTCACTTCGTGCAGAAGGAAATTAACATTACTTGTCCCTGTTTTTCACTCAGCAGTTAATTGAACAGTTAGTTACAGAACCTGTTTCCGGCTAATCAAAGATTGACTGGCTGGGTTTTAGGATTCAGTTTCTCCTCATCCTTGAAATGTTCCTTAACTGTATTTACACACAGTTTCCCACATACTGATAATATTTGAGTCAGTCGCCCAGGTATATTAATGATAGCCTGAAACTATTTGGGACATTTGCATCTTTTCTTTTTGATAATCAGAACTACACTCCCTAGTCAATATGCACTGAATATTTGCAGTAATTTAGCAACCTCAGATAGGTTGTTTCTATCTCTGCATTTTTCCTCTGCTTTTTGGCGTCTAGCATCGCCACGGTAACGCTTTTGACTGAGAAAAGTAATCATCGTCGTCACAGGATGGAGACGCACATTTTGATGTATAACACACCTGGTTGCATGTAAAAGTAAAATTTCTTCCTGTCAACGATTGTGTCAAAACAAATCGATTCAGGTAGAAAAACTTATATCATCCTTGTTCATGAACTACCATAATATAACACTGTGTGATTGATCCTAGTTCTCAAAGGCTGCATGTATAATCTGAACAAGATTACAACTAGTTGACCTACTATATCTGGAATATGAATTCTAAATGTTAACAGGGAAATATTTAAAGGGGACCTATTATGGCATCTAATACCTATTTTAAAGAGGCCTTAAATGTCTTGAAAACAAGCTTTTGATTGTTTTTGCTAAATAAATTAGAAATTCAGCCTCTGAGCCATGTCTTTACCTTCCCATTCTCTAACCTCATTCTCTATGAGGGATTCTGAGTGGGCGGGGCTATGATAATGAGGCACTGTGCTGATTGGCTGCCTGAATGACGCGATACACCACTACGAAAAAATGGCGGAAGCTCCAGCCGGCGGAGTTAGTTGTGGGCGTGGTTTCACGCATCGGAGACCAACGATGAAAATTGCATTTCATTACGTAACGACAGGAGCAGAATCTGAACGACTTGTAGAAGCCACATCACACTGGATGGCTCATCCGGGCGGCTGTACAGACACTGCAGAATTTGGTTGCTTTCCTCCTTCTCTGAGTTGCCAGGCTGAGGGGAGTCCACTTTATATACAGTATGTTAAAGCAAGAGAAAACGTGTTTTTCATAATAGGTCCCCTTTAAAATTCAAGCTACATAGTTTGTTTTGAAGCTTGCAAACAGAGGTGTCAAGTAACGAAGTACAAATACTTCTTTACCTTACTTAAGTAGAAATTTTGGTTATCTATACTTCACTGGAGTAATTATTTTTCTTATAAATATTTTTTTTATCCCCGATTTTTTTTTACCCATTTCATCACCCAGTGCTCATACCTAGACAGTCCTTGGCATTGTTCCCCTCTACCAACCTAATTATTTAATTATTTTTCAGACGACTTTTTACTTTTACTCCTTACATTTTCACACAATTATCTGTAGTTTTACTCCTTACATTTTAAAAACAGCCTTGTTACTCTATTTCATTTTGGCCTTTAAACAAAAACTATCCGGTTAAATTGCTCCATCCGGATAAAGTGAATTTGGTTGTGTTTGTGGCACAGATGTTCGTGTCCAGTTTTGTTCTTACATCCGTTCCCTCAGATTCGTGCAACTAAACTTGGATGTACATTCCAATAAAGGTTAGGATAAATGATAACATGCCTCTGAAGTTTGACTTTTTGCACCATTACAATACTTATAGGCATCATATCTTCTGCTCTCTGAAACACATGTTAATGCTCAATAATACACATATATGGTTCTTTAATATATTTGCATTATACTAAGATGCATTCATTTTCAATGGCTTTTGTCCTTAATGGCTTTTTTTCCCCTTACATTACTTTTACTTTTATACTTGAAGTAGTTTTGAAACCAGTACTTTTATACTTTTACTTGAGTAAAAAACTTGAGTTGATACTTCAACTTCTACAGGAGTATTTTTAAACACTAGTATCTATACTTCTACCTGAGTAATGAATGTGAATACTTTTGACACCTCTGCTTGCAAAGTAGTAAATGGATGTCTCTCCTTCCACTGTCATCTACCAGCGGTGACAGGCCCCGCCCCTCTCTGCATAGCCCCGCCCACACATCATCCACCATAATTCTTTATTTTTTTAAAAAGGGACAGTGTACGTTGATCAACTTTTCCTTGCAGAAAGTAAATGTACCCAAGTTAGCCGAAAGGCTAATTTTCATCGGCAGTCCCTTCGCCAGATGTTAATAGACTTTTTTGAAAAATAAAATAAAAAATGCACAATAGACATAAACACAAATACAGCATGCAGGACATATCAAGACAAAGACAGACACAGTGCAAAAATAGAATAGAATAAAACAAATGAATAAAAGTACAGCACAATCATCTTAAATAGCTTGTATTAAAAAAGAGCCACTAGCACTACCACTAGTAGTAGTACTACTAGTGCTCACATCTTTGTGAGTCAACAAGCCAGTCCTTTGCATGAACTTTAAAAGAGTGATATGATGGAGATTCTCTGACTGATTGTGGTACTGTATTCCATTGGTGTAATGCTCTGAATGAGAACACAGCCTGGCTGAATGTGGTTTTCCTGAATGGAATTGAGCAATCTTTTTTAGTCGCACTTCTAGTGGCTCTGATAGCAGGGAATTTGAATTTTATGAAACTGGATAGTGGAGGAGGAGCTGAACCATGCATGATCTTATATATTAGACAAATATCTTTGTATATGATGAGATTTTCCCAACTCAGCAGTTTATACTTCTCCAAAATATGGCAATGATGATGTCTGAAAGGTTTTTTATCCAGTGTTTTAAGTGCTTGTTTCTATAATGATTCCAGTGGTTTCATTGCTGTGGAGTGTGCATTGGACCAACTTATATGCAGTGGCGTCAATTCAGTGGAAGCTAAGGTATGGCAAGGTTACAAGTCACAGAACTTAACTAGAGTATCAATCAACACGTCCAGCAAGTACTTATCACAGAAGTCTGCTATGTAGCTTATCTGTGTGGTCAAGAAAATTTGAAGTTTTTCAAATGCAGTCTCGCTCAGTGCAAAAACTCAAAATCTTACCAGGAATATTTGTCTTATTTCTAGTTAAAATGTCTCATTTTTAGTCAAAAAATCTCATTACACTTAAAAAAAGAGTCATCACCAGAAGAATAACCATTTTCACCTATTTCAAGTACATTTTCACTTCAAATAAATAGAAAAATCTGCCAGTGGGACAAGATTTATCTTCTCATTACAAGCAAAAAAATCTTGTTCCACTGGCAGATTTTTCTACTTATTTGAAGTGAAAATCTACTTGAAACAGGTGAAAATGGTTGTTTTTGAGTCTTGTCTTAAATGTAATGAGATTTTCTTTGACTAAAAATTAGACATTTTAACTAGAAATAAGACAAATATTGTTGTTAAGATTTTGAGTTTTTGCAGTGTATAATAACTAGTGAAATCGATCATTTTGTTCTGATTTGCATTTGTAGTTATTCTATATGTATTAAGTAATAGAATAATCAATACAAATAGACACAGAGTAATTCCATAAATGTATTTAAAAAACAAACATTTACATTTTCCCTTGAAGCTAAGGTGTGGCGGCTGCCATACCTTGCCATACCCAATTGACGCCCCTGCTTATATGTGATGTGAGAGATGATCATACAGAAGCAGTGTACCTTGCGGTTGCAGGCCCCGCCCCCTCCCCTCATCACCCCGCCCCACATCGTCCTTTACCAGCGGTGACAGACCACGCCCCCTCCCTGATTAGCCCCGCCCCCACCACGCCCTCCCCGCCTGGCCCCGCCCCCCCGCAGTCAGGCGGCTGCAGACGGAGCAGCAGGAGCAGCAGCAGCGGCTCAGGGCTCAGCGGCTCCCGCGTTCGTGCGACTCTCAACTCGAGCTGCTCCCAGGCAGTGGCGGCGGTGGTGATGATGGCGGCGGCTGTAGAGAGAGGAGGCGTCCGGGCCGCTTTCCTGAACCCGAGCGGTGGTGGCGGTGGCGGCGGCGGCAGCGGCGGAGGAGGAGGACCGGTGCCCCCGGTCCTCCCGGGACCGGGGCTGGCCGCGGCGGCGGTGCTCGGCTCCGGCTCCGGCGGCATGCCCGTCCCCATGAACCTCTTTGCGACCTGGGAGATTGACCGTTCATCCCCGAGCTGCGTTCCCAGGTAACCACAGCACTGTTTGAAACGTCCCCCACACCGCAGGTTTTGTGCAAGATTGTGGAGGAAAAAAAAACACCCCAACAACGCCCTCATGGTCTGCAGCCTTCAGCAGCCTCGTATTTCCAAAACAATGTTGGGTGGTGCTAAAGGCTGGTTTATGGTACCGCGTAGCCGTCGCCGTAGGGTACGCGGCGACGCGGCCGCACGGTGCGCATCGCCGCGTACCCTACGGCGTAGGCTACGCCGTCGATTTAACGCGGAACCATAAATCAGGCTTAACTGGGCGAGCTACCTAGCCGGGGTGGCTAAGGCTGGAGCTAAGCTGCAAATACAACTGCTTTTTCACTGCCTCCAATTAATGTTTGCATGTGAAAAAGAATGCAAAAAGAATGCTATAATTGCCAAATATGATTGTTTTCCTTTTTTTTTTTTTGGACGACTGCTCTTAAAGATAAGCCATGGTCTCCAGAGCCTCTTAATACTGATAAAGTCTCTAACACCAGTCAAGTCTCGGGTCTTCTCCGTCTAAAGATACACTGTGTGGGGTTTTGCATGCGTTTGGACCAGATTTATGAAATGCATGCCACCAAACGGCTACATAACTATCTATAAATACAGCGACATGGATGCCATCCGGCGCATGAGTGGCAGGCATCCCCTTCATCCTGCAGCGGGACTGTGCCCGGAACTAGCTGCTTAAGTGTCACTCCAACAGCTGACTGCTGGCCATTTGAAATCAACATTTCTGTCTCCATGCCATGTGCAGTGGTGTTAGGTTGATGTTTAGATCGCCCCCTGCCCGCCCTGTCAGTTTGGCATCAGGAATCAGGTCACAAACACAAACCACCGATGGTGTTGACACAGCAGATGGTGCAGGCGGAAATTAAACTGTTTTATGGTTTAGGTGGATGCAAATTTACTGTGCTGGCACATTTTGATGTACCTTTTATAACGGTAGTATTGAGTATTTTGTATTTGTATGTGGTAGATCGGTAGTGAACAGGCATTTCTGCCTCCTGACCAGTAACCTCTGGGGGGCTGTGGGCACATTAATCAGCTTTGACCTAGATCTGCTCCACTCATTGGGATAGAAGTCTGCTTGCTCGGGAAGGCTTTCCTCTATTGTCGTTGTGCATGTGCATGTTCGTTTCAGTGCCTGTATGAGCGCAGTAGGGCTGGGCGATATATCGAGATTTTAATATATATCGATATTTTTTCAAACGCGATATGGTACGAGACAATATCGTTTATATCGATTTAATTTTTTTTTTTATTATTATTTTATGATATATAGCTTATTTTGTGACAAATTGACTTGAATGTTTTATTTGAGATTTGCAAAATGTTTTGTTATTTGCACAACTGTCAACCTCAGTGGAAAAGTCTGCCTGTTACTGTCTACATTGTATTAATTGCACAATGTATTTTAATTTAATTGTTATGCAGGAAATGGATATTTGTTTTATTTTATTCAAGAAGCATTTTTATCCTATATATGCAGGCAGTTTATTTTTATTTCATTTGTTTTATACATTTTGATATTGTGCAGACCTCTGTTAATAAAGGTACCTGTGTGACATTTGGCACGAGGCATTGTATTAAAACTGACTGTTTTTTTAAGGGTTTGCCTCAGAAAAAAATGAAGCTAACAGAGATGCTATGCTATAATGCTTTGGGGGAAACCCCAATTATGTCACAGAAAAAATATCGATATATATCGAGTATCGCCATTCAGCTAGAAAATATCGAGATATGACTTTCGGTCCATATCGCCCAGCCCTAGAGCGCAGTAATGGCATTTGGGGAACACAGGGATCTTTCAAACCCTTGTTTTTGCCCATGATAGCTCAGCTTTTAAACTCAGATGGAGTGAGAATGACCAGAGCCTTTGAAGTGGCAGTATTGTTTTCTGGTCATGTTAAAGCCGTGTTATTTTTATGTTTTAGCTCTCGAAAAGGATTTGTATGTGCATTTTTAGTTCACGTTCACGTCAGCATGTATCATAAGATCACTTGTCATTTTATTTGTGACCAGATTTATTTTGTGGCTAAAATTCTTGACAGTCATGCACAGCAGCTGCATGTGTTATTTATTACCATAGCCCGTGAGCAAACACATTTCAGATTGCTATTTCCATGAGGTTTTAACACTGGCTGAAAGACAAAGCGGGAGGGATGTCTGTGCGCTCAGTGCATGCTGAGAACGGGGGTTTATATCCAAAGTCTCCTTTCTGCACCATTCTCTATAATGTATGGTGTACAAGTTTCCTTAATAAAGCTTAATTTAGTTGATTGATAAAGAATTAAAGAGTACATAAGAAAGAATTCACACTTATTGTTCAGCATACAATTGTAAGCTTGAGCACACTCTGTCTTTGCATAGTATGAGAGATTTCTTTTGATCCGTGTAGTCAGACCTCTTAGAAACGGTTGATATGAAAAGGTTTGCATGGAGACCAACCCAAAGCCTGCTTTGAGGATTTTTGTCTCTGCATTCTTTGCGGGGCTGGACCATTTTGTGTGCAGCTGTTTGCTCCTCCACAATCCCTAAGCAAATGTGTGTCCAAGTAAGGAGTACGGTTTCCAGCGAGGCCATACGTCTCTTGTAAATTGGCTTTTTTTTTTTTTTTTTATTGTGATGGTCCTCGTAATGTTGCACACAGCTGTTGTTCATTAGTAATTAAAAGCTGGTTAATTCAAAGTCATGCAGTTCTTTTATATCTGAAAGACAATTAATGATGAAAAATAGTTTTATCCAAGCAGATAACGTTGTCATCCTGCACAGCAGTTCATATCATGTTCACACATAATCTCAGGCTGCTGTATCGCATGTCATGAGCACAGAAGTTCATGAACAAAATGTTGTTTATAGACAAAGGACAGCTCATGCATAGGGTATAAAGGTAACTGCCAGTTACTGTTAAATATTCATTAATTGATGGGTCCTCTGTGCTGAACACGCAACTCCAGCTAGTTAAGTGCAGCTCTTATTGAAGTGCAACAACAATTATTTTCATTCAGATTTTATATGTACGAGAGAGAAAGCTGTCCTTTTATAGTAATGATCTTATGTTAGAGAAAGAAAGAAAAATCACATCAACCAGAATTAGTGGCCAGATTTAAATAATCTCTAACTGTAGTCACCCGAGGGAATCAACCCAAGATCGCTACCCATAACACTGTAAATGCCATGTAGTAGTGGCTTTTTTTCTTACATAAGACGTTTCTTTGTTTTCAGAAGCTCTGAAGGAGTCACTTCGTGCAGAAGGAAATTAACATTACTTGTCCCTGTTTTTCGCTCAGCAGTTAATTGAACAGTTAGTTACAGAACCTGTTTCCGGCTAATCAAAGATTGACTGGCTGGGTTTTAGGATTCAGTTTCTCCTCATCCTTGAAACGTTCTTTAACTGCATTTACATTTACACAGTTTCCCACATAGTGATAATATTTGAGTCAGTCGCCCAGCTATATTAATGGCAGCCTGAAACTATTTGGGACATTTGCATCTTCTCTTTTTGATAATCAGAACTGCGGTTTACTACTCTATGATTTACACTGCTGCATATTTGTTTTCTGTGTATCACTTACACACAGTGGTCCCTCCCTTCTTAATGCACATACTCTCACAATTACAAGCATGAACATATTGACAGCAATACCAATCAATTCAGCACTTCAGCCTGTTATGGGACTGGGAATTCTGATTAGAAGTTGAGCACTTTGCCGTCTGAGGCACGGCTGTCCCTAAAGACAAAAAAAACAGAAAGACATAGCAACTCTTTAAATGAACCCTTAGACTTTGGCTGTTTTTGAAGCCGCTAAAGCATACTGCATAATACACTGTGGTATAAGTACTCCATGCTGGTCTTGTACACTGGAAAATGTCCCAGAAATACACTTGCCATCCTGGTATTTTTCCCATACATTTACATGCCACGGTCAGTGTGCCAATAGTGTAGCTTGTCAGTGCAGTACCGTAATGGTCATAATGAGTGTGCTGCGAGTAAATTTGGTGGTTGGCTGGCTGATCAGTCTTGTTAGTGTGAAGCAGAAAAAACAAGGAGAAGCACTGCAGCTACTAAGGACTAATGAGAGAGATAGACAAAAGTCATCCCAACATGCCACCCGTCCCCACACCGCACAAGTATCATCTCATTCTGTGGAAATACTTCTCATAGGATTACTTTACACATACCACAAAGGGCACTTCCTGCGGTGTGTAAAAAGTTGGAGAACAATTGTCTAAGCCTTTTTATCTAGTAAAGTAGTCATGTATTTTAGGGAATAGAAAATAACATACAGGACTGTCTCAGAAAATTTGAATATTGTGATAAAGTTCTTTATTTTCTGTAATGCAATTAAAAAAAGAAAAATGTCATACATTCTGGATTCATTACAAATCAACAGAAATATTGCAAGCCTTTTATTATTTTAATATTGCTGATTATGTTTTACAGTTTAAGATTAAGATTCCCAGAATATTCAAATTTTTTGAGATAGGATATTTAAGTTTTCTTAAGCTGTAAGCCATGATCAGCAATATTAAAATAATAAAAGGCTTGCAATATTTCAGTTGATTTGTAATGAATCCAGAATGTATGACATTTTTGCATTACAGAAAATAAAGGACTTTATCCCAATATTCAAATTTTCTGAGACAGTCCTGTATATACCCGTGTATTACTGTTATACATATTAAAAATAATAATTATTATCATTATTTCGAGTTCTGTAAACTATTCTATATACAAGCATTTAAAAACTATTGTTGACATTTCACTGGTACTACTTCTCTGTCATGGCCAAAACATCAAAATACTAAATAAAATATGCAGACATCATTATGTAACTAAAATAGGAAGTGCTGATGTTGTTGCGGTGTGGTGTAGGGGCTGAACAGCCTGTTTAGGAAATGCCCACACCTGCCTACATTTATAGTAAGGCATCGAAGGAACGGTGTGGTATTTTCAGGGATGACTCTAATGCAGGGGTCGCAACGGTGCTATATTTATTTCATAACGTTAAAGAATGTGCCACATTCCTGGCTTCTTGCCAAGTTCAAGGACACAAAACGACTTGAAGACAACTTTACTCTCACCACTAATTTGATGCATTCACCAAAACACTGTGCTCAAACTTGCCTTACAGTTTCAGTTCTTCACGGTGTCCAAAAGCCATTATGTTAAATGTAACGAATGGGTTACTGCTAGTTTACATGCTTTCAAAATGATAGTCTTCTTTGACTCACTGAATAAACATTGTTTTCAAGATGGGAGAGTATTTTTGGCGTGACATTTTCAGTGCATGATATGTTTCACTCTAGGTTCATAGAGGTGAAAACATCTTGATGAGGTGCACAAAAACTAAGAAATGTGCCAAAAACGGTTCTTTTCCTTTATTATCTCTGGTGAGCAGACAGCCCCTCTCTCTGCCTGTTAGACTCATGCGAGTTTCAGACTGCTCTCCTGTGAGTAGTAAAGGCATTTCTCAATGACAGTTGATATGAATTTGCAGGCTCTGGTCAGTTCTTGGTTTCTTCTGTCCCAATTCTTTGTGCTGACTCAAAGCATGTGCTGGAGAAATAAACCATCGAGACAAGACCGCTGCAACATTGTGTTTTATTTATTCTTAGTCGGTGAACATGAAGACATCAGCTAGAAGTTTTTACATTGTTTTGTCATACATAAAACATTCACCATGCACTGAAGATTTAACCGTTAAAGTACCTTCTCTGGTATCGTCTGAAGTCAGTCTTTCATGTCATCTTATGTTCTTTTCAAAATATTAAATTAGAATACAAATAAAACTATGTATGTTAGATAATATGCCCTTAACTTCCCCTTTCACCTCCCCAGTAACATGTTCATCTCAAGACAGATATTGTTTCTCTTTGCTGGGCAGCTGCCGTAATCTTATTTCATAACAGGAAAAGAGGACTCAGTAATCTGATGTTGTACACACAAAGACTGTCAGTTTAATCCTCTGCTTCCTTTTGGAATCACAAACAAGGCCCGGCCATCTACAGTGCCCTTTAGGACAGAAACACAGTACTAAATCCTCTTCTGTGTCATGTTTACAGCATACGCAAATGATGTAATATTTTGCATGCAAAGAGATGTACTTTTATCCTTTTTTTTCTAAATGGTAAACCACTTTTTTAGGCCTACTGCTTTTGGCAGAATATGTTTTATTTTTTCATTTTCAATTAAACTAATGAAACTACATTTTGGGGCCGTTCACTTGTGCATTTCTGATTTTCGTAAGGGGAATGCCGATATTAATTTCCTTTTATTTAATGCTTTCCGCAGATAAAATCAAGTTCATACTTGGTCCACTGTAAGGTTCACACAGTTTTCTAACAGTAGGCCCATCAACACCTTCACTCCGCTCTTTATGCTTACTCCCACTGTCTGAAATGTGTTAAAATTCTCTTGGTTTCCTACCACACTTTCCTGGAGGAGGAGGAATTTCCTTGGGAAACATTTCACATTCCTGGCAACTGGAGAGCTGCCAGTTCAGCCAAAGCCAGGCTCCTTCAGCATTCTCCATGCTCTGTTGTTGACCAACAAGAGACTGGCTGAAAGGGGGGGCAGGATCGGAGCTGTTGATGGCCAAACATGTTGAAAAGTTTTGCTGACCTGGGCAGTTGCTCTAGAGTGAACAGGCTTGTGCTGAATGGTCATGTGGAATTCCTCACAAAGGGAAGAAAGGTTTGTTTTTCTTCTGCCTGGCCCTCAGAGTGGGAGTAAGGCCAGATTCTTGTGTGGGCGGACCTGGGGTCTCTGTGAGTGAAGAGATCCAACTTCCTGTGCAGGCAAGAAAGGCGAGGAAACTGTCTTCTGATAAAGGGAGGATCCTGGTAAAATAAGTTCATTGGGAACAATATGCTTCTGGTTGTTGGGATTTTTGTTTCTTGTTAGTGCTGCAGTCGTTTCCCACTTCTGCTGTTGCAGGGCTGTAGGTAAACGGTTTGTTTTTGGCTCGTAGCGCTGGTGCTACAGAGGTTGATGATGGTCTTGCAGCCCATAAATCGGGATACATTTTGAGTGTGTAAGTGACCAGTCTATTTCATATTAGGGCTGTGCGATTAATCGATTTTAAATCTAAATCGGATTTATTAATCAAGACGATGTTAAAAAAAGGAAAATCGGAAAATCGATTTTCCTTTTTTGCAGCTGGCTGCATTACAGACAGAGCTCGTCTAGTCATCTTTGTTTGGTCAAGAAAATTGTAAATGTTGTCACTTTACTAAACTCAAGGAGGATTTACAGTATCTTTCAATTGCACTTCATTCCCAATAGGGAAATTTGTTTGCTATTTTTCTTTAAAAATAAAGATAAAATATTTGAAACATTTTGATTTGTAATTGTCATTTTAATAATATTCAAAAAAAATATATTTGAAACAATTTATTCCATTGTCTTTTGTAGTTTTACCAAAAAAAAATCGAAAATCGGGTTTTCAGAGAAAAAAAATCGGGATTTTATTTTTGTCCAAAATCGCCCAGCCCTATTTCATATAGATATTGCATTTATTTTATGGATGGTGACAACTTATTTATTTCCAACTTCTAATTTATCAACTTTGCTTTATAGCAAACAATTACCTAATAATATCTGTGAACAGTGGCAAATTAATATATTTTACAGGGGATTATGACTTTCTATTTACTTTAGTCATGCTTTATTACAGACTCCAGTAATAAGGGCAGAACTTGTCAAGAAAAAAAAAAAGGGCCAGGTCCCCAAAGTCCCAGACCCACAGACAAAAATTTTGCTTAGAGTGGGCTGTCTTGCTCCACACTGAAATTCTTCAACAACCATTTTCACGTAGTTTTCCTTTAAGTGTGTGTATCGTATACACACACACTATAGCTCCTTTAAGACGCAAACTGCATGCCATTTATGGATGCAAGCTGATCTTGTCTGTCATGTCTGAGTGAGCACGAACATGCCGTTCATTAATATTTTTTGGAATGAGACAAACGGCATAGTAAATAAATCTGTCCAAATGTGACCAGTTTCTGAATTTGAACTGATCACTAAAGTCATTGATCTCTTGTAGAATATTTCAGAAAGGCTGATTGCCAAGCTTTTTCTTTTCTTCGTTTAAACTGAAATCAGTACCACTGAAAGCAAGAGGTGATTATTGATGGAATAAAATGTCAACCAGTTACTTTTCATGCCAGATTGCTTTTTTGTTGATTTCGAGCTTTTATTTGCTGACTCTATAAAATAAAGCTGCCTGGTATTTGTTGATGTTGAGTTTTCTACATTTATTGTGCAACTCCCAGAGCACAATGGGCATTTTTCTCTCTGAAAGTTCTCTCTACATTGCAGAAAAAAAGCTTTGAGTCAGAGAACAGTTTTTGTTTAAGCTGAAGTTCATGTAGCATCACTGACAAGATTGATCTGAATTTGAAAAACAATATTTTTCTAACGCTCAAAGCTCCATTATAAACTCATTAGAAACAATTCCCTCTACTCTCTGTTTATTGGCAGCAGAGGAAGAGTCGGAAACCTCTGATCATTAATGAGAGCACACAAATGGAGGTGGGTGTGAGAGTTAAAGGGCAGTCTTAATCCTATCTGATGTTCATCTGAGGCACCATATGCCACCATGAAATATGTATGTAAGCTCAATTGATCCTTTGGCTGAAATGTTAGCCCTGATTTAAGTTAACAAGACAACACTTGGCCCTGCTCCATTCCACAGCTTTTATGATTGATATGGGGATAGTTTTCTAGTTTTAGCTGAATCTTCGATTCCTATTAAGGAGAACCAAGAAATTGGTTCAGCTTATTGATATCAGCTTGTAGTTGGTTATCATTGTCTCTTGATATACAGTTAGGTACATAAATATTTGGACATTGACACAATTTTCAGTATTCCAGCTCTGTACAACACCACAATGGATTTGAAATGAAACAATCAAGATGTGCTTGAAGTGCAGACTTTCAGCTTTAATGTGAGGGTATTTACATCCAAATCAGGTGAACGGTGTAGGAATTACAACACATTTTATATGTGACTTCCACTTTTTCAGGGACCAAAAGTAATTGGACAACTAACATAATCATAAATAAAATTGTCACTTTTTAATATTTTGTTGCAAATCCTTTGCAGTCAATGACAGCCTGAAGTCTGGAACCCATGGACATCACCAGACGCTGGGTTTCGTCCCTGGTGATGCTCTGCCAGGCCTCTGCTGCAGCCGTCTTCAGTTCCTGCTTGTTCTTTGGGCATTTTCCCTTCAGTTTTGTCTTCAGCAAGTGAAATGCATGCTCAATCGGATTCAGGTCAGGTGATTGACTTGGCCATTGCAGAACATTCCACTTCTTTGCCTTAAAAAACTCTTTGGTTGCTTTCGCAGTATGCTTCGGGTCATTGTCCATCTGGATTGTGAAGCGCCGTCCAATGAGTTTTGAAGCATTTGGCTGAATATGAGCAGATAATATTGCCCGAAACACTTCAGAATTCATTCTGCTGCTTTTGTCAGCAGTCACATCATCAATAAATATAAGAGATCCAGTTCCACTGGCAGCCATGCATGCCCACGCCATTACACTACCACCACCATGCTTCACTGATGAGGTGGTATGCTTTGGATATTGAGCAGTTCCTTCCCTTCTCCATACTCTTCTCTTTCCATCATTCTGGTACAAGTTGATCTTTGTCTCATCTGTCCATAAGATGTGGTTCCAGAACTGCACAGGCTCTTTTAGATATTTCTTGGCAAACTCTAATCTGCCCTTCCTGTTTTTGAGGCTCACCAATGGTTTACACCTTGTGATGAACCCTCTGTATTTCCTCTGGTGAAGTCTTCTCTTAATTGTTGACTTGGACACAGATACACCTACCTCCTGGAGAGTTTTCTTGATCTGTTCAACTGTTGTGAAGGGGTTTTTCTTGACGAGGGAAAGGATTCGTCTGTCATCCACCACACTTGTTTTCCGTGGTCTTCCAGGTCTTTTGGTGTTGCTGAGCTCACCAGTGCGTTCTTTCTTTTTAAGAATGTACCAAACAGTTGATTTGGCCACACCTAATGTTTTTGCTATCTCTCTGATGGGTTTGTTTTGATTTTTCAGCCTAATGATGGCTCGCTTCACTGATAGTGACAGCTCTTTGGACTTCATATTGAGAGATGACCTCACCAGATTCCAAATGAACATACCACACTTGAAATGAACTCTAGGCCTTTTATCTGTTCCTTGTAAATGAAATAACGAGGGAATAACACACACCTGGCCATGGAACAGCTGAGTAGCCAATTGTCCAATTACTTTTGGTCCCTTAAAAAGTGGAAGGCACATATAAAATGTGTTGTAATTCCTACACCGTTCACCTGATTTGGATGTAAATACCATCAAATTAAAGCTGAGAGTCTGCACTTCAAGCACATCTTGATTGTTTTGTTTCAAATCCATTGTGGTGTTGTACAGAGCTGGAATACTGAAAATTGTGTCAATGTCCAAATATTTATGTACCTAACTGTATATATATATATACAGGACTGTCTCAGAAAATTAAAATATTGTGAATTTCTGTAATGCAATTACAAAAACAAAAATGTCATACATTCTGTATTCATTACAAGTCAACTGAAATATTGCAAGCCTTTTATTATTTTAATATTGCTGATCATGGCTTACAGTTTAAGAAAACTCAAATATCCTATCTCAAAAAATTTGAATATTCTGGGAATCTTAATCTTAAACTGTAAATCATAATCAGCAATATTAAGATAATAAAAGGCTTGCAATATTTCAGTTGATTTGTAATGAATCCAGAATGTATGACATTTTTGTTTTTTTAATTGCATTACAGAAAATAAAGAACTTTATCACAATATTCTGATTTTCTGAGACAGTCCTGTATGTGCATGCAATACTGGACTGAGCTCAACTTGGGGATGAACATTTTCAGTACCTTACCCAGACTGAGATGTGGGTTTACTTTAGTTTTTCAAGAGCTGCAGCTGTTCTGACATGCCAGTCCCAGGTTTAGTAGACTTTCCTTGCCTTACTTTTCATTTCATTTTCATTCAGTCAGTCGCAGTTATTAGGGGTGTAACGGTACACGCGTTCATACTGAACCGTTTACTGTACCGAAAATCAACCGAAATTTAAATGAAGGGAACAACATTGAGCCTTTTCTCTGTTCAATCCATCATTAAGAAAAGTCATGACAGAGGCAGAACCGAAGTGCACACCGAACCATGGTTTTTGTGTACCGTTCCACCCCTAGCAGTTATGTTTTTGCAGGATTTATCTCGTGGATTGGTATTGGCAGACTCTGGCAGAGAATTCAGTGGATGCAGTTGAGAAAGATAAGGAACTGTCCGTATTCAGAAGATAAACTACTCAGGACCACAGTTATGATGTGCTGTCACTGATCTGATCTCATGTGTCCACCACAAACATGGTTTGCTGACTTCATCAGTTTAAAGTCAGAGCAGAGACAAAAGACCAGTAAGCCACTGCAGAAACGACTACAAAGGATTACAGCTACATAATGAATTCCTTAAAAATGACTGTCAGACCACTGAGGTGTAAATGCAACACAGGGTCGTGTTTTCTATTGTAGCAAAGATTAAGACCAGAATTGGAGACTAAAGTAATCTTTCAGACTGCTCAGTTCATTTGAATCAGCTCCTTTGCCTTCTGTGCCTGACGTGATTTTAATATAAACCTTCACCTTTTTACTTATTTATACAAGTATTTGTTCTGTTAAAGTAATTTCCCTCTTTGCTCTATACATTTAATAGGAAACAGAGCTCTTTACCATCGTTAATATTAGAGGACTTTGTCGCCCACATGTACTGGTGAAACTTGTGATTTATACTTGATAAATATAAATCTGCTTTGACATGAATATTTGAGGGAAAGCATTGCCTTGATTCAAATGGAAATGTAATCTGGCACTGAGCTGTAACAAGTCATCGTTTATGTAAAGTTACATAAACGGCGTTAATCCCAACAACAGTCCGATTCTACCACAGCACAAAACACAAAAACACACAAATGGTTTTTTTATTAAACTGAATTCACTGAGACCATATCCCAAAGTATCATATCTGTTATAAGAGCAGGTATCACATTGTATTTTTGTCAGAAAAAAATCTGTCCCATTGCATAACATTTATTTCTGTGCCCAGTCTAACAAACCAGAGATATACAGGATTAACAATGAAGTTATAAATGTCGCCTTATCCTGCTCAAAATATGGCTTTTGGAAAACTAAACATACACGTGGAAACTTTACAATAAAGTAGATGTGGACATGTTCAGGATGTTGCCTTAGATGTTTGGTATTTGCTACTATAGAAACGGAAGTATAGATATTTGTATTCATTCATGATTATTAAAGCACTGTGTATACAGTAGGTTAGTGTTTAGTGCTCATGATATTTATGAACTGTGTACATTACCGTGTTTCCTAAATGAATGGAAGCTTAAGGTTGAGTAAAAAATTAAATGATTAAGCTTGTAATGTACTTCGTCTTCACTGAGTGCAAAACATACATTTTACATTGAGAACATAATATGTGAAAATTGCGTTGTTACAGCCACAGAAGCTTGTAATATATACTTGGCAATTCTTCCGTAATTCTGTCTTCAGTCAGGCAGAAACGTGCTGACGTCAAATAATCTAAATAGGCAAGCAGCAGGATTCCTCTCCGCAGCCCATGACTCAGGCTTGGGAATCTTTTTAGCACTTCCAGATTCTTCCTGTGAAGGTTACAGTTTTATAAATCTTTGATATCACACTTTGCTGCTTTTAATATTTGAGGTCTGTTGCTGTCACGGTGGTTATTTTTTGGATCTACACCTAATGTTAAAGGTCGCAGGAATCTGGTTTTGCCAGAGTAGCTTCCTCTTTGTTTACCCTATTCGTGTTCTTTCCCTGTGGCCATGAGAAGATTTCATTCAGGGAATTAAAGCCCAACCAGCATATGGCCATCTGGCACACATAACCAGATATTTGAGGTCTAAAATAGCTTTTGCATGCAAGCCTAAGTACAGGCTAAGCTCTTATGGCACATCCTACTGTGTGAACTTGTTAAAACCATTTCAGTCTTTGGGAATGATCTTAATCATTTAAAAAGCAAATTGGACTCAAAAATGAATTAAAACTGATTTTCGCCACAGAAGAACAAACATGCACACAGAAAATCTAGATCAATGTTTTGTGGTTTTTGTCTTTGTTTGCATTTTGATTGAAAAGCAATAAATTAAGCATAAAAACAGAGCAAACTGCATTGTTTTGTTGCCTGAGCACATTTTAGTATTTCCAAAGGCAACCACCCCCGGCTTGGATAGAATTCCCCTTGTGTTTTCTTGTAACGAATTAAATATTCAGAGGAAATGGCTTTCATACTAGCGTGCCCCTTATTTTGGCTGAATTATGCATAGAGACATGAACAAATCATAGTATTATTAAAAAACAAAGTGCTGTGCTTTTCCAGAACTACAGTGTTTTTAAGAAGGTCATGCAGGTCCATAGACTCATGGTGCGTTATTAAAGAGAATACAAGAAATAGTACGTTGAAAGCACTAAAAGCATTACTTGAAGCTCCCCCTTTTTTTTTCTTTTTTTCTCTTTCCCAAGCCTGGAAACCCCTCAGCACATACCAAACACAGACGGTCTGTTTTTCATCCAGCACTCAGTTACATCACTCATCCTGTGTCCACCACTTCCCCCTGCTTTGTGCCCCTGACAATTGCTGTGCAGCGATGCGAAGGCTTGGAGCTGGCAAAGCATCATCTAGAATGTTTGCCAGAGAAAAGAATTGCAAAAGTGCGTCTCTGTTAAAGCTGCATATTGTTAAATTCAGTGTTTCTTTGGTTTCTAATTCAATGCCATATGCATTAGTCAGATTCTATGTGGGGAAATGTGCCCATTTAATCAATTAATCTTTTGATGGCTCTGTATATGTTGAGATGCTTTTCATTCAGATCATAAATATATGTTTATATTAGCAACAGAAATGCTGCTGCTGATGTTTCAGTGTTTGGTAAGCTATAACGAAGCTGCTAGCCCGATGACGGCCACTTTGTTTGAGCGCCTTATCTCAGCATAGTCTTTGTTTCCTTCTCGAAACTTTTGCCGTGGATACTGAAGCTGCAGTCTCTTTGTAGGCTCCTAAACATGAGTGTTATTGTCACTAGGTTATTTGAGACACTGCTATCACAGAAATGCCCAGAAATAGCACAATGGTAAACACATGTACTCTTAAAGGGAATCCTATCTCTGGCTGTAGATAAAATGAAGATGGTTTCAGGCCAGAATCTCCCTTCACTGATGTCGGGATAGCCATGTACTAATTGATATGTTTTTAAAATATTAAGCTGCAAAGCACATATCCAGCAATATGCAAGGTGGTAACATTAAAGTCTTAAACCTCTATGTTGTTTTATGGTCCATTTATATGAATAACCTTTTCATTTTTTTTGTTCTGTCCTGTCATAACTTTTCTTAACGATGGATTCAGCAGAGGAAAAGCTCAATGTTGTTGCTTTCATTTCAAGAAATATGGGGGATTCTTGAGCTCCCAGTCACATCATCTGTCAGCAGACCGTTGCCAAGGTCTGCTGACATAAAAGAAATCTCCAGACAGACATATCATTTTACCAAAAAAACAGACAGACTCAGAGCAGAGAGGGGCTGAAGCTTGCTGCCATGCTTAAAGTCCTCTTTGAGATATGAGTCCGAGGAAACGTATGTGAGGCCCCGTGTGTGTTAAAGAAAGCCACCTGTGACGAGAACGCTGAGGTTACAGAGGGGATCATGACCAAAAAGGATTTTCCAAGTAAAGAATTTTATCTGGTTTTGACTTTCACCTTGTTGTTAACCTTTACTCCACCTCCAACAATGGATTAGGTTTCCCGTGATAATACGCTTATGTTTTGATACAGTTATTCAGTCTGTCCAGGATCTATCCAGGATTTATGTTTTGTTAAAGCCTATTTTTTCACGCTGTTATATGACCAGAACATATACAATCGTGAAAAAATGTTATGCTTTGTTTTTGACTTGAATTCAAATGGTTATTTGTCAGTCTTTCTTTTTCATACGTTGAAACCAGGCAAGATAATAATATAACCGTTGTTTAAGCCACTATATAAGGATTTTAATCTGAAACCAAATATTTGATCACAGCAGATTTACTGTCCTGCCTGATAAGTTGTATTGTTTGTTCAGCACAGATAACTGGGAGAGGGTTGTAGCATCACCACACACAGGCTTTCTTTCACAGCAAATAAACTTCAACAGCAGCTGCCAGCTCCCTTCCTTTGCAAGAATATTGAGTAATGATTAGATTTAGATTAGAACTAAATGGTGAGCACAGCAATAATTAAGCAATGTCCTATTTGGTGCAGCTTTCAGTGATATGACCCGCGATCACCTGACGTTTTCAGCCAGCTGGGCCGCAACTGGAAACGCAAACACATAATAAAACCCAACCAGCTCCGTGATCCGCTTTTTTTTTCTTACAAAAATGAAATAAAGGTAAACCCTAATCAATCATTGCCTTAAGCTTATATGAAAAAAAAAACCAAGTGTTGATATGTTAATGTGTCATTACACATATAGTCTATGGCCTGACCGAGATTTTACCGCATAAGCAAGACATTATGTCTTGCACAAGCATTAGGGGAGTATTTCCCAGGGTTAAAGTGGGTTTTCCCATCTGTGAGTAATCTTTGGGTTATCTGAAACATATTGTTGCTGTTATCCATACATAAAATCAGCCAATGTGGAGAAACTTCTTTATGAATCAGAAACTTTCAAGCATGATTCATTCCAACAAATTAAACATGAATTATAGCTGAATTAATGATAATGAGGATGAGAATAATAATAATAATTATTATAATAATAAATATAAATAAGAATATAAAAGAACATCTCGAACGCTTGGCTACATTGAAGCTGCAAGGGGCCAAGGCATTTGATTTTAAAAGAAAAGAAAAAGGGATCTTGTTTCCCTGATGATTCATCAGACCAACAAATAAAATATAGCACATCTTGATTTACTGTTTCCTCAAAATTTTCCTAGAACTTTTTCTATCTGTGTATCTCTTTGTTTTCAACTCCCCTGTCTTCAGCTTTCCCTGACTGTCTCCATCACCTGCCTCGTGTCATGCACACCTGGACCTACTGGCAACTTCGTGCCAATTAGCCAATGATGTGTTAGTATTAATGATTTATATAGCTTTTGTATTATTATATGGTATTAAATTGTGTTTAAATATTCATTTTCAAAGCGCAATTATTATTTTAACCCCCCCACCGAACCCAACCCGAATATCATTGCGCATATTTTTGTCTGAGTCGACGGCTCAGTTCGGATCAGAATCACTGGCAGCTTTGTATTGTCCCTTTTCCTCTCAGTGGTGAACTGGTGAATATTCCAGTGTGTGTGTTCTAATTTGTGATTTTGTAAATTAGTTTGAGTTCAATAACCTGTAAATATTAGTTTTGAAGCATCTGGTTGGTCACATTAGTTAAAGGGATTTAAGGTGCATTAATGAGATGCTCCCAGTGGAGTCTTCTGTGCAGATTCCTCGATCATATAATGTGTTTATATTTCATTCAAAGTTGGAGTATTGGGTAATAGGTTGTGTAAGTGGCTCAGGGGAGAAAACGAAGAAAGAAAAAAATCTAGGACACTCTAAATGGTAAAAAATACAGTATGCCTGAGCTGGATGTACATTAGTTAACATTCTTTTTTGTTTGTTTCTAAATCTATCATTTATTTTTTATTATTCTAAGTATTTTCGCCGTATATAAAAAAAAAAAAGTAACGCATTTATCTTATACTCTTCAGTCCTCATGGTTTTGCCATTGGGATTTTCACCATCCCACATATTTTCAGGATGTGAGGATGGAAGTTGTTTTAAAGCAAGATGGTGAAACTCTACATATTTCAATTTTCAACCTCAACAATTATGTTAGAGTAAAATATGAATAATTAATATTTTAGTAGCTTATGCTTCCTCCTATTCTTGAGTACACTTTGCAAACTGTTAGCCGTAGATTTTCATGACAAAGGAAAACCATATGAAAGACACGCTATGCGATTAAGCAAGTGTGCCTGGCTGAGCTGCTACAAGCTCTACAAATTAATCTGCCACTCACCAGTAAATTATAAAATTTAAATGTTGTTTTGTTATGTGAATCAGTCTCTTTAATCTTAACGGCATCAATATATATACATATGGAATCTAATCTAATGGGCCCTGCTCTTCTGTGTAGACCGAAAAGGTCATGAAATAATGAGTGAGTGACTTGTGCAGACTAAGCGGATTAGAGTGAGCAGCACTGCTCTTGCTGCTGTGAATGATGACATATAGACTTTAACATATTAGCTTTGACACCCGCTGGACACCGTCTGTCAACAAAGGCCATAAATGTTTGTTTTGACAAGACATTACACTGCAGCCAGTTGCTTTATGGCTCCACTTACTGTACCTGGCTAAAGCAGTTGTTGTTAGCTCATGCCCAGTTTATTTTTCTGTTTTTTTTCAGGTTTATTAAGCCAAAAAAAAAAAGGAATATGAATTAAGTCAATAGTGGAATGTCACTAATAATATCACTTTCATTCTGAACTGGTCTTTTCCTGCATCAATCCTGTCTCCCCTTCCAGCAGGGTCTCAAAAATATGATGTTTTCTTTTGTTGATAGAAAAGACACAAATGCCAAATAGTGTTGCAACTAACAACTATTCTGACTGACTATTCTTGAAATGATTAGTGGACTAATCGGATTATGAATCTCATATTATTGACTGGCTCTTATTTAGCTCGGAGCTTTTACATATTACATGAGGTTGATGTTGAAGTGATGTGCTAATTAAAAATAAATGACAAAAAAAGAGGGACACGTCATTCAAGAATACATAATTTAATAAACTTTTCCTCCAGCCGCTGTGGTGTTTCATCGGCCATGTTGTTTACCTGCCGCTGTCATCAATGTGCAACTCTCAGCAGAGATAGGAAGGGAGGGAGATACCATACTGTTGAAATGCTCTTCTTGCCGACAATAGTCGACAGTTAAATCTGTTGCAGACTATTTATATTATTCATTTCTGTCGACTAAACATTGCACCAAATGGTGTGTGACATTTCAAAGGGCTGTCTATTATACATGGAGGTTTTATGTAAGACACTTGAACTGTCAAATCACATCTTTACCAAATCAGAACTGCATCAGAAGTGGACAATATGGTTGTGCTACTGCACCCTACATGTCCACGTCAATATTGCTCCCTTAGAAACAAATCGCTGAGTAGTGTGAACTTCCTGCAGGAGTCGTTAGTGATTATTTTGCTTGCCTTGTGCACATGACACAATTTTAGCTTATTATTAATGGTTTCGTTCACTTAAGTGTAAACAACAGTTATTTTTAAATTAAAATAAAACAACAGTTTGTTAAATCAGAATTTTTGGGACTGATTGTTAGAATCATAATCTGAAGATATATTGATCACCAATTGCATGGAATGGTTGAAGCCTCTGGTTTAGCATGCAACATTATTTAATTGTTTAATATTTTTAAACAACTTTGCCTGATTGTTTAAGAGATGAGACAAAATTGTGATTTGTTATGAAGCATCATGTTTGTTGCATTCTTCCCTTTAACCACAGCAGCCTTGGCTTGATTGCTGCAAGTCCCCCTTTAAAAAATGAAATGAAATGTTATGCCCAGAACATGGGTAACTGGTCAACATGTTAGCTATACATTTAAAGATGGGCTCGGTGAAAGCTCCAGATATCTGTACATTTTCTTTGAAGCGTAAATCTGAGGTATCTTTTTCTCTACTCGTACGTGAATATGATCTGGTTGATTTTAAGGGGTTTATTGTTATTCCAGACTTCTCTGAACCCTGAGTTGATTCTTGCCTGGTAGCAGGTGCATCTGTTGGTGTGTGGCTTACGTGCCCTGCTGCTCACTACATCACACCAGTGTTTACTGTTTGTAGATGCGACAGCAAACGGGTTCTTCTTGTAAATGTTTGTCCCTACTCCAAGCAGTACAGTAAATATGTAGTGTTATTTTATTTATTTTTACAGCAGCTACAGAAGTGCTCCATGTCGACAGGAAGAGTCGTATTCCTATTCAGCCCGAGAGCACCTGCTGATTCTGCTTCTTATCACTGGAAATGGGGGGATGTTGTGTCACAGGGTGGTCTTTTGAAAAGTGAACCGATAGCTTGAAAGACGGAGCAGAGCAGCAGCTTTCTGAGTAGCGTAGACTGTGAGGACAGACTTGTGTTAGATCCTTTCTCTCTCTCACTCCCGCCTGGCATTTTTACCTACATGTACCAACTTCTCTTTCCGCTGCGATGACACATATTCAGAGGTGGGTAGAGTAGCAAAAAATTGTACTCAAGTAAAAGTACTGTTACTTCAGAATAATATGACTCAAGTAGAAGTAAAAAGTAGTCATCCAAATAATTACTTGAGTAAAAGTAAAAAAATACTTGGTGAAAAAACTACTCAAGTACTGAGTAACTGTTGAGTAACGTCTGATTTATTTTTTACAACCATTCAAACAGACAAAAGTACAAAATAATCATCTTCAGGCAAATTAAATCAATAAAATAATAAAATAAATTAATTTAATAAAAAATAAAAAATTGCTTAAATTAAAATAATCCTAAAGTAAATTCAAGTACTTTAATAAATAATAAAATAAATAAAATAACAGAATAAATAAATTAAGCACAAGTAGCACAAATTTCAAGCCTTTGTACTTTTCTTTTTTAACCAGGCTCCGCTGGTAGAACTAGAACCATGAACTCATATAAACTCTGTGTGTGTTTGTGTGTTTGAGTCTGTGTATATGTGACAAAACATGCAAAAACAAACATTTTTCCCAAAGAATCACTCAGTGATGTCATGAGATTGACGCGTACGTGGAGGGAATGAAAGAAAAGTAACGAGCTCAATGCGGAGTAAGAGTAACAGTTTCTTCTTCACAAATCTACTCAAGTAAAAGTATAGTGATTCAAAACTACTCCTAAAAGTACAAAATTTCCCAAAACTTACTCAAGTAAATGTAACGGACTAAATGTAGCTCGTTACTACCTACCTCTGCACATATTAGGGCATGCGGTGCGTCCGAAATGCCATACTAAAAAGTATATACTAAGAAGTCTACTTAAGTTCGGCACACTTTTGACTAAATATCAGTAGTGTGCATTAATTCGGACGTACTGTTAAGAGCACACATGTCACTTCCTGCCGTTGGCAGCGGTAGCAGCGGTAGCAGCGGTAGCAGCGGTAGCAGCGGTAGCAGCCGTAGCAGCCGTAGCAGCCGTAGCAGCCGTAGCAGCCGTAGCAGCGCTCCGCTCTTTCCAGTTTATTCTGGCCGAAACAAGATGACATTATATAATATTATTATATACGAATATTATAATATTAATATTATATAATAATATTATTATACTTAATGTTATACTTATGACATAAACGTATCACTTAGCAACCAAATGCTGCTGCATTGCATTGTGGGAAGTTTCTGCTCAGCTAGTGTCCATCAATCCACACGAATAAATTTCTCCAGAATGAGTATGGATAGCGCATACTATTGAGTACGTTCTAATGTTTCGGACGCACAAAAAAATCTCGCATACTCATTTTGCATACTCATTAGGGTGGAAGTATGCAATTTCGGACGCAGCCATGGTTTTGTTGATACACCTAATTCTAAAATGTAGTCACACCAGTTCAGAATATTGTCACAAAATATAATTAAAGGATGACAGTCTGTAGCCCTGGCAAATCAGCAAAGGACATGGGAACTAGATTCCTTAATACACGTTAGGATCAATAGACTAAGTCAATAACAGTGATAACTTGTGTAAAAGAGCTTAGAAAAATGGCCATCGTGCCTTATCGATCACAAACACCAAAACTGAAAGAGGGATCTCCGGCATGGGCTCTTATCAGCTGAAAACAGCCAGAAAATGTATCATTTATCTTTGCTCTTCACTGTCTGTTTACTGAAATATTGAACCTGAGACGGCTGTGTAGGTGCCACGCCCACACAGCCCTCGTATGGACTGATCCCTTCATTTTGCTTTAGGACTGCGGCTGCAATAGAAGCTCTAATCATTGAAAGAGCTCCTGCAAGATTTTGACGTGTGCCAGTGTCTGCTGAATGGACCCCAGCACAAGAACACGTATATATGCTTATTGTCTTTTTGCAGTTTTTATTATCTTTGACCAAGTGGATGCCAGTGAATTTAACACAATAATTGGTTCTTTTCTCCAACACCTGGTTTGTCACTGAAATTACCGTTTGGGTGGCAAAACAAACCGGCACAGAGTGGAATCACAGGGACAGCCTGGCGCGGGGCCAGGACAGATGGTCGTGAGTTTCACTTACACCGATGCACAGTGGCAGGCAGGAGTGGAGAGGATCCTTCTGTCTAATAATGAAGTGATCTTTGGTACTCTGTGCGACGCCGCCAGCTTTTTTAATTATACGTGAGTTAGTTTCTGCAGAAAGAGTAGAGCTGGCAGTTATGAGACGGACATGTGACACCATCAACCCTTTAATCTGTTTCCCTGCCTCCAGCGAGTGTTGCTGACTAATGATCTAGTGATGCATTCACTACCTACGCAGTTTAATATTTAACTATTGCAAGCCTAATATATTAGCTTCCATACTTCCTGTGAATTATTGCTGAATTGTGTAGTTGCTCTTTGAGAAATGTCAAATATGTTAAATGAGACCACTGAAAGTCTGGTCCAATATTTTTGTGTTGTGATGCCTCACTAGTGAAGCAATTTACAATCTGGCAGCTAAGAGTTTTTTTTTAATAATTTATATTGATTCCCTATTATGCAAAAAAAACTAAACAACAATAACAGAGTTGCTGAGTCGGTTATTTGTAAAAACAAACATCTTTATTCTGTCGTGCTGGAAAAAAATGTGGTGCTGACAAAATGTCAGGGCTGTTTCACTCAAGTTGAAAGATTTTGTAGTTGTGCTCCTGCGGATTTGTGACCACTTTATCAGACTACTTTTTTTCTTTTTATTATCTGGACACTTTCATTTCTTTCACTGTATATGTAATAGTGCAACCCGCAGGATTCAGTCCCCCTGCAACCAGTACCTTGAAAAACACCATCAAAATGATTAATGTCATGTATTCACTAATCCAAATCAGTGAAACATTGCATCTGTATAGAAAATGTAAAGAAAAAAAAGAATAAAGAAAAATGCTGTGATACTTGAGTATATTCTTATTTCATAGGAAGCTTCTTACCTTTTAACACACACTTTCTGCAGTATAATTTAATAGTTCTCAGACAGTGCAAGCTCTGAGAGCAGAAAATGCACAGAAACCCAGCATGAACAGACACATTCTTTCCTGGAAGGCCCTTTTGGTGAGCTTACTTTCCTCCTCTGTGCAAGACTCCTGCTGCAGTTGCAGCATCTCTCTGTAACATCGTGACAGGTTTGATTGATATGAACCTGAAGGGAGCCGGCAATGTTTATCCAGTTTCATAAAAGCAGGATATTTCTCTGTACTTGGCAGCAGAAGACTTGCCTTAGGTTGACACGTGAAATGAAAGTGAAGTATCACTCCCAGAATCATTCATGCAGTATTAATTTACGACACTTTAATATTTTCCAATCCTTTAATAATAATTCAAATACTACCTTTTAGACATTAAAAATAACAAGTGAAAGAATCTGCCTGAGATTTAAATGCAATCAATCAACAGTGAAAATAGTATTTATCATCTACAACGCTCAGCAAATTTTTTAATATTTTTTATTTAATTTTATTTTGACACATCATAGCTTTGCCGCTATCAACAACACCACAATCCCTCTTTGTACTTAACTTTAATGAGTCTTCATGAATCATGCTTATCTCGGGGGGAGTACTTGAAAGGAGCTGGTGACTGCCAAGGAAGCGGCTTGGATAACTTACTTGCTTTTGCTTTCATCCTCCTATTTGACTCAGTGGAAAAGTGGGTCAAGAGGAGGTTTTATTTATTTATATGTTTGTTTGTTTCATTATTAAGGGCAATTTTTAGGGGACAACATGCTAGTAAGGTTATAGGTATTCGTTTTTTACACCAAAAGTAGCACCTTCCATTAAAACTGTGAAACTTGCTAAAAACAGGCTGTTAAAGGTAAATCCATCCATGTGTCAAAGTTATAAACTACAAGATATAAGGGATGGCATTAGACCACATCCTGTGTGCTCAACAACACGAAAAGATGATAATCCCAACCTTTTGCAATAATAAAGCATATACTTTTTTTTAAATACTGCAATCCTTAGCCCCACAGAAATAGACCGAGAGTAAGTACATCTAAAATCAATATCTTTTTTTTTTGTTTTTCTGCCCACAAGACATCTCTGTCACTCTCAAAGCCTTAGTGTGAGTCATTATAATCATTAAACACATTTACTGTGTTGAAAAAGTGAGCTGTGCTCCTCCTTGGAGCCCCAAGAAACACTGCTGACTGAAGCTAGTGTGCTGAACTGTGGTTCATCAAAGCATCTTTGGTGTCATTTTCCTCAAGGAATGTGCTTTTTCAGCAGCCAGCTTGAATCCAGATGTAGCGTCACCTTTATGTGTCATCCAGTTTTAAAAATGAATTTTTTTAATGTTAACAATTTTGAGTTTTCGTAAGTCAGCAGCTGCCTATTATTACTGGCATGCACACTTAAGTTCAAATAAAGACGGGACCAGAAATAAAAAGTGGCATTTGTGTAGGCTCTGCTGATACAGTGTGACATGAAAAGTGGATTTGTACAAGTTGTGCCAAAACAACTTCTTCTAAACCCCTGTCTTGCCTTTTTTCCCCCCACAGGCTCTGCAGCCTCACTCTGAAAAAGCTGGTCGTCCTCAAAGAACTGGATAAAGAGCTGAACTCCCTGTCCATAGCAGTCAAAATACAGGTGGGTGAGTTAATCTCCAATGTGTGATTAGGAGAACCGGCTCAGTTGCAAAACACTTGATAGCAGCGTGTCACAGTCTGGCGTCTCTGTGTCAGTGTGCGTCGGTTCTGTGCCGAACGCTGCTGATCATGATTACGTAGCTTCGTCTGTGATCAGACGTGCTCCTAATCCTGCCCTCCTTAACGGCAACTCGGCTACTTCCCATGGCAGACTGGCATTACCACTTTAAGAAGAGCATTAGCACCTTAAGAAGGATTGTGCTTCTTTCATTGATTGTCTGTGCTCACATGTGCTGACCTGTCTCAGTGTTTTTATTTAATACTTACATTAGTACTTTGTGTAGTCTTCACGTTGTTTTGTATATGAACAATTTTAAGCCATTTGGGTATTAGTACGAGTCTGTTTGAGCGGAAGCTGGCTCTCAAATGCTACTGTAATTGCTGCTTCTGTTACACTGTCATGCTGTGCTGTTTGTGACACTTTTTCTTTTTGTCCATCCCCCCCTTCCTCTCATATTGTTAATGGTCCAGAAGGACAAAACCTGTGGCCTGGTTTGTTAGTTTCAGTCAGCGTCACTGGTGAAATTATGCATGACAGCATTTGGCAGAGATGTTAGGTGTACTTGTTCTCTACCGCAGACCAAACAGCATGGAGCCGGTGACACTGACGGTTGGATATTTGGCAGTTAGTGTTCTCCAACTCTTATGTATTCAGGTTAATTTACATAATATTCTTATTAACTGAGCTGAATTGTTCCAAATTAATTCTGCACAAGAACAAGGATCCGTAGTGTAAACAACTGTGTTCAAAAATGAAACAAGCCTTCCTGATTCAGAGTAAGCAGTCCTGATGCATCATGGAGGCAGGTTAACCTGGAAACACAGAAGCAGCAGAAAATAACTACACGCCCAAAAGAACTGAAGTTAACCCCTAAAATGGGATTTCCTTGTGTCAACCTGAAAAAGCGTGATACTGTATTAGATTACAGACTGTAATGGTCTGGAGTGGCAAAATGTTGAAATCAATATGTATGTATATATATATATATATATATATATATATATATATATATATATATATATATATATATATATATATATATATATATATATATATATATGTATGTGTGTATATATACAGGACTGTCTCAGAAAATTAGAATATTGTGATGAAGTCCTTTATTTTCTGTAATGCTATTAAAAAAACAAAAATGTCATACATTCTGGATTCATTACAAATCAACTGAAATATTGCAAGCCTTTTATTATTTTAATATTGCTGATTATGGTTTACAGTTTAAGATTAAGATTCCCAGTATATTCGATTTTTTTGAGATAGGATATTTGAGTTTTCTTAAGCTGTAAACCATGATCAGCAATATTAAAATAATAAAAGGCTTGCAATATTTCAGTTGATTTGTAATGAATCCAGAATGTATGACATTTTTGCATTACAGAAAATAAAGGACTTTATCACAATATTCTAATTTTCTGAGACAGTCCTGTATGTATATGTATATATGTGTGTGTGTATATGTATGTAAGCATATATATATAAGCCTATATATATATATATATATATATATATATATATGTATATATATATATATATATATATATATATATATGTGTGTGTATATATACAGTATATACATGTATGTGTATATATACAGTATATACATGTATGTGTATATAATGTAGTAAATCAAGATACCGCTTAATCACACATACACACACAATCAAACTCACATTACATCAGACTGCACACGAAGAGGTGGTACGTTTTTATTGTGTGCGCTTGTCATATTTACTTTGTGCTCTTTAAATTTGACCACATAGCGCAGTATCCATTTTTTTTTTTTTAGGTTTCACAACAGGTCTATGAAAATTATGCATGCTTGACTTCATAAAAAGTCATAAAGTTGAAGTTTACAGCCAACATGTGTGATGCATCCACTTCATCAAGAAGAACCATCTGGACGTGCACCTTCCTCACTGACGTGTACTTGGTGTGTTGTGCAACTGGTCTGCACAGATGGTGAACAACATAGCTGTATGTTCACATCTGTTAAACTCTAACCCGTGTTGCGGTGACTTTTCTTGGTCCAGGATCTCACAGTTGATTGCTTGAGTTGAAACATGGGAAATAAACATAAACAGATTATTACTGAAGTTTAAAAGTACAAATAAACAAGGGTGGTGCTTTGTAGAGTCACATTAGGAGTACCAGAATGGCAGATGCGAGGTGGCTCAATGATCTTTACTCAGTCATACCTCGAGAATCTATATACCGTACTTTTTTATGTTTTTGATCCTGAAACACACCATATTTACTCTCAGCCTCACGTAAAAGAAAAGCAAATGGCAATCTCTCTTTTCCACTCTTAACTCTTATTAAGAAACGTAATTAGAGTTTTAGGCAAAAAAAAAAACAGCAGAATTCTGTCCAAAGAGAAACAATCATCTTCCGTTTACTGTCATCCTGAAGGAAAATGTGACCAACCAAGTGTGCCTGTATCCATGAGCTACGCTGTCTCCGGAGCGTGAAATCTCCCCGTTTCTGCTAAGCTGCCCCTAGGACATCCAAGTAAAGCTTTGCTCTCCACCGCTCCGGAACTGGAGCATTAAATACAATTTCCAGCAGGTTTGGTGAGGGAGAGCAGAGACTCTGAAGGGATAACGACACAAGCTGGTGAATCTGATGGAAAGTGAAGGGTTTTGTTTTCGCACAGAGTGACGAGGCTTTATTCCAGCTTGTCACCAGTTGTCTGTTCTGCAGAGCCGCTGGCTGGATTTTTTTCCCCATTGTGGGGCTCATTGGCGTTAGTGGCCTGCATGTATCCTGTAATGGCTAACCATTTGGATGATCTCCCAAGCCACAACAGTACGGATAGCAAGATTGCAGTTTAGTTTCCTTGGAGATCCCTCTCTGCCCCTAACCCAGGAGGCTGCTGCTGGCTCACTGCTCAACCAACACACTCCATTGTCTTCACACATCTTAATATGCTACTACTATGGTTTTGCACTGGTAATATATGATTCTGTTTGTAAGTTACAACATTGTGTGCAGTTGTCTGAGTCTGCAGCCAGACATAAATGTCCACTGGATTAATATACTGTAGGAAAGGCATGTAATTCTCATTTTGTGCATGGCAAAGTACTTCGTTTGCAGTATGCTGATACTGTATATGATCCAATTATGTTTCTGTGCGTAACCATATTGGTGTGTGTTGGATGAAATCGGAGGCTTCAAAGTGCCTTTTAAGCCTATTTAATACATTTGCATATAGAGCTGATCCTAAGTCATGTCTGGTCATTGCTGCAAACAAGGGATTCAGTTTAGACAGTCTAAGGTGTTCAGAAAGGTGGACTGGGAGGGATTGTAAAATTAAACATAGTCGTGTTCCCACAGGCTTAGAGAAGTTGGTAAAGGGTCTTTAACTCCTGCTTCACCACCCCTTCTGCCTTTCTACTAGGGATGGGCGGTATGGACTAAAAAATTTATCACGATCATTTCTGGCATTTATCCCCGATAACGATAAAAATTACGATAAAAAAAATACCAATTCAACTCCACCTTTGTAACTATAAATCTATCACCATATTCAGTCTTTGGAGACCCCAAAACACTGCTCTAAAAGAATACTAAATGCTACTAAACTACACCAATTAAATTTAATTAATAAAAACCAATTAAATGAGTCCACCTGTATGCAAAACTGTAATGAAATGTCTTTCTTTCTTTCTTTCTTTCTTTCTTTCTTTCTTTCTTCTTTCTTTCTTTCTTTCTTTCTTTCTTTCTTTCTTTCTTTCTTTCTTTCTTTCTTTCTTTCTTTCTTTTCTTTCTTTCTTTCTTTCTTTCTTTCTTTCTTTCTTTCTTTCTTTCTTTCTTTCTTTCTTTCTTTCTTTCTTTCTTTCTTTCTTTCTTTCTTTCTTTCTTTCTTTCTTTCTTTCTTTCTTTCTTTCTTTCTTTCTTTCTTTCTTTCTTTCTTTCTTTCTTTCTTTCTTTCTTTCTTTCTTTGACAAATTCTTACCGTGGGGAATTTTTTTGACGGTATATCGTGAACGGTAAAATATCGCCCATTCCTACTTTCTACCCCTAGGAAAGGCTGTGAAAAAGTTGTAGCAGTGCACAGAGGAGTTGCAAAAGGGGAGCCAGAGAACATTCAGTACAAGCCAAGCGCGTCTGCATTGTAAATGCATGTCGTGCAGTTTCAGAGCGCTTGAGTTTTGTGCCTTGATTCATTCTCCTAGACACAGAGCGTGAGAAAACAAGGTCCCTTTGTGGAGCTTCTGTTAGGGACAAGGTCAGGCTCTGAGATTTACTGTCTTTTTTTTTTTCATCTCGTACAGAAATAAAGGCTGCAGCTACTTTCAAAGCCCCCTCAGCATGTCCTGTCTTGGAGCAGATTGAGCCAATATAATGGATAGCAAATGCTTATTACAGTTTTTCCATGGTTTTTGTTTGTTTTTTAACACATTATCTTATGCAATTAACCACTTACGAAGAAGTGTTAATGCTGAAATAGCTGAAATATTAATTGAGCTATAGCCCACAGAATAAAATTGAGCAATTGACAACAATTTTTTCTAGGCCTGAAGAACAGCTTCCCATTATATTTAGTGATACAGATACTGACAGATACTGACACAAGTACAGTACCAGAAATATGCACCGATACCGATGGCTATCTGTGAATATTTACATCCATGTACAAGCCAACACCATTTTATCAATAGAACCCATTTATTCTTTGTTGCTTTAAAAGCGAGCACCGAAAGGCATGAAAACCTTTCTTGTAACTTCCTGTTTTGGGTTGCCAGGTGGAGGAACGGTTTCAACGCAAGTTGTTAGATAGAGGTATTCGTCTTATATTAGCATTATATGTCGCAAGTTTGCTGAATTTTTAGGCTGGAAAATCCTCCCAGAGAAATTGTAACATGGTCATCGTCCACAGCTGCAGTTACAAGTTGGTAAAAATATTGCCTTTTGAAGCATTTGAGGAACCATCACGAGAAGAAGCCTGAATTTATCAAGTCAAAGGAAGAGATGGATGCACCGCATCAGAAAGGTTTTCAGAATGAGAGAAATTGCCAGAAGAAAGGCTGAGACCAGAGGAGTGATTGGTGGTTTGTCCTGGATGACCAGCTAAAGCTGTTCACAAAAAACAGTACACCAAGACCAGGAATCGGACATCTTTAATTTAATTACATGCTGCCTGAAATATTACATAATCATAAAATAATGATTGTAATTATTTGAACTGATGCTCATCAGGTCTGTGTAATGTGTTGGGTAAAGTTGGGTAGACTGGGTAAAGGACATCAAAAATGTCCTCATTTCCATGCCGTTTAGAGCTGGTGAGCTGATTGCCGTCTTTGTGCTGAGTAAGGGATGCTGTTTGTTCCTCACCACTTAATGAGCATCTGTTGATGTTTTGTTTGGCTTCACTTCCAAAATTACCAGCACAGCACCACTGTGAACACATTTTGTTTCAAGTGAAATGAAATAGAAGAGCTCAATAACGAGAGCTGAATGATTTGGTAAAAATATCTAAGTAGAGCCAACAGAGCAGGCTATCGCTCTGTGTCTTGTAAACATGGTGTTATCATCACAAAGCACTCAGGAATTCTCTCAGAACAAGAATTATCAGTAGTTTCAGATGACTTGTTGTATTTGCTGTAAAGTGGCATGTGGCTCTTCCTTCAGTGTTAGTAATTGTCCATGGTGTTGCCTGTTGTCATGGTAACTGGATTGCAGCCCGTTCTGTGTCCTTTCGGGCTGCACAGTTCCCCTATCACATCCAGAACACTTCCACGGAGCAGGAGTCGCTCTTTTCTTTCAGACTGATGTGTCGTCTGCGCTGTCTGGTTGAACAGTGGCCATTTCTCCCACGATGACATTTAAATGTTATGCCTCCCTTACTTTCATGTGTACTTCCTATTGGCGGGCCTGACTGTAACACAAGTTGGCCAGCCAGCAAGCAACTACATTTTTAACCTTAGTCGAACAATTGGCATAATGTATAATTTAATTGGAGCCTTTGCAGTTGAAGAACTGCATTATTTCAGTGCTTTTGATTTGAAAGTGATTAATTCTTCAGCCCTACGAGTTACTTGCAAGAAACAATTTGTAATGACAGCAGCAGTTAAAGCTTCCTCCAGTAAACCATCCATTGCTGAAGCTTTCCAGCAAGTGTATAAATATAAAGATGATCAGCGTCCTTTGCTGCGCTGACAGCTGCCATCATACCTGCCAATATTAGAGAGCTTATTAAGTTATCGTAATACTGAAGTCATTATATTGGCTTAAAAATCAAGTTAAATATAAACCATTACTCATATTGTTAACATACCAATAGGTTATGAAACTACAAGAATGTATTTTGGCATTTGTTTTAAATAATTAACATGTTGTGGTAAAACGTTCATGACTGCATTGTGCTTTAATTAATGTTTACATTGCTAAACTAAGCACTGGCAAAAATATGGGCTAATCTCATTAATAATACATATATATTTAAATTTTTTACATGAAGTAACATAATCATTAGTCTCTTTTCTAATGCAAGATTAGGCAGGGAATGTCTTTAAAAGTTAGCTGCTCCACTCCAAAAAGAACATGTAGACAAATCCAGAGGAGGAAGAAAGATTTTGAGTCGGTAACCAACACCGCGTTTTCTCTCATTGGTCGTCTGGGTCAGTATATAACTTTTACTGGCCCCTTGTGTATTTTTGTGTGTTTTCCTCATAAGTTTATACTTGGGCCGGCTGCCCAGGTATGTTAACAGCCTGTAAAGTCTATTAAGCAACCCGTTCTTCTTTTACTGTACTCCATTTAGCACGATTTTGTGCGTGCGAAAGGTAATAATATCAATTCTTACCATATCCATAAAGAAAATGTTAATTTACTTTGATACAGCTGACTGTTGGACTGAGTAGAAAACAGTCATTATGCATCCAGTGTAAATTTGAAAACACTGCTGTCTCGTCTGCACAGGTACCCGCCCGGATTATTTACAGTTGTGAAATCGAATGCCTCTTGGACAGTTTCCTATTGTGCAAATTATTCGTGAAAGTGCGAGGACAAGCAGGTCTGCAACTAATTCTCTGGACATTTCCAGGCATTCACGTGTTAAAATGACTCATGTTAACATACATGTGTGACTCACTTCAGGTTCTGAATTGATGTTTACAGGGATTGAGGTTTTGAGCCTGATTCATCATCATTTTCAAGACCCACAAACTTTAATTATTATAAGCAAAAAGGGAAAAGTCAGTAATTTACAGCATAGCAGAAGTTTTAACTTCATACTAGAGGTGGGTGCAATTCATCGACGTGTCGATGCATCGCGATGCATCACGTGACGATTTGGAATCGATTAATTAAATTTTCTTTTTTTTTTTTTTTTTTTTTTTAGCTATCCTATCCAGATTCCAGACTGAATAAGCTGCGGAATCATTTCATTTTCAAGAATGCACATTACTTATTGTTCACTTGAAATATGGCAGATATGTTTACACTAAATAAATTTGATGGAAGTACATATCTTGTTTACTTGAATTAATGAACTCATTAAATCCAGGGCTTGACCGTTTTCAGTGTTTTCCGCCAATAGAAGGGGCTCTCATGCAAGTGCAGCTTTCCCTGGTCAAAGTTAAGTAAGTCAAAGAGCAAATGTTTACATAGTCATAAAATAAATGATTTTGTGTCTCTGAAAAATACATGTCAAATGTTCAAAAAACCTTGTTATTTACTTAATGAGTGTTGTTAGAGGAAATTAGTTAATTGATTGGCTATTTATTTACAAATGTAGCCACAGATGAAGACAAAATCAATCTTGTATGGAAAAAAGCATTAAAAATCACAATCGAAGAATCGTGGCACTAATAATCGAATCGAATCGACAATCGTTATAATCGAAGAATCGAAGCTCCAATAATCGAATCGAATCGTGAGGTACCCTTGTTTGCACACCCCTACTTCATACTCATTTTTTAAACTGTTTTTATAGTCCTAGTTTTGAGGGCATTCTTCCTTTTCTAGAAAGAATTCTCAGGTTTCAAGGGGTTGTTTCCAAACACTGCTCAAATTTCCCTGAGTCATGGCTAGTTAAAGAGGCCATCTCATGGCAGCTTGTTAAGTCTGGAAAAGTTGTCTAACCAGTGGAATCAGTTAGTATCATCTGATTTGTGTTGTTATTCCAATTCTGCTGTGACGGAGAGGAAAAAAAAAGTCCTCACTTTGCATCATCTGGGTCTTTTGTTGCACTTCCGAGACACTCAAAACGAGTTTGATCACAGTTATTCTGGAAAGCGGAGCCTGTGTAGACATTTACTGGCTGATTATGAGTAATCTAATCAGCTTTAATAGCATGCATTTCTGAACTGCAGCCAAATCAGACCTTGCTTCATCCCACCAGTCATGACTCACTTGCACCCCAAAACAGCTGTCACAACAGTGTGTGCATCATGGTCACCTTATAAAAGACAAAGGTTTGACTGATGGATCTAATGATCTGTTTATTGTAGTAGTAATATTTATTGGGAAGAAGGGTAACTGATTCCAAATTAAAATGATTTCCAATTGATCAGGGTAAAGTGGTATACGTTTAAGTCTGAAACCAAACAAAATGTGGAAAAGTAGGACAGGTATAAACACTTGTGTAACTGCATTCACACCTCGAGCAGGCGGCACAGTTTACAGGCAACCTGACCTGAGGCGAGATTAACCATCCGGCGTCCGGTGTTGATTTCCCAGCACACACCCAGCCCTGTTATTGCTATCTGTTACATGATTTGGCACCTCTGATGACATTAGGATCCAGTGCCTTATCCATAACATCAAACTGTTCATGAGTTCATCCCAGGAGGGGTATTACTTAATGGTGTTGGCAGGTGAAGCAGATGCCTGAGCTAAGCTAGGCGGACTTCTTTCTACTGTTGCCGTCAGTGAGCTGCAAAAATTGTTATACAATGATCTCTTTCTTTATTAAATCATTTAGATGACAACTTGACAAGCTAATCTCCTCCTATCAAGTTCAGAATAGCAGTACAAAAAAAGAGTTTAGTTGAGAAATGATCCTGTTACTTCCTAATTAACATAATAAACTTTAATCTCTGGACATTGCTTGCTGGAGAAATATGTCAAAGGTGGGAACGGTCCTCCGGGGACGCACTGTGTGTTGTTGGCCTTCTATTTTTTTTTAAGAGACCGACACATCCAGTTGGAACTAAATCCCTGGACGACTTCGTGCCAACTCACAGAATTAACTCAGGTGACGGGTCTACCTCAATTAGAAGAACAAGCATTAGGTAATAAAGTCACATGAGGTCTCATGCAGCAGATTTCAACAGTTGCTGCTCATTTTTTTTATTTTTTGGCAACAAAAAAACATAGCAGAGACCTATATGTAGATGGTGTCTTCATATGATATTCCCAGGTCACATTTTAATAAATATTTGCAGCTTGAAAATTTTGTAGCCTCTAATTCAGATATTTCCCCATTATGCCTTTCCAATTCTTTGTTGGACTCAATTTTCAAATGCGAACAGGCCAGGAAGCAGACAAGTGTTATCTATGATTTACTGAGCGTGCATGATTTGACACCTATAGATCTTCTTAAATAAATGGGAGTCAGACTTAGGCGATTTGATTTCGGATGATAATTGGTGCAAAGTAATGAAAATAATTATCTCCTCCTCCATATGTCTCAGACATGCAGTTGTCCAATTTAAAATTGTCCACTGTCTGCACTGGTCGAAAGCTAGACTCTTTAAGATCAATCCATACGTGGATCTCACATGTGATGGAGGCAGGCTGCAGCTACCCTTTTGCACGTGTTTGGATATGCCCGAAGTTTTACACATTTTGGCAATCTATATTTGGGACTTTTTGTAAGATATAAGGAAGCGTAGTGAGACCGTCTCCTCTTATTGCACTGTTCGGTGTGACCCAGCAGGATACTATCACTTTTTAGATGGTGTGAAATGGCACAATTACCTTCTGTACTCCCCTGGCCAAGAGATTGATATTGTTTCAATGGAAAGACCCCGTTCCACCGATATATATTCATTGGATCAGAGAAGTTTATGTACCATTTTAAATTGGAAAATATAAGAGATACTGTCAGGGGAGCCACTTTGAAATTTTACAGAATTTGGCAACCTTTTTTTACCTTTGTTGAGGATATGAATGCTGGTAGCATTGCCATGTAACTATTAGCTGTAATTTGTCTTTCTCTTGCTCTTTTTCTTTTATGGTGATTTGGCTGTACAATGTGTGATATGTGTGGTATGTGTGGTACTGGGTGAGGGGTAGGGGGCTCAGAGGGGGATGTTGTATTTGTTTATTTGTTTATTTAAAAAGGATCCCCTTTAGTCTTCGCCATGGGAAGACTATTCTTCCTGGGGTCCACACATAGACATACAAAAGATAATATAAAAGATGATAATATAATAATAATATAATAACATGACAATAATCCAACTCAAAAAGGGTGAAAAATCTTCACTACAATTCCTGAAATAATAAATTAAAAATAGAAAGAATAAAAAATAAAAGATTAAGTAACCAACCATCCACATCCTAAGTAGCATTATTTGCTACTATCACCAGATCTGTTCTGCTTATGAACAAGATAGTTTACACCGATTTTATAATATACCCAATCCTCTATTTATAGAAGTATAAATATATATTACATATCATAATATACTCATACATTATAATATACTCATACTTCTAAACTATATATACACTCATAGCCTACAGAGATTTAGCATATATTTACTATTAAATTTATAATATACATACAATTTGCACAATGATCACAATATATACCTCGGAGAGATCATAACTTCCTTCTGAACTACAGCCTGCTTCAGTCTTCTTTTAAAAGAAGATTAATATTAGTTTCTTTGGGGTTATTATTTTTGTAAGTTTTGTTGGGTTTTTTTTCTGCCATTTGAAAACTAATTAAAAACTAAAAACAAAAAAAACAGCAGCGTTGGAAATATTTCAGTGTCCTATTTATCAGATAAAATATTCAGTTCTACTTAGGCTGTTGTTTTATTTTACCAATTCACTTTTTAACTGCTCTCATTGGTGGACATACATGAAGCTTAAAGAACAAACGACCTTTCATAAAATAAAAAAAAACTACACTTAATGTGCCACTTTTATGTGCTTATTAGTGAAATGTTCCTTTCCTATGTCCCCCAGGGTTCAAAGCGTCTTCTGAGATCAAATGAGTACGTCCTCCCTCCCAGTGGACTGATGGAGACGGACCTGGAGCTCACATTCTCACTACAGGCAAGCGCTCCGACGTTATACTGTGAATTCTCACACAGCCACGGCACTCGGCCGACAGGCAAGACTATGTTGAAGCCTCATCCCCGGTGGGGACTTCACCACTTTCTGATGAGCGTGAAGTTACATTCATTCTTATGACTCAGTTTTTGCAGTATATAATCTATATTAATTGAGACTCGTATGTTTTAATATTAACCTGTATTATAAATGTGCCTGTTACTTTGTGTGTTTGGGAACAGGAAACAATATTATGCAGTGAAGCTGTTACACTGATATGTTGACTGCAACAGACATTGACATGCAATCTGTAAATATCAGTACATTGTAGTAGCACACCACTCAGCACCAGAGGTAAATCACCCGTCACCGCTTGATGTACATGATTGTGCCACCTGTTCAGTGTTTCCTCCTAACTGTCTCTTTTTCCAAATCATTGATATTGTTTTTTGCCCATTTTGCAAAAAGTAATATTGTGACATTAGGAAACACCTTTTGAATTCAATCCAAGAAAAAGAGGAAAAAATGTATACAATTTCTCGCTGTACTTTTAGAAAAAGGGACGTTTTTCCAAAGAGTTTTATCTAATGTAGTAAACTGCTGCAGACTGAGGCCTTAGTGCATTTTGGTATCTGAGTTTATGAACTCAAAAATTCCAATTTAACAAAATGTTATGACTTTTTTTTATGGCTGACTAAGCCTGGAAATGTCATTTTCATGAACCCTTCTGATTTTCAGGAAACTGTTGCATCACAAACCCTGATCAGAGTAGGATCGTGCAGCCTCCCAGTTTTTATTGTCTCCCAGCTTCACATTATTCTGCGTTTGTTGTACCTGTCGAGTGGGTGTTGAGTGGGTGCCTTCACCTCCTAAACTGTAGTGATATGAGCTGCGATGTGGGGAGTTTCTGTGCTCTATCCCTCTTGTGTTTTGACCAAAAAGTATATCAGATATATCATTAATACATCAGGAAAGTGTTTAATCCCAAACATACAATGTAATGTTTCACAATGCTTAGAGTTTGAAAGGTCACCTGTATATATTTTACGGATATTATGTGTTTCAGAATATTCAAAACAGTCATTTGTTTTACAGAAGAGCTGCGTGCAGTTCAGGTTCTTTGTCCCTACCAGACACAGAGACCTTCACTCATGTCCCACTGGCTTCTCCCCTCCTCATTTACGGATAGTGAATCAATACATGGCCACGTGTGGACGGAAGGCCTGTTGAGTTACACTGTTGCTAATTGGTTATTTTTCATGCAACATTTAGACCCTTTTTCAAACTTTAGAGCCACAACAAAAATTAAAAAAATCACAGGAACCGTGAAGCCATTCAGTCACTGTTTGTACTATGATGTGTGATCAATATTGTGAACACATGCAGCGATAGAAGAGTTGATATGATTGGGAGGTTATTGGCTCTCAGAGACCTCTCAGAAAAGAGAGAGCGCTCTGACTACAGATGAACATCTTTAACCCTTGTGCTGTCTTTGGGTCAAGGGAGGGTGAAGGGGGAAAAGAAGGAATGAAGGAAGGAAGTAGGAAAGGGAGTAAGGAAGGGAGAAAAGATGGAAGGAAGGAAAGAAGGAAGTAAGGAAGAAAGGAGAAAAGAAGGAAGGAAGGAAAGAAGGAAGTAAGGAAGAAAGGAGAAAAGAAGGAAGGAAGTAGGAAAGGGAGTAAGGAAGGGAGAAAAGATGGAACGGAGGAAGGGAGAAAAGATGGAAGGGAGGATAGAAGGAAGTAAGGAAGAAAGGAGAAAAGAAGGAAGGAAGTAGGGAAAGGAGAAAAGAAGGAAGGAAGTAGGAAAGGGAGAAAAGATGGAAGGGAGGAATGGAGAAAAGATGGAAGGAAGTAAGGAAGAAAGGAGAAAAGAAGGAAGGAAGTAGGAAAGGGAGTAAGGAAAGGAGAAAAGATGGAAGGGAGAAAAGATGGAAGGAAGAAAGGAGAAAAGAAGGAAGGAAGTAGGGAAAGGAGAAAAGAAGGAAGGAAGTAGGAAAGGGAGAAAAGATGGAAGGGAGGAATGGAGAAAAGATGGAAGGAAGAAAGGAGAAAAGAAGGAAGGAAGTAGGAAAGGGAGTAAGGAAAGGAGAAAAGATGCAAGGGATGGAGAAAGAAAGGAAAGAAGGGAGAAAAGGAAAGAAGGGAGGGAGGAAGGAATGGAGAAAAGGAAAAAAAGAAGGGAGGGAAGAAGGAAGGAATGGATAAAATAAGGAAAGAAGGAAGGAAAAGCAAAGAAGGTAATAAAGGAACGAATGACGGAAGGGAGGTAGGAAGAAAAAGGAGTAAAGGAGGGTAAAAAAGGAGGAAAAGAGGAAAGAAAGAAGGAAGGAGAGAGCATGGCAGGAGGAAAGAAGGATATAAGAATTGGGTCATTTTGACCCAAAGACAGCACAAGGGTTAAAAGGGGCATTATTTTCTATTTGTATGATATGGAAATGTTCCTGAGAACTTTGATTCTTTCTTGCTGTCCAAACTGGCATTGCATCTTCAAAAACCTGAGATTTTAGACTTTAGACTAAGATTTTGGCAGGTCCTAATTACAGACCCCCTGCTTCTACACCACATGCATCAAGTACCTCTTCAGTCCACTGATCATATTTTATTTACAGCCATGTAGACAAATGAATGCATTGAAATAATTGTTAATGTGTTGGGTTTTTTTTTCCTTTTTTTTTCCTAATGTAAAGGTTGTACATTTCTAATGCAAGTGTCATTGATGGGATTTATGTTCTTAATTTCAGTACCCCCATTTTCTGAAGAGGGATGCCAACAGACTGCAGATTATGCTTCAGAGACGGAAACGTTACAAGAATCGAACCATCTTGGGCTATAAAACCTTGGCTGTAGGAGTTATCAATATGGCTGAGGTACATATGTTTTCTTGTTATATGTCTTTTTGTTTTAAGTTTGTGTGTGCGTTCATCTCTGACGATGATTAGTATGGCTGTCGCATGGCTGCTAAAGAGAAGGCCTCCCGTGATGCAAATGATTTCTGATGATTCATTCCCATCGCACATAGCTCTGTGTGAGATTCTGAACCATCTGGCAGTTCCTTTTTATATACACTTTCCTAAAGAAAGCAGTGCATTCATCCATAATATGTATCTGAAATATTGGACCAGGAGCTGAGTGTTTGAACGAGGACGGGAGAAGACAGAAGTCCCATCTGGAAGTGCAGCCAGGAATTGTGTGATGTCTTTTTCTTTCCTCCCTTTTCTTACCATTTTACTGTTATTTTTACTACCCTGCAGTAGCAAAGTGACATGAAGCTTTTATGAGTGCCTGGAGATATAGATCGAGGAAGAATAAGAACCTCACGTTCCATATGATTCAATGCAATAATACTTTACTAATCTCCAAAAGGACATTACTGTATATTTTGTGCTGTTTTGTATGAGACAGATGTAAAGAGAGAAAAGTAGAGATTGAAACAGTTTTTCTGCGTCATCTTTATGACACAGGTGCTATTTCTCCCTTTTTAATTGCAGTAGCAGATGGGTCTTGGTCAGCTCAAGTTTTTTCTCCCTGTCGGGGCCCGAGGACGATAGTTGAGTGACATCGGACTCTAAGGCTGTTGTATTTTTGAAACGCCACATGCCACAGCTGCTGCGCCGTTTTGGTGTTTTGCGGCTGTGAATCAACCCACAGACCTCTATGAATAAGGCCAGCTGAGCTGTTTTTGGTTTCTGTTGGATGTTGTCATCTGATGTGCAGTAAACGCTCTTGTGTGTCTGTTTTGGAAACGGCTGAAGCGTTGTGTGCAGGAAGTTGCTCACTTGACTTTGCACAGAGCCTTCTAGCGCACCCCTGCCAGTGTTTCAGTAAAATGAGCCTGCTCCCTGTACAGCAGTTCATCAAATGAAATATTGAAAGTAACCTCCAGATGGAGTTTCAAGGGATGGCTCATCCTTTCTCTTCTAATTCAAAACAGTTTATGTAAACTGTGTTGCCCTGATGGGCTGGGTAAAATGTGCAGATTGGCTGGGCTGATTTAGTCAGATTGGAAAAGCGGATCGTGCTAACGAGGATTTATTTGGAGATGGCATTGCTGTTGGGTTGTAATCAGTGTGTCAGTTTTCTGAGCAGCAGTTGGATCAGAGATAGAAAAAAATGTTTTAATGGTGGTTCATTACGGGGATACACAATAACTGATATACAGAGCAATTTCACAAGACATCATATTTAAATTGCAGTGGATGCAAAATTCGAATTAAATCAATATATCAGGCCATCTGTCGTGCATGTTGAAGAAGATGATATTAGGAATAGTTTAGAGACTGATTATCATGAATAAATCATCCAGGATACAATAACTTGCGGCCCGTTTCTCATTTGGATGGAGTCAGAATTTTACGCACGTCCCTTGTGTTAAACTATTTCCAGGTGATGCAACATCCAACAGACGGAGGACAGATTCTGGGTCTCCATAGCAACGTGAAGGAGGCGCCAGTTCGTGTGGCGGAGATCAGCGTGTACTCTCTGTCCAGTCAGCCCATCGACCATGAGGAAGGGAGCGGACAGGCTGGCCGCAAGACCAAAACATCAGGTGGGCACCGCCATCTCATACCTCCCTGTGAGGATCTGAGAGGCCGGCCGGTCTCCGCGCTCCCACATGTGGCCTCTCTCCTCTGTCTTTCCACATGGCTCTTATTTCCCATCCGAGGACAGAATGAACTCTATTAATCCAAGGACGTATGGCCAAGGATATGTTATTCTCTTCAGCTATGGCTGTAATGTTAACTTGAGAGTTGGACAGATGTAGCGCCTGTTAGTTACACCGCTCTATTTCTGGCCAGGGGAGCAATATTGGGCCGTATTCGAAGTCCGTGGCTTCAAACTGCTGCACTGATCCCTCGCTGTTCTGGGTTTTATTAAGAAGGCAGCTCAAACATAACAGATGAGCTCATGCGCCAAGTATTAAACTTGTGTCACAGTAAGAGAGGGAAGGGAAGGAGAGATGTTTTTCTTTCTTCTCTGTGCGGTGATCCTTAATAGCATCCATCCCACCCAGGAACACAGAACAGGAGGTTTCTCCGGCCAAAGGATGCCTAAATAAGTCGCTACAAAAAAGAGGAATCACCTTCCATTACCTGGTTTAACCTCGGCTGTCAAATGCAATGAAATCCACCTTTCGTAGGAATGTGGCTTTTATACTAACAATGACATTAAACATGCAACAAAGGAAACCACAGGAAAGAGTTTCAGTAACGGAAACGGTGCTTCAATTAAAATGTGAGACATAGTCACTGAAAGAGAAGCGTTGACATCTAAATTTAGTTACTTTTCAGCAAGCAATTGTAGCATTTAATTGCGTGGTCGGGAGAAAAACATTTTACCATCTAATTTGTTCATTGTTATTTTTGGCATATAGTCAAAACATTTCATTAGTGAGAAGCTTTGCAGAATATATGAAGAAATTAAGCAATTTCATGCACGCAAAATGGAAAAACCGCCTTTAAAGTCAAACTCATGTCAATTCAGGACTGAAGAACACTCTGAGGCCATAATTTACTTGTTTGTTTTTTTTTAATTGCCCCTGTGTCTAATGTTTCTCTCTCAGTCAAATCTATTTTGATGCAATGCTCCTAGAAGAAGTGTATTTCCAGTGGTTTGACATCTGTGTGTATGTTTTTGGCCGGCCTGCCTCAGACCGCTCCCCAGATATGGATAATTACTCGGAGGATGACGATGACAGCTACTCATCGGAGCAGGAGGCCAGCGATGATGCAGTTCATGGTCAGGTTGGTGTCAGAAAATGCCTTTCTGCTGACATATCTTAATTACTCGCACAGTTAAATACATATACATATTTCAGTAAATACAATTTCCCAGATTGTGTTGGCTCCTACAGATTTTTTGTGCATTATTAAGATGTTCTCTATTAATATGTTTTCTGTACTGAAGGAAATATTGATGTTTTTCATTTCATTTCATTTCAATTTTATTTATTCCGTATCATGGAAATGGTAGTTCACATACATTCCATTCCATGATCGAAAAGGGGGGCAAGAAGAAGAAAGCCTTATATTACAAGCCCCTTTCTCAAAAAAATAAAATACATATGAAGATGGTCTGTCCGTCTGTTCAACAGTCGCTGCTTATATAATACCAAAAAAAAAATAATGAAAAAAACAAAACAAAACAAAAAATAAGAAAACATACACAATAACTCACCAACAACACCAAAAACAAAAAAACAACAAAAGATATTTTACCCGTTAAATTCATATTGTCTGATTATGTTGTCTTTATACAATTTCTTGAACTGGTGAATATTTTTACAATCCTTGAAATCAATTGTTAAGGAGTTCCATAATTTTACACCACATACTGAAATACACATTTGTTTTAAAGTAGTTTGTGCAAATGGATGTTGGAGGCATTTCCTCAGTTTTCACTATATTTTTCCGTATTTCAGGATCTTTATGACGAAGATGATGAGGTTCGAAAGCCCAAGAAAGCCCGTAGGAAAATGATCCGGACCACCTCCATGACCAGGGTCAGTCGCCGGCTTTTCTGTCGTCTAGAGCTTTCTGCTCGCCAATCATTGACCACGAGAATATCCAAAGACCTGTGTGTATTGTTGCACAAGCTTTTAAGAGAAAGAACACACTGTGCTCCATTTGTTCGGACCATTAGGACGATGGTGGATGAGCATGTAAATGACCACTATGGGCTCACTGGACTGATTATAATTGTTTTTACATAGAATGAGTAATCCAGTGGAAAGTACCTGCGAGAAATTATGATTCGGAGCCTCGCTGTCGTGCTTATTTCATTCCCTTTTCAGATGACTATTTCACTCATAATTGTAATTATTTTTCCTCCCTTTTTACAGCAGCCAAATTTCAAGCAAAAATTTGTGGCCTTGCTGAAGAGGTTCAAGGTTACAGATGAGGTGAGTTATGAAAATGATAATTGCCCTTGTTTAGATTGGACTAGTGCATCGTTTTTACTGCGCTCTACTGGAATTTGTCATTCCCCCTGTTATTTGGTCTCCAATGAGTTGGATGAGTCACTAAAAATTATTAATTAGCCACTGATGCGACAGAAAACAATCTCAGTTCTGGCTGTCTGGTCCCTGCTAGTGTCTCCTGCCAGTGAAGAGATCACTGTCAGCCTGCAGTCACATCTTCGTGCTTGTCTGCATCACTTCTGTGCTCACGGATGTCTGATTTGCACATTTCCATTAGCAGTAATTCACATGTAGAATCCATTAGTGAGCTAATTCTTCACTCCTTAATGGGATAATTAATGGCGCTATTTAGGTTTATGTTTTTTCTTTTCTACAGTACTCTTGAATTAATGTTTCAATTCTGCATAATGTCATGTAATTGGGTCAACAGCAAGACGTCAGCCAGTTGTGTGCATCAGGCCATGAGAGTGATGACGGTTATCACTGAACTGTGAAATGTATAAAAACAACCGGGACGGACGACGCATCATTCCTTCCTGCTTTCTCTTAGCGTCACAAACAATCCATACATTTAGGCAACAAAGATACTATCTTTTACCGTTCAGTAGGAATGGGCGATATTTTACCATTCACGATAAACCGTCAAAAAAATTCCCCACGGTAAGAATTTGTCATCTCACGGTAAAAACGATAAATTGAGGAAATGAGCCTGAAAGAAAGAAAGAAAGAAAGAAAGAAAGAAAGAAAGAAAGAAAGAAAGAAAGAAAGAAAGAAAGAAAGAAAGAAAGAAAGAAAGAAAGAAAGAAAGAAAGAAAGAAAGAAAGAAAGAAAGAAAGAAAGAAAGAAAGAAAGAAAGAAAGAAATGAGCCTGAAAGAAAGAAAGAAGAAAGAAATGAGCCTGAAAGAAAGAAAGAAGAAAGAAATGAGTCTGAAAGAAAGAAAGAAAGAAATGAGCCTGAAAGAAAGAAAGAAAGAAAGAAATGAGCCTGAAAGAAAGAAAGAAAGAAAGAAAGAAATGAGCCTGAAAGAAAGAAAGAAAGAAGAAAGAAATGAGCATGAAAGAAAGAAAGAAAGAAAGAAGCCTGAAAGAAAGAAGAAAGAAATGAGCATGAAAGAAAGAAAGAAATGAGCCTGAAAGAATGAAAGAAAGAAAGAAAGAAAGAAAGAAAGAAAGAAAGAAAGAAAGAAAGAAAGAAGAAAGAAGAAAGAAAGAAATGAGCCTGAAAGAAAGAAAGAAGAAAGAAATGAGTCTGAAAGAAAGAAAGAAATGAGTCTGAAAGAAAGAAAGAAGAAAGAAATGAGCCTGAAAGAAAGAAAGAAATGAGCCTGAAAGAAAGAAATATTCCCGTTGATGACACTTTTTGTATTGGTATTTTTTTTTTATCGTTATTGGGTTAAATGCCAGAAATTATCGTGATACATTTTTTTGTCCATACCGCCCATCCCTACCGTTCAGCCTCTGAAAGCAAGCAAAGGTCCACCCACCTTTTGCTCAGCTCTTTAGATTGTATATGTTCTAAGTCATTAGGACCAAACACCGTGTGTTTAACCTGCCGATGCTCACAACAGTGTCTAGACAATCAGAGTTGTGTTTTGCTGGATGGTTCTGGAAACTCCAGGTGGCTCAGTGATCTTTTATCACATTCCCTGTCACTAATTTCTTCCTTGTGGCTTGCTAGTGTGCAAGGCTGCAGCTCTATAAATATATAGCCAGGAGGAGGAGAGAGACAGACTGTGTTTATCTGCTCCCTGCCAGCTCCTGCTTTTATGGAGTGGCATTAATCACCTGATTAGTCCACAAGCTTGCCAGTGTGCAGCTCCTGTGATATACATCCCCACTGTGCAGCACCTTAGCTCTGCTCTAACCCCTAGCTTACCTTTTAATTCCCTTGCTTTGCTCTAAGTCAGTTATGTATGTACTGTATTTTTAATTTTGTATCCGCTAGTGTTGTTTATGCTTTAAGTCCCGTTACTGAAGATGTGGCAGTGAGAAGCTGATGTCACAGTCACTTCCTCCTCTTATTTAATCTTTTTTTTTTCTTAATTTTTATTCTTTATTTCATTCATTAAAAGAAAAACAAAACAGTTCAATATAATTACAACAAATCTCTTTCCTTGAATGAAAGGGAACAGAAAGACGACTAAGCTTATTTTATCTGTCCCTTTTTCCGAAGAAATCAAATTTCAATGAATGTAATAATAATAATAATAATAAAAATACAAATCCGTGGCCATAATGACAAATCTCCCGTCAGTGTGCCAACAGCCTGTTGAACTTGTGCGGCAGGTGCTGGATTCCGACCCGGTGGACCAGACTCAGGAGGTGGAGGAGGATCTGGACCTGCTCTATGACAGTCTGGAAGTTTACAACCAGAGTGACAGCGGCCCCGAGATGGAGGACAACGAGAGCGTGCTGAGCACTCCCAAGCCCAAACTCAAGTATGTTCGTGCTCAGCCATCTTCAACAGACAATTTCACACCTTTTAAATATTTAATTGTTATTGCTGACAAACCGGCATCTAACGTGAGCCATGAGTAATATTGTGAACTGCTCCTGAAATAAGTATATATTATAAGGATACAGAATAGGCAAGGCAAATGTATTTTTATTCAATTCAATTCAATTCAACACAAGGTAATTCAAAGTGCTTTACATCAACATTAAAAGTCAGCGGTGGATGTATGGAATAAATTAGATAGGGATTTGAAATTATGTAGAACCTTAACCTTATTTAAAAAAAACATTGAAAAGAAGGATGATGTCCTTATATTAAATTAATGAGTGGTGATGCGGGTATTTATTTAATTGGTGATTTGCTTTGATTTTTTAAGGATGAAGGTAACATGTAGACTGCACCTTTATTTTAAAAATCTTTTTTATTTCTTGAGGAATTTTTGTTATCCCCATGGAGGCAATTTGTTTTACTGGCAGTCTTTCTCTTACTTCTTGCTTTTAGTTCATTAATTTAATTCATCTTTTTGAGGGTAGGCAAATAATAAGCTTTGCTTCAGCCCACCCCTTTTTCGGTCTAGATGTTATTTGTTTATTTGTATATCGGAAACTTTTTTGTAATGTTTTCTTTGAACAGTGTATTCGTTTTCTTGTTGTCATTTTTATTCTTTGTTTTTTTTGTGTCATGACCGAAAATAAACTAAAACTAAACTAAACTAAACTAAAAAAAAAAGTGGCAAGATACAATTAAATAGTAAATAACAAATAAAATGATAAGAAAAAAGGTAAAATAATAAAAAGTACCGGTAAAGGCAGTAGAGTACAGCAGGTAAGTATTTAATTTAGGAGTACGCTTCAGTAAACAGTAATGTTTTTAGGCCTGATTTAAAGGATCTACAGTTGGAGCAGACCTCAGGTCTACAGGAAGTTTGTTCCACCGGTGAGGAGCAGAATAACTGAACGCTGCCTCACCTTGCTTGGTTCTGGTTCTTGGGAACCACAACAAACCAGATCCAGATAAACCTCAGGGGTCTGGGAGCTTCATAGGAACTAACAGATCCAGCATGTATTTTGGTCCAAGACCATTCAGGTCTTTGTAGACCAGCAGTAAGATTTTAAACTCCATCCTTTGACTCACTGGAAGCCAGTGTAGTGATTTCATGACGGGTGTAATATGGTCCAGATAGATTGTAATGCAACAATTACAATACTTTGTATATTTGTTGTAAACAAACAGTAGCTTTTCTTTTGCTGTGAACAAGCCACCCTTTGGTTTTAACGGGTGCTCGACACGCCTTCAGAGTCTCAGTCAAACATTTCAGGTAGCGGCCTTAACAGCTTCATTTCCACCGCTATTTGCCTAATGTCTAAATTAATACTAAATCATATATTATAGTTGACTTGTATAAGTCAGACGGTTCAAAAGGTTTTCCATCCTTTTCCTAGCAAAAAAACAAAAGAAGTTGTGTCTGTATTGTTGCAGTATTTTAAAACTCTTGTCTATTTTCAGGCCGTTCTTTGAAGGGATGTCTCACTCCAGCTCTCAGACTGAGATCGGAAGCATACACAGCCAGAAAAGCCAGCAGAGAGAGCTGTCATGTCCCGTAAGTTGATGCTCTGTATGAAACAGGCCTGCGTTCTCTTATTCCCACTGTTTATTTATAAAGTTCTGTCTCTCGGTTGTTTGGGAGGGTCTTCTTATAAACACTTGTTATATAAACGAGTTGCCTCTACGTTTAAATGTCAGGGACTGCTCTGTGCTCAGCGTCGTTCAGGGATTCCCAAAGAGCTCGCCAGCCAAAACAAGTACGAAGAAAGAAAGGGGGGGTCCTGAGTCCTTATCCCATCCACCTCTGCAGCGCTTCAGTATTTATGGGGACTGACACCACACGACCTTTCTATCAACACACACTCGCAGACACAACTATTCTGCCCTGCTCCAGGAGAGGAATGGCGATAGCAGTCCCCAAGACCCACTAAGAGATTTATGGTCCATTAGTACAACACGGGCAGGGGACGCGAGACTTGTTGAAACTAACGGCGAGAGCCAGTGCTGTTTATAAATATCTGGGAATCCATTTTAGCTCGTTATAAAATAGTCCAGAGCAGGTCGTACGGCTGTAGCCCTCCATTTTCTGGTATTCTTGTGGAGCTACATACAAGCCTTAAGAAAACCTTTGATCTGATATTGAAATGAATTAAACCAGATGTTACAAAAACACTTTTTGTGGCGTAAACATAAACACACAAGCATGTCAGTTTTGTAGTCGATGTGATTTCTGACCCGAGGAGACGGAGCTTTCGCACCTGGAGTAGTGAGTTGATGTGCCGTATTTTCTGGATTATAAGCCGCTACTTTTTTCATTACTTATACAAAGATGCAGCTATATGTGGATTTTTCTTCCACCGCTAGGGGGCGCTCTAATCGGAATTAGAATCAAAACTAAGACAAAATAAATGCAAAGAAGAATACGCTACTTCTTCTTTAGCAGATAGAAGTAGAAGCAGATTTCAAACAGATAAATAGATGAATAAATAGCAGTTATTTTCTCTTGGTTCTGTCCCGTTTTAATCAGCAAAGTTGCTGCCGTGTTAAAAGACACTGTTAGGAAAGGATCTATTTAGGTACAAAAATGTACATCATTTACAGTTCAAAATCCTTCTGTACATGTAGTAAATATCTAATCTAACTTAAATATCTGCGGCTTGCATATCTTTTTTTTTTTTTTTAAATAGAGTGGATGCGGCTTGTATATCTTTTTTTTAATTATTTTTTTTAAAATAGAGCGGATGCGGCTTATATTCAGGTTAGGAATGGGTGATATTTTACCGTTCACGATAAACCGTCAAAAAAATTCTCCACGGTAAGAATTTGTCATCTCGCGGTAAAAACGATAAATTCCCGTTGATGATGGAAGGAAGGAAGAAATGAGCCAGAAAGAAAGAAAGAAAGAAAGAAAGAAAGAAAGAAAGAAAGAAAGAAAGAAAGAAAGAAAGAAAGAAAGAAAGAAAGAAAGAAAGAAAGAAAGAAAGAAAGAAAGAAAGAAAGAAAGAAAGAAAGAAAGAAAGAAAGAAAGAAATGAGCCAGAAAGAAAGAAAGAAAGAAATGAGCCAGAAAGAAAGAAAGAAAGAAATGAGCCAGAAAGAAAGAAAGAAATGAGCCAGAAAGAAAGAAAGAAAGAAAGAAAGAAAGAAAGAAAGAAAGAAAGAAAGAAAGAAAGAAAGAAAGAAATAGAAATGAGCCAGAAAGAAAGAAAGAAATAGAAATGAGCCAGAAAGAAAGAAAGAAAGAAAGGAAGAAAGAAAGAAAGAAAGAAAGAAAGAAAGAAAGAAAGAAAGAAAGAAAGAAAGAAAGAAAGAAAGAAAGAAAGAAAGAAAGAAAGAAAGAAAGAAAGAAAGAAAGAAAGAAAGAAAGAAAGAAAGAAAGAAAGAAAGAAAGAAGGATAAATTCCTGTTGATACGTTTTTGTGTAACAAACATGGCGGAACGGGGATCTTTTATCAATTAAATTTAATTGGTGTAGTTTAGTAGCATTTAGTATCTTTTACAGCAGTGTTTTGGCTCCAAAGACTGAATGTGGTGATAGATTTATAGTTACAAAGGTGGAGTTGAATTGGTATTTTTTTTATCGTCATTTTTATCGTTATGGGGATAAATGCCAGAAATGATCGTGATACATTTTTTAGTCCGTACCGCCCATCCCTAATTCAGGTGTGGTTTATAATCCAGAAAATACGGTAATTTATTTTCACCAGAGAAGTGACCTCCGCAGATAAGTGATCTAATGTTTGGTCTTGTGTGTGTTTACCCTGCAGAGCGGAGACTTTCTCAGTGTGGAGAGATGTAAAGTGCAAGGGAGCCGGTATCAAGATGACAGCATCGTAGACACAACTGTCGGGGTATGTTTTGGAACGGCGCTACATTATTTTAAGTGAATCCCCTTGAGCATCTCTTTCTCACATCACTCTCCACCAACCCCCACATCTCCACTGGAGCGCCCACTCCTCCCAGGGGTCTCTGTCATTCCAGAGGAAGAGAAGCGAGGGAGGCAGTATGTGAGGGCAGACGAGCCAAACAGCAGCGTCATCTATTATGGATCAGTGAAGCCGTCATGGCAGCTCTGTGCTGGATGACTCTTGACTGATGAGGACTGAAATAGGAGTGTTTGGGTTTGTTGTTGTTTTGCGCCGTCGGGTCGGTCTAACCTTGTTCATCTCGCTGTAGCTTTCCCTCGGAGCACAGGGCAGCTGTCTCAGGGCGCCGCTCCACTAACCCAATTTGAACTGATTATCGAAGCTGCCAGAGGAGTCTTTCACCTTCCACTGGCTAAGAGACTCTGGCTTTTTATCTCTGCTGTCAATGCGGTTGAGCACCATTATCTCCAGTCTCGAAAAGCCGAGTAAAACTCTCCACCAGGCCAGCGTCTCCTTAGCTCACGTGGCTCCTCCGCTCTTTCATCTCTCTTTTAAATGCTCACTGCTGATGTGTAGTTTGATGAGATGTGACACGTTATCTGCGGTACGAGAAAAGGTTTCCTAAAACTTTGCTTCAAAAAGGACTTGGAAAGTATTAGACATCTTGAATTAAATTTGCAATGACGTAAATAGCCTTTCTTACCTGCCACAGACAACATTTATATTTAATGTTGGCTTTCAAGAGTCGATTTAGTAGGAACTTGTTAAGGAAAGACAATTTCAACCCACACACACACACACACACACACACACACACACATATTTCCCTTTTTTTTTTTCCTTCTAACTGGTGCCGTGAGTCAGTTCTGCTACTTATCCGAGTGAAGACATGGGTCATTAGGCATTTATGAAGAAAGGCCCTTATATAAGGATCTTCCCAGGGACATAGACTGAAAGGTGTTTTTATGTGACTGCTTTGCATCTGTCTCGGAGTGATCCTCAAATAAAATATTAACAGTCATGGGGGATCAGAGGGTGACTCTCATTAAACCGTACATGGCTCCAGGCCCCATCAATCAACCACAGTTCGGTGTATTTTTATATACTCTTTTGAAATTAACTTACCGGTACTAATTATTTTTCTCCGATTATCTGGAACCTTTTTTCTGGTTTCTCCACATTTCCTATGAAAATGTCTTCTTGTAGCTTGCTAATTTTATCACGTCATATGAGGCGGTGGACGACCCCCTTATCGCCACTTTACTGATGGAGGATCACGATCTCAGACTCGAGGACTTTGCCCTTGAGCCAGGCCTGGTGATGGAGCCTGAACCCATCGGGCCGCCCTGAACCTGCTGGAGGGACCAAGTCGGGGCAAGGGCCAGTCTGATCCCTGGCTACTCAAACTGGCTCTGACCTGGAAGTGATGAATTTTAGATGTTTGTGTAAATGATTTGAGGCCTTACCGTATGCTTTCTGTTATTGCTCCATTGTAAAAAGTGATGGAAGCCGATTGATTGATTTGATTGATTGATTGAATTGTTTATTTCGAACACATAAGGTAAAAAATATAAAATATTAAAACAAATTCAAAACATACAGAAAAAAAAAGCAACAACAACAAAAACGTAATACAAACAGGGAAAATAAAACAGTGTCCGAAAAGGAGCAGGTAGAAGTAAAACGTATTTAACCCTTCCCCTTTGTTACCTCTATCATAAATTAAACATAAATATTAATAATAAATAAATAGCTGCAATTACCTATTAGGCTACCGATTTTCCCATTGGTTGTGCCGTTGCACCTAACCAGCTAATAAACACAATATTGCCTTAACATAACTCCTCCTCAACCAAATAACTTCCCAGAACTTCCTTTTTGTACCGTTTTTTAAATTGATTTATATTTGTACATTGCTTCAACCCATCACCCAACCCATTCCATAAATCCACTCCAACAACTGAGATACACATGCTTTTCCTTTTAGAATGAAAACATTGTTTTTTGAATTTATATTTTCCTCTTAAATTATAAGGATTGTGGTTCATCTCTGTCTCTCCCTGCTCCTTTGTTTGGTTCAGGAGCCTGAAACCGAAGAAAGTGGACCCGGTCCAGGAGAGGTGAACAACTGGGATGTCAACACTGAAAGGATCACTACTACTGCTGGCAAGCTCTGCAAGACCGAGTCCCAAAACCACATGTCTCCCAGGTATATTAGTGTCTTTTGATTTGATTTGATTTTTTAACATACAGGACTGTCTCAGAAAATTAGAATATTGTGATAAAGTTCTTTATTTTCTGTAATGCAATTAAAAAAATTAAAAAAAATGTCATACATTCTGGATTCATTACAAATCAACTGAAATATTGCAAGCCTTTTATTATTTTAATATTGCTGATTATGGCTTACAGTTTAAGATTAAGATTCCCAGAATATTCAAATTTTTTTAGATAGGATATTTGAGTTTTCTTAAGCTCTAAGCCATGATCAGCAATATTAAAATAATAAAAGGCTTGCAATATTTCAGTTGATTTGTAATGAATCCAGAATGGATGACATTTTTGCATTACAGAAAACAAAGGACTTTATCACAATATTCAAATTTTCTGCGACAGTCCTGTAAATAAATATTTCACTTCTGTTATTAACAGAGTCTGGTCCTTACGGTTCCTGCTGCCTCTGTCATGTATCGTTGAGCTCCTTGTCTTTTATGTCCTCAGTAAAATGGAGAACCGGCTGCAGAGACGTCCTCGCAGCACCTCCATGAAAGACAGGCAGAACTCCAAGGCCCAGAGTGACAGGACCAGCAGCATGGAGAGCGAGTGCTCCCCAGACTCGCGGCTAATAGCGCAGGTAACAACGAACCACACACAAAACCCCATCAAGCTCCGTTTCTACTCTTTCTTGATGTTTGACTCTGGTGGAAATGTGCAAGCTTGGGTCCATGTCAGACTCTGCCTCCTCATTTGTGTCTCCAAGGTTCCCAGGAAGTCTGTGTACGACCAGCTAAACCAGATCCTCATCTCAGATGAACGCTTGCCCGAGAGCATCATTCTCATAAACACCACAGAGTGGCAAGGACAGGTTTGTGTGCTCCACTCGTAGCACTTCACAAGTCCGCTTTACCTTCATTTATTCATTATTGCATTAGAAACATGAGCCATGACGTTAAAACTTTTATTAGTTATCAAGCATTACATTATGATGTGCAGAGACAGAGATGCAATAGAAATGTTCTGCAGCAGCACATCTTTGCTGCTTTCTCTCCAGCCCAGCCGGTGCTGCCTCTTGTATATCCATTAACTCCCGGTGTCCCTCTCATGTGTGTTTCTGTGCAGTATGTAGCAGAGTTGCTCCATGAACAGAGCCAGCCCATTGTCTCCACGTGCTCTGCTGCTGATGTTCAGGCTGCCTTCAACACCATTGTTACTCGCATCCAGAGATTGTGAGTCACGTACATACATGCACATGCTTTGGTTGTATAACACAAGCCATCAGAAAAAGCGCAAGCTTATGTTTCTTGTTATCTTGGATTGATTTAGCTAAGCCGTCTGTGTTTACGGTGGCTCTTTGCCAGAGACTTCCAGGAAGCTGTCACTCGTGTTGCTTAGGTGCTTTCATTTGGTGAAAATGTGCGTCGTTTTTTTCATAAGAAGTCACGGTTCCAGCTGTTTTCTCTCTCCATCTCTCCTGAATCCATCTGCTTGGCAGTCATCTCGTCAGGATGTCATGGCAATGAAAGAAACGGCTGTGTCAGTTTTGATATACTTCTTGTTTTAAACTTGTCTCGTCCCTAAACCTACTGAGCTTGTCTTGTCGGGGTTTTACGCACACAGTCCGTGGGCCTGAGGGCTGCAGCTGGGGTCGTGCCCTGCAGAGCCATGCATGACTGATGTGAACACGGCCCTGGCTGCTGACAGCTGTAGCCGGAGCTGGCTGTAGGTTTCTCATGTTGACACTGGGACCAAACATGATTTCACCTCCCATATTTGTTGTATTTAATTGGCCTTTAATGTCACAAATCTTGAAGCTTCTGGCTTCAGAGTTTCATTTCATCATGTAATTTATTAAAGCAGCACTATGTAACTTTTCCACCTTAATCTAATATTTCCAGAGTCATTGTGATGGTACATCAACTTCCAACAGGTTTAATGAACCTCTGTCATGGTCTGAGGGGTCTGTATCGCCTTCACTGGCACTATGTAACTTTGAGGAGCATGGTAGGAACCCTGCCACACTAAAAAACTACACATTTTTACGGCTTTGACTGCTTTACGGCATACGTCACTTCCCCCTCCTTCCCGATTCGTGGTCGAGACGAAAGCTGGGCGGGGTGTGGAACGCAGAGCTCAGCAGAAGCTGGTATCACGTTTTATGGGAGGAGGCGAAAAAAAGAAAGCGGGAGAGTAACAAGCTAAATGCCCGGACAAAAAAATAAATAAAAATGCCCGGACAAGAATAAACATTGGCCCGGCGTTCACTCGCTGGCGTGAGCTGAAAGACGAGGAGGGATGTCCGACAAGAGAGACAGAATTGTTATGATACAAATGTAAATGTTAAGTTCTATGTTCAATAAGAATCAAAATTAGAATGTTTTCACATACAGGAGGGATTCGTCTTGGGTTCTAGTATTTTCCTGAGAACTGTAAAATTGTGCAGGGCTGATCTGCAAAATATAAGGAATGGGCATTCAGTTATTCACAGGTTATAAAGTATTTTTTTATTTTGTCAGTAAGTATGTTGGACTACTAATTTATGACGAAGTCCCTCTAAAAAACATTTGTAGTGTATTATCTCGCTGAAACAGGACAGGGGGGCGGGGGTGACTTCACTAATAAAACCAAATTGAACTTTCAAAGTTTTCAACTTCGTCATATTATATTGTCTAGTCAAAAATAGATACATTACCTCTTTGCTATCCATCCTTCAAACGGCCGCTGAAAACAGAAAAGTAGTTTTGAAAGTCCGTCCCGTCTTCATTCACTATCGAAACAAATGCACGCGACAGGGACAGGAGTTTTCCGGCAGTACGCGCTGGTGCTCATGGGAAACGTAGTGTTCTTTCTGGTAATGAACTACCGCTTTTGTCCAAAGGAGCCGCTAAACTCAACAAAAGTTGAAAGTTACATTGTGCTGCTTTAAAAATGCAATGTTTTTTTTTCATTAACTCAGGAAATGCTTCTTTAAAATTCACATAGTCTCACAAATTCAAAACACATGACACAATATTACTTTCAGAAAAGGTGAGAGTCGATTTACAGCCGGACAGTCTCGTAGCGATATAAATCTTTCTTTCAGCCTCCCATAAATTTGTCTTTCACATCATTCCTGACCCAGACTTCTAATAAAGTGCCTCTTTGTCTTTCTCTTGATTACTCATTTCCTCTCTTCATATCTTAACCCTCACAGCTGTAACTGCAATGCGCAGACACCCCCAACTATGAAGGTGGCCGTGGCCGGCGACCAGAGCTACCTGAGCACCATCCTGAGGTTCTTCGTGGAGCAGCTGGCCAACAAGACGCCCGACTGGCTCAGCTACATACGTTTCCTGGTGATCCCCATCGGTGCGTCCACTGGGATAAGTGCAGAGTCCACACCAAAAAATTGTGCATAGCTTTAGCATTGTTTTATGAATTTCTCTGCTTCTCGACGCAGGCTCTCATCCCCTGGCGAAATATGTGGCCTCATTCGACAGCCGGTTCAACAGCATCTTCATGGACACGGCGTGGAGGGAGCTGTTCTGCAGGACGGAACGGCCCGCCTCGGGTAGGAGGCGTCGCTCTGCTGTCTGGTTAAAACACAAGTCTGTTAGCCTAACGTGCATCTTGAAGGGAAAGGAAACTGGATCAGAGTAAAGGTCATCGGCCGGCAAAATCGAAAAAAGCAATTCTAACAATTGCAAAAGATGACGACGGATAAATTGGATCATAGCGCTCTTTTTCCTGTTTGAAGACCACCAGACTTTAAATGTCTGACCTCAACATTTACGCTAATGCTGGTTAAATCTGATTATCTTTCTTGTTTTTGAAAAAGATTTCTGCAGTGTTTACACATCTATACGGTTCTAGGCTCTTCTGTGTGTCATTTACATCCATTTATTGTCGTACTAGTAAATAGTGAAATGTGGGATTAATCCAGGCAAAAAAAGTGTAGTTAATCCATTTATTTTTGGATATTCTTGTAGAGTAAACCTTTCTCTGTTGGATTTTAATTTATTGTCGCGCCCACTTGCTTCTTGTGGGCATTACAATTCCTGGCTCACACACAAATCTCTTTAAGCTTCTGGTTCCATCCACCTCCTCTGTTATTATCACTTTTCTGCATCAACAAGCCTGACTATCATCACCCATTTTCCCTTTCGTAATCCACTTGTTTTAATCCTCAAGTGTGTGAGAGCCACAGCGTCATTCATCATATTGAATAATCTCAAAGGGGTTTGCATTTAAAAAAAAAAAAAATAGAATTAAAAGATGCACCACAGCTTCTAATCCCCCTCCAAATATTTGGTACTTATCGTAAGCTGTCACCCGAATAAAGTAGATAGTTTGACTTGTTGAATCATAAGATTAAGTCAAATTGGCATTAAAAATCAAATCCACCTATAAGTTTGCCAGGAACGACTGCCAGGCTTCATGTCATCCAAAAAGCCTTTCGTTTAACACACGATTTCTCTAGTGTTTAGTTACACTGAGCATGCCTCACCCTCTTAATTCATTGTGATGTTAAAGCATTAATGCACAGCCTCCTGGCACTTGGATCAAATTGTAGCATATGGATCAGTTGTCCTGTTCAAATCAAATCAAACTTTATTTATATAGAACTTCATACAATAGTAACGCAAAGTGCTTTACATAATAAAATCAACATTTAACATATAAAAAACTCACACTCGTGGTTAAAAATACACATCTGGTAATTTTCACACACATCCTCACATTAATACCCACACAGCACACGTAAATACAGGACTGTTTCAGAAAATTAGAATATTGTGATTTTCTGTAATGCAATTACAAAAATAAAAATGTCATACATTCTGGATTCATTACAAATTAACTGAAATATTGCAAGCCTTTTATTATTTTAATATTGCTGATCATGGCTTACAGCTTAAGAAAACTCAAATATCCTATCTCAAAAAATTAGAATATTCTGGGAATCTTAATCTTAAACTGTAAGCCATAATCAGCAATATTAAAATAATAAAAGGCTTGCAATATTTCAGTTGATTTGTAATGAATCCAGATTGTATGACATTTTTGTTTTTTTAATTGCATTACAGAAAATGAAGAACTTTATCACGATATTCTAATTTTCTGAGACAGTCCTGTATATATGAAAAAGTAAAAACAACATTAAAATAAACCTAAGAACAAGATAAAATTAGATTAAAAAAAAAGTTAATATAAAAGAATAAGTCCATAATAAAATAATTGAAAAATAAGTAGTTATAATAATAAGATATAACTAAAGAACAATAGACTAAACCACATTAATAAAATAAATAAAATTCAGTAATAAGCTAAACTAAAAAGGAAGGTATTCTGCGGCCCTGAGGTCGATGTTGATAGTCCAACAAACATGGTTCAGTAGACGTGCTGATAGCGGTCCGTGTCTCTCTACAGACAACATCGACGTAGCAGCGCGAGTCATTCAGTACCTGGCCGGTGCCAACATCTCCCACCAGTTTCCCATCTCAGAAGCCATGCTCACCTACAAACAAAAGAGGTAAAACCAGCTTGTTTTTTTAAGTTATTTAAGTAAATCATGCACTAGTGGGGTATGTGGTTTGTGTGTAAGCATGTCTGTATGTTTGCTCTCTGTGCTCCGAGTCTCTGTCGCAGCGACGTCTACCTCGTGGTGCTGACAGGAATGCCTTCTGTTTGAATGACTTAAGTTAGACTTAGAGCCGCTGTCGTCGTGACAGGTCAACCGATCACATGCACTTTACTCTTCAAGTAAATATCAGTTCAACTGCATGAGTCTGAATGAAAATGCGTGCATGCAGGCGTGCACATTCCACTGCAGGCTCCAAAAGCAGCTTTTGCTCTGCAAATCTGATATTTATAGTCGATTTATTAAAAGCTGCTGAAGTTGCGATGTCAGGTTTTAGACTTGTTAGATTTTCCAACCCGGTCGCCCCTCTCAGTTTATGGCCCGTTGCATTTCTTTGTGTGTTTGCTTGTTTTTGTTCTGAGATTTAAACAAAACCCCTCCCAGTTCCCTCCTAATGGTCAGATGGTGCTGAATACAGTTTTAACTCTTCTGCATTCCTTCTCCCCCCCTTCCCCCTTTGATTTGCTTTCAAGGAAAAGAAGTTTGTATTTTGATTTTTATATCAGGTATCTAAACCAACTCTTGTTTTGCCCTCCTGAACTCCCTCCTTCATGTGACCTGAGCTCCTTGCTGTGTCTTAACATTTCCCTCTTCACGATGGATGATACTCACTGTAACGTCACTGTGTCCTGATCTGTGTCTCTGCTGTGGTGTGACGCTTGACTCTTGCTCCGTCTTCCGTGTTGTTGCTGTGAAGATTTGCCTAACAACCTATGAAACCAACGTTTGCAAAAGTGAGCTGGTGTCGTGTACATGCAACCAGCAGTACTGATGTTTCCAGTGAATTTTCTTTAGCCAAAATAGTCACACGTGCCATTAGTTCTCAGTGAAGTCAGTTGATCTCTATTTTTATTTATCAAGACACATTTTTCCCTCTCATTTTATTTATTTATAATTTGGATGTCAAGTCTGAGCTCCCTGCTGAGCTGGCTGTCCCTACTCTTTTGAAGTCCAAATGTGGCCTCATTTAAGTTATAATAAGCATAAGACATTTCTAAATCACTAAATTATAATAGGTTCGGACATAATTATTAGTTTCTGTTAAATATTGGCAGTGTGTGGCTCTGCATCCGGCATGTTTGACCAGCCGTGCTGCTGAAGATGCAAACAAAACTACCAGCTGCATTTCTAACATTTCTGATGATCTGAAAAGCATGGAAATTACTAATTACTAATAAACATACTGACACTTTTTTTAATGTGTGCATATTTAAATATGTCAGAACACAGTAATGGGTGCATTCATGAAAGATCAGGACTTAAGATCGAGACTTGTAAGCTTTTTTGGGGGGTAAATAGCCGGTTTCAGGTCATGATGCAACTTCAGCCTTATGAAGATCTTTTTCTCCGGTAATGGCTTTTGGTTGGACAGATGTTTCCTCGCAACCATCCACCTTGTTAGTGCAGGATGCTCCTTAAACTGAGCACATCTATTTGTTAGGGATCAGCTTGTGGAGTCAGGTGTGCCAGTCCTGCTGTGTTTGCTTTTGCTGTGATCTTGACACTGTGACTTAGATGTGGAAGGTGAGGATATTTCTGGGGGCTTCAGCCTCGTGTGCCGCACCTGAACTGTGTTGCTAATTTGTTGTGGCTGCATTTTTCTACCATGATTAGAGATTCACTGGTTTGTTTAGGAGCTGCACTGTTAGAAGAGAAATGCAGCAATGTTTGCTGTCTTTGCTTATATGGGTCAATGACGTGACGCCTATATTTTCTGAAAAACATATTTTTTTTTCAATTCAAAAAAGGTTTAAATGTATAAAAAAAAAAACATATATATATGAACTACCTGTCCCACATATGGACTCACTTGAATTTTACAAAAAATACTAGTTATTTGGCATTTTGTTGTTGTTTTAAGCATCAAAATATCATGCGATGCGACCGTCCGACCAGGACTCTTGTTTTGAAAACTTCTTTTGAAATCACTCTAAATGTTTTTAAATCAATCTTCTGAAATGATTTCTGAAATGTCTTGTAGTGTGTAAGATTACAACACATTTGTATTTATATTTCCATCATAATATACAAACAAAGTTTGACTGATGTCCATTTTATGAAATATCATGTGGCGCGACCATTAAAAAAACAACCATTTTTGTATAATACTGAAAACTTGTTAAAAAAAAAAAGATGTCAAGATGTTAAGGAAATTAATTTATTTTAATATGAATCACGGTTGCACCACATGACCTTTTTTCAGGCTAGTGCTAATTCATGTTGACAAAAAAACTCTTAATCCCTTAATTTAAAATTTTTATATGAATGTATGTGTACACAACATTCTTAATGTTTGAACTACTGCAATAGATCTTTTTTTTATTATTTTAAAATTGACCTTTTGAAAATCCTTATTCGTCATTGACCCATATACATGTAACATTGAAAAGGGGGTTTCCTCATGGAAGCATTTGTCTGTGTGAAGCAGCTACACATCCGCTGAGGCTGGAGCTAAACTATCTCTCTTAGTAGCACAGAAACAAACAGATCTCGTACCCGACCGGAGGCCGACTAGGCGGACTCCCTGAAGTTGTGGTTGTAAGGAGCGGTCCTCTCATTCATCTCATTGTAACGTGACCTCAAGAAAACCCCATTCCACCTGAGCCTGTTATGTGCCATTTCTGCTGCGATGGGACATGGAGCAGGCCCCCCCACAGCCGTCTCCCCTCCAGGACCATTGAGTGTTCACGTGCACCTGTGGAGTGTTGAAATGTTTAAACACTTTACCGTCTTTGTTCACAGCCCGGATGAGGACTCCTGTCAGAAATTTGTGCCATTCATTGGGGTAAGAACTTGCTTTTTTCAGCATAGGGGCCAAACGTTGTTGAGTCAGATCTGTCTTTGCTGATGTCATACATCATCATCAATTTTATATTGTTCATTAATTTTGCCTTATTTAACTTATTGTGTTGCAATCTGGGGCAACACATATCCAACTAATATGAATCCTTTGTTTTTATTACAGAAAAGAGCACTTCGAGTTATTTACAATACGCACTACAGAGAACACACCAACAGATTATTTTTTTAATCAAGATTAACTGAAACTCGATGATTTGGTTAAGTTACAGACACTCACAATCATGTACACAGCTAAATGTAAAGCATTACCAGAAAACTTACAATACATGTTTACTTTCAGTTCAAATAATGAAGATTGTCGTAGAAAATTTAATTTTAAACTTTTATTTGCCGAACAACTTTAAAGCAGATGAGCGTTTCAATTGTTGTAATTAAGTTATGGAATTCATTACATTATGATTTAAAGGGCTGTATAAACATATTTCAGTTTAAAAATAAATTTAAAGAGAAAAAAATAGCAATGTATGGATGAAATAGTCAACATTTATAATATATGTGTATGGAGATTTTTTTGTTTTTCTTTCCTTGTGATATTAACTAAGTAATTGTGCAGACCATCTGTTATTATTGTTCAATTTAGTTTTGAGGGAGGGGCAGGTATAATAAGATTTTCTTCTTCCTGTTCCTTTCTGGTTATGGAATATGCTTTTGATTGTGTTGTCATTTTACTTGTTTGTTTCTTTTGTTTGCATATTTCCATGATCGGAATAAATAAAAATGAAATTAAATGTCCTGGACTGAACCCTGTCCATTCTCACAGGTTGTGAAGGTTGGGATTGTGGAGCAAAGCCTCTCAACCTCGAGTAAGAAACATATTTGACCTTGTTTTAGTCTCATGATGTCTTGTTACCATTTTGCATCACTTTAAGACGTTGCATTAAATTGTTTTCCTCTGATTGACAGTGGACTCGGATGACGCGATGGGAGTGAACACGAGCATCCTCTCCTCCCCGACTCCCCCATCGGCTGGCCCGCATGGGAAAGAGATTGGGAGCACCCCTCCACAGTCTCCCTCGGTGTCCACGGCCCTGTCTGGAGCTGGGTAGGACGAGACTCCACTACCACATCCTCCTCTCCCCACCCAGCTTTTAACGCCAGCTCGGCTTGTCTCCGTTTTTCAGCTCTCCATGTTCGGGCAGCGAGCTGATGGGGCTGCAGGTGGACTACTGGACGTGGCAGGGGTCGGAGAAGAAGAAGGAGGGAGACAAAAGGGATGTGGGACTGAAGAACACCCTGAAGAGTAACTTCCGTTCGCTACAAGTCAGCCGCCTGCCCTGCGGGGGAGAACTCACTCCTCCCCCCAGCATGGCTATGACCGTGGTCACCAAGGAGAAGAACAAAAAAGGTACGCTGGAGGGATCTAAGGGACGTTTTGGTAGCGAGCAGTTTAGTTTAGTTTATTTATTTAGCAATATAAGATAAATTGAACAAAAAATGAAAAACATTGAAATAATATGCAAGGAAAGGAAGAAGCCTGGTGGCTTATATAGAATCTTTTCCATATATGAATAAAAAACAAAACAAAAGCTACACAAGGGGGAGTAAAAAAACAAAAGAACACAAAAGAAAATGTAACTCAGATCAAATAATAAACACTACAAAGATGAAACAATAAGAAAGTTCTTTAAATGTTTTTTGAATATTGGCAAGGATGGTGATGATTTAAGAGATTTATTGATGAATTCTACAAGTGGGGGCCTCTGTAAGTGATGAAAGATTGATGTTTCCAAGTTCTACAAAACGGTAAAATAAAATCATCTTTATGCCTTGTAGCATAAGAATGAATATTGGAATTAACACAAAAGATATTATGAAAAGAAGAAGGAAGATCTTGTATATAATTTTTAAATTTGAACATAAATAAACATGATTGAAAAATGTTAATGGCTCATATCTGTTTGCATGTGATATCATTCTGAGAAACCTTTTTTGAATTATCAATAATTTATTAATATATGTTGAATGTGTCGAAGCCCAAACAATGCAAGGATCAATTTGCCTGTTTCATCTGCTATTAATCTGATTCTGTTCTAAAACTTCCCGTGCAGATGAGTTGAATAAGTGTTTTACACTTCTATGATATCCTGGGAAGCCCGATACTCCTTATCAAGCTTCCCAGGATAGTTTGATGAGGCCTCCCGGTCTCAAGGGAAAGTTGGGGGCAGAAGGTCCACTTTTAAATCGGCTCATTGTTCCTCCGTTTCAGTGATTTTTCTCAGCAAGAAGCCGAAGGAGAAAGAGCTGGACTCTAAGAGCCAAGTGATTGATGGGATCAGCAGGTTGATCTGTACAGCCAAGCACCAGCACACCATGCTGAGAGGTAGCAACCACACACACACACACACACACACACACACACACACACACACACACACACACACACACACACACACACACACACACACACACACACACACACACACACACACACACACACACACACACACACACACACACACACCAGAGGTGTCAAGTAACGAAGTACAAATACTTCGTTACCTTACTTCAGTAGAAATTTTGGTTATCTATACTTCACTGGAGTAATTATTTTTCAGGCGACTTTTTACTTTTACTCCTTACATTTTCACACAATTATCTGTACTTTTTACTCCTTATATTTTAAAAACAGCCTCGTTACTCTATTTCATTCCGGCCTTTAAAAAAAACTATCCAGTTAAATTGCTCCATCCGGATAGAGTGAATTTGGTTGTGGTTGTTTCAGATGTTCTTGTCCAGTTTTGTTCTTACATCCGTTCCCTCAGATTCCTGCAACTAAACTTGGATGTACATTCCAATAAAGGTTAGGATAAATGATAACATGCCTCTGAAGTTTGACTTTTTGCACCATTACAATACTTATAGGCAACTAGTCATCATATCTCCTGCTCTCTGAAACACATGTTAATGCTCAATAGTACACATATATGGTTCTTTAATATATTTACATTATACTAAGATACATTCATTTTCAATGGCTTTTGTCCTTAATGGCTTTTGTCCCCCTTACATTACTTTTACTTTTATACTTTAAGTAGTTTTGAAACCAGTACTTTTATACTTTTACTTGAGTAAAAAACTTGAGTTGATACTTCAACTTCTACAGGAGTATTTTTAAACTCTAGCATCTATACTTCTACCTGAGTAAGGAATGTGAATACTTTTGACACCTCTGACACACACACACACACACACACACACACACACACACACACACACACACACACACACACACACACACACACACACACACACACACGGCTGCACTGCCCTCTGGTGGTGACTGCGCAGTACATCAGGGTCTTCTGATTTCTTGCATTCACCTCCATCCTCTTCCCTCCTCTTCCCTCCTCAGTCACCATTGACGGGGTGGAGTGGAACGATGTCAAGTTTTTCCAGCTCGCTGCCCAGTGGCCGACGCATGTCAAGCACTTCCCGGTGGGGATCTTTGGTTACACAAAGCCGGTGTGACCCCGGCCACCGTCCACTCACCCACCAGACTCTCCGCGGCCCTCGTCTCGTCTCGCCGAGACGCCGGCGGCCTCCCAGCAGTAATAGTTTTCCTGTGGAAATCTTAAAGACTCACAACCACGTGTTCAACACACAAACTTCTTGTTGTCTCTTTGATGTTTTTGATGTTGTTGGGTGATATTCTTGTTTTTGTTTTCCTTTTTTTTTTTTTACACACTACAAAAAGAACAAGTACTATTTTGTAAGATTTGTGCTACCGCCTCGGAGGTATTTTGGGGTTTTCGACAAATTGCCACATTTCAATAATGGCAGCTGTGTTTGCACTTTGTTTTTGTTAACATTTTATTATTTCTGTGAAATCCTACATTTATTGTTACTCTATAGATAACGGAGGAGCGTGATGGTGATGTGCAGTGGCGTGCGTGAGACTGTTGAAGACCCTGTTTGTGTTTGTTGTTGAAAGTTGGAATATTGCTGTGAATTTAGATGGAATCCTTTTTCTTCTCAGTGCTCAGTTTTCTTACTTCACCCTTTACTTTCTGAAAAAAGTACATTTTTATAGGAAGGAATGTAATATTTTATTGTTTTTGTTTGTTTTTGCCTAGTTGCTTTTAAGCACACTAAAGCAAATCGAGAGGAGAAGTGTTTGAATGTAGCTCGATCACATTCATGACTCGCTGGCGGTTCATCGCGTCGGCTCAGCTGACGCCGTCGCGATGGCGTACACTCCCACTGCACCAGCGAGGGCCACATAGACGCAGGGTGACCACCGTTTTTATTTCCCACTAGCTGAATGCCAAACTAAGTTCCGTTTGAATAACCTGTCCCACACTTGTGCTGTAATTTGGTCTTCTTGGAGTCATTTCATGCCACATCAGATTATATCCGCTAAACGTGTCGTTAGCTAGACCAACTGGCTCAACTTGGCCAATACTGGACTGTGCAGTGATGTGCCAAAAAAATAAGTTTTTACAGTGTGTTCATAAAAGGTCTTGGCCTGGCCTAACATCTCGGTGTGTTGTACTGAAAACTAAAGTTGTACATTTAACGTGTCTGTGGTCCCTGTGGAGATCAGTATTAAGATTACTGAGTTAATTTAGAGAAATTTACCTGTGACATTCGATATTTGGCCAAATGTCAAAACATATTTACAGATGTCTGTAAATCCTAAGCGAGCGAGTACCAGCGTGTCTTTGAGCACAGCCCTGAAGCGTACCGACGTTTCAGTATTGAGCCCGTTGAGGGACAATCCCAGAAATGAAAGGCGACCGCCGCCTCTGCCGCGGGGCGCAGCGCCGAGCAGGTGTAAAATATGACAAGCGAACGGAGTCTTGCCAGACGTCCAAGTCACTGCCTGTGTGTCCGTGTTGGTGTGCTCTGTGTTTGATGGTACTCCCTGAATAGTGTTAACGTGAAACTTCTGCAATAGGAAACCTTTGGACAAAGGGCCTTCTGCATGAGTTTGTTGCTTTTTATAAAGTGAAGACTTAAAGCTTTGATAGGCTGGCTTTTCTCTTTTCTTTTTCAAATTGTATAGAAACATGTACAAGATATACTATTGTGAACTGCAAAGCCCCCTTTCACTAAACTGAGAGCACAAAGCGTGCACCTTTTATTCCTCGACATGAATGCCAAATATATTTCCAGAACTCACGACTGTGGTCGACAATGCAAACACTATTTGGGATGTAATTTCCTCCTGCGTTTCCCTCACTTTGTAATGCACTTTTGTATACATAGTAGTTCAAATTGGGACGTCAATTTTGTTGCGAGATGTTATATTTGAAATGTAAACCACTACCTGTATTCAGACGAAGGCTTTCTTCTTCTCCTTGAGTTTCATAGGGGCGTTGTGTTGATGTGTCGGCGCCCTGCGAGGTCTGGAAAACCTTCATGGCTCTCTGTTGCCTGATGTATCACTGCTTAATGTTAAGATGAATTTAGCAGCTGCCACTGAACGCGTCTGCTTGTACGGTCAACATTTCCTAGTTCCTGCTTTCTGAAGGGGTCGCTGGGGTCTCCCAGCTGCCCCCCCCCGCGTGTTCGTAGTCCCGGCCTGTGATGCGTGTTGAAGCCGGGCAGACTTGTTTTAGGGGATTAATCATCCGAGTTAGCCTTTTGAATTACTAAATAACAAGCAAAATAAGTATTTGACCTCAATTTATTGTTTTGTATTTTATTACCCCCCCCCCCTAGATCCAGAGGTAGCATGGGGGTGTTTTACAAGGCCGGATCAATGAGCGGGCATGCTCCCTTTGACGTCGTATTTAGCACTCCAAAAGAAACTAACATCAGTATTAATACTCGTTACTGGTCAACTACTATTGCATCATGCCATCTCATTGCTCCTGTTACTTGAAAAGCCACCCGGTGTCTTTGCACAAACCCTATTTTAAATGACATGACAGTATTTTTAAATTCACCACTAAAAATATGGGTTACCCTGCATGTTTTACTATAGATGTAAATATGTTTTGGATTTTTATATTTTGTTTCTTTCAATGCTCTCACAAGCAGTTGTGTTAAATAAAATTTTTAATCTTCTGTACAAACACTGTCTTTATTCATATTTTGCTCCAAAAAAAAGAATTGCATTCATAAGCAAAACATTACAATACGCCCTCCACCCGACGTGACGGCGGCTTTATTGGTTAGAGGAGATGGAGGGCATGTTGACGTAGCTCTTCATGGGAGGCAGCGGTCTTATCTTCCGCCCCGCCCATCCTCCTTTCCTCTGCCACAAGCCGCTGGACGGCCGAATGCCGAGCCAGCGGTTTCGACCGGCTTTGCCGATGATCCGTTTGTTGTGGTCGATGTTGGAGACGCGTCCCACCGTCACCATGCAGGTCTCCAGCACCTGCGTGGGCCACCCAAAAAATAAAAGTTTAGTTTAGAGTTTATTTACAAATTAAAAAACACAAATACAGATAATAATCAATCGAGGTTTGTAAAATGGGACTCTCCAGAAGCTACTGTAGCTTATGAATAGGGGCCCAGTCACACAGCAGAACAACTATAAATTACACATAATACATAAACATACAGTATAATAACCTTATAACCTAAATAAGAAAAAAAAAACACAAAAGAAAAACCCTGAGACCTCCTCAGATTTCTTATAAAATATTCTTATAAAAATAATACATCAGGTATTGGTACATAAAAAAATTAATAAGAGACATAATTTAATAACAATTTTTGTTTTAGCTTTTTTTTTTTTAATTGAGAGAGATCCAGACTTTTATAGCACTACCAAGCTCATTCCAAATTGTTAGACCTTTGCAGGCTACACTGAAACTTATATATTTCAGTTTCCTTTTCTTTCCCTTTAAAAGTTGTTTTCCCCTTGTGGTGTGTTCATGAGTGGGAGCAGAAATGGGGATGAGATGACAGAGTCTATCATTGAGTCTAAAAACTACAGTATACATTACACAGGCATTGTGGAAAATGTTACACTCAGTAAGTTTCAGAAGCTTATTTCCATAAAAAAGAGAATCAGAGGGAGCATTTAGTTTAAAGCGGAAAAGGGTGTTTTTGACCAGATAAATGTAGTCCACCTCACCTGAACCTGCCGCTTTGAAGGAAGCTGAACGATGGCTGTTCCGTTTACTTTACGGAGCAAAACGCCGCTCGTACCTGAGAGAGAAAAAACAAACCACAAATTAACCAACATCTTCACAATAAAGAGACTATTATAAAACGTGTGCCAGTGATGGGTTAACTTACCTGCAGCGCGTATGTACTCTGATCCCTTCCCCGGTTCTACCTCCAGGTTGTTCACCAGAGTCCCCACTGGAAGAGCTCCCAGCGGGTAGGAATCCCCCTCGTTGGCTGACACTGCAAGACAAAAACAGTAACAGCAGTCAGCACTAACTTTAACCCTTGTGCTGTCTTTGGGTCAAGGGAGGGTGAAGGAGGAAAAGATGGAAGGAAGGGAGAAGGAAGGAAGTAGGAAAGGGAGTAAGGAAGGGAGAAAAGATGGAAGGAACAGAGAAAGGAGAAAAGAAGGAAGGAAGTAGGAAAGGGAGTAAGGAAGGGAGAAAGGAAGGAAGTAGGAAAGGGAGAAAAGATGGAAGGGAGGAAAGAAGGGAGAAAAGATGGAAGGGAGGGAGGAAGGGAAAAAAGAAAGGGAGAAAAGGAAAGAAGGGAGGGAGGAATGAAGGGAGAAAAGGAATGAAGGGAGGGAGGAATGAAGGGAGAAAAGGAAAGAAGGGAGGGAGGAATGAAGGGAGAAAAGGAAAGAAGGGAGGGAGGAATGAAGGGAGAAAAGGAAAGAAGGGAGGGAGGAATGAAGGGAGAAAAGGAAAGAAGGGAGGGAGGAATGAAGGGAGAAAAGGAAAGAAGGGAGGGAAGAATGAAGGGAGAAAAGGAAAGAAGGGAGGGAGGAATGAAGGGAGAAAAGGAAAGAAGGGAGGGAGGAAGGAAGAGAGAAAAGGAAAGAAGGGAGGGAGGAAGGAAGAGAGAAAAGGAAAGAAGGGAGGGAGGAAGGAAGGAAGGAAGGGAGGGAGGAAGGAAGGGAGGGAGGAAGGAAGGAAGGAAGGGAGAAAAGGAAAGAAGGGAGGGAGGAATGAAGGGAGAAAAGGAAAGAAGGGAGGGAGGAATGAAGGGAGAAAAGGAAAGAAGGAAGGAAAAGCAAAGACGGTAATAAAGGAACGAATGACGAAAGGGAGATAGGAAGAAAAAGGAGTAAAGGAGGGTAAAAAGGAGGAAAAGAGGAAAGGAAGAAGGAAGGAGAGAGCATGGCAGGAGGAAAGAAGGATAGAAGAATTGGGTCATTTTGACCCAAAGACAGCACAAGGGTTAACCTCGGTTAACACGCGCCGCCATGAGGAGTTCTGCGTACCTGCCATACGTCCAATCAGTCCTGATGTCTTAATGATGTCTCCGACCTTCATGTTCTCTGTCGCGATGATCCATCTTTTACGGCTCCCTCCTGCCAACAAGGCAATGTCCGCGGACCTACACACACACACACACACACACACACACACACACACACACACACACACACACACACACACACACACACACACACACACACACACACACACACACACACACACACACACACACACACACACACACACACACACACACACACACACACACACACACACACACACACACACACACACACGATTATGCATGCATGCATGTATCTATGTCTACACCCACACACAGTTCTGTGCAGCAGACGCTGATCTCACCTGCATGGGTCGTATCGCACCTCCACAACCTTCTCTTCAAAAGGCTGGCCATCTTTATCAGATTCATACCGTAACCGCTGAAAGTCTATGCACCTGTACTTTTGCTTATGGCCACCGCCGATGCCGTGTGTACGTATTTTACCTGCGCGGGGGGGGGGGGGAGAAGAGGAGCACATGACTTTCACAGCTGCTTGAAGGGCAAATATTGCAGAATGCTGCAGACTTCCAACCTGAGGTCAAACACGACTATAAATCGATGATTTGTACGAGATGGAAAATGGTTGGGGGAGGGTGTAAGTCATGAACACCTTCACAGATTTAAAATTTGATTTATAAATGATTGACAGATAAGAAATTAGTCCAAAAAGACAGAAACATTTAAGCAGTTGTCAAAACTTTTTTGCCTTTTTTACTTTTATTCCATCAGCTTGATGAAAATGGACTATTTATTATTCTTCTGTAATATTACAACAGATGACCAAAGTAGAGATGGCAACAAAATCTGAATTATTTGGTTTAATAAAATGTAGATTACTGTTTATACTTTAAAACGCTGAAACAGACTTACAGCAACTGTTGGGGCAGGCTACCCTTAAGATTTAAACAATTCTACAAACATACATCTTTGCTTTTTTTTTGTCATTTATGAATTTCATGTTGTTAATGTCCTCTTTATGTCGGTGTTTCTGCTGTGCATCTTTAAATTATGTTTATAAGTGCAGAATAAAGAGGTCTCATTAAATCCACATTTCTACAAACACCAATATTTTCATTTTAGCCGTGTCTTTTATTACATTTTTAATTGTGTTTTAAATACTTCTGTTATTATTACATTTAGGAATAAAAGAGCCTGTTTCCGAAAAAGCTGAGATGAGAAACTCGACACCGCGACTATAAAAAGTCATCATCAATGCAGCTTCCACACTGGATTCGCCATGGCAACAAATGCTTTGCATGACTGGAAGCAACTTTCCTATTTTAGTTTGCTAGGACTGGAGTCATAAGTGCAATCATAGAAACACATATTCAGACAAAAGTGCAACACAGCTGAAGGAAAGAGACGTGGGAGACAAGTGCAGCGTGAGTGAACGCCAATTACAATACTTAAACTACCGTTTATAACATTGAATGAATGACAAATGGTTAAATGTATATTCCCTGTAATGACAGTCCAAAAAAACGACACACAACCAGCTAAAGATAATGTTTCAATCATCTCAGACGGGTAACTCAAACGCAACGTCCTCTGTTGTATTCACTTTAAAAACATTTCTTAGGAATGGAAAACTCAAAAGAGAAAAATCAGAAGAAGACTACATGGTAATTATGGGTGCAGACAATACACCCGGCCACACTAACTGGTAAATCATGACGGAAATGTCTTGACTCACTCAAGTGGGAGAAGGATACAAATATCCATCATTCACTCCCTAATGGAAACGAATAGGGTATGTGAAGTATGCTGCAGGTTATATTTGTAATGCACAGAAGGATAATATCATGCAGGCTAACTGACATAAATAAATACGAAAGACCTAACGCTCTGGAAAAAAAACCTTCAGGGTTATACAAGTATCTGTCATGGCTCGTTTGACCGCATTAAACGATCTGTTCAGATCTTCAATATACTTTCCTGATACAAATGCGATATGTCATCATTCAGATGTCTTTAAAATTAGCCTTATATGATCAATTTTCTGATTAAATTGAACTCGATTCAGCTTCATGAGGGGGGGAGACAGAAAGTAACTCAGGGTATGTCTAAGTAAACCTGCTTTAGACCAGCTTTAGTTCACAGTTGCTGTGGTAACAGACTCCAACTATGAGTTACCTCGGTTTTTGAAACCGACTCGACTGAACCCCCTTGCTCGGGGTAAAGTAACCTTGCTTTCTGAAACAATAAACTCCGAGTTTGCCTGAGTTCAGGTTCAACATACTCGAGAGTTTCTACGTAACTCACTTCATGAAACTGACCCCAGACCTACTGCTTTGTGTAAACACACCATTTACCTTTCCTGTCCTGCAACATTGACCGCAGTCTTTACCTGTGTGATCTCGGCCTCCAGTCTTTTTCATCCCCATGGGCTTGATGCTGTACTTCTCCATCTGCTTCCAGTGGGTCCGGTTCTGCTCCAGGGGGGCTGTGGTGAGGAAGCCTCTGCACTGGCTGACGGTGCAGAGCGCCGGAGATCCCAGCTTCAGCTGAGCAGCCACCTGTCAGCGGACAAATCAGGGGGGGCACAGCTCGGTTTGCTGGATGTAATGGTGGAAGTCAATTTGTGGATGAGTGGTACCAACAGCTGATGTGTTTACCTGAGAGGGCAGCAGAGCATGCTGGGAAAGCGTCAGGGAGCGCAGGGCTCGAGTTAAACAGGACATCGACATCAGGGGAGGGAGTCAGCTGCTAGTCCACACAGAAACCTGCCAAAATGACGCCTTTTATGAGCACAATTTATAGAAATAGCCTTTTTGCTCATTAACAGAGATGATCATTTTATAATTTGTTAGGATTTTATGACATTTTTAAAAGGTATGAGGGTTTTTTTCTATAAGATTGTACGCTGATAGTTGCTCTCAGCGCAGAACCACCTCCTCTTTTTATGATCAGACTGATTAGCTGAGTTCTTCTTTAGGTGAGGACCGTGAAGAGGAACGGATGTTTAAGACTGATGGGTCCCATCCTGTTTTTCTCTGGGTTTTGGTTGTCGTTGATCTTTGCTGGGTTGGCATGTCGGATTAGAAATAAACAACAGAAAATATATGGCTGAAAGTATGATGTTTAAGTTTCTTTCACTGCAGTTGGCCTCCCAGATAAGGTTCAACACCGGCTCCTATAACGTACCGGTGTTGTGCCAAAAAGTGATTGCCTCCCATAATCTGATTTCTTCTGATTTCTGGCCGCGGGAGCGCGCACAGCAGCCCATTGAGCGATAGCGCTAAAACGTCAGATTTTCAGATTATGAAGCATAAGAATGAGATAAAGTCATATTTAGGCAGAAACAACTTTTCATTAACTGTATTTAGCCTTCAATCAATTTTTGGCTGGTGAAAATGCCTATTTTGTGTTGTAATGGTCCTTTAAAAGGGTTAAAAGCAATCCTGTGAGCTCTAGTGTTTATATTATGAAGCTCAAGAATGAGATCAAATCATATTTAGGTAGAAACAACCTTTCATTAACTGTATTTGGCCTTCAATCAATTTTTGGCAGGTAAAAAGACCCTTTTTCAGGGGAGAAATCAGATTCTGGCAGGCAATCACTTTTTGGCACGACACCGGTACAAAACACCTCCCTTTTTCAGTATAAATATAACTGGATTGATGACCACAGGTTGCATTTCTCTCCCACCTATGTGGTTTGAGAAAAGTTTACCTCCGGCTGGAAAACGTGCATGATATAATAAAAATAAAAGCTTCAGAATAAAAGATTCTGTTCACTGGTTTTCTTATGGTGCACCAGACAAACCAACACGAGGATCTTTCAAATTGGACATATTTTTATTACAGTCTGGCTTGTTTTTTTTTTTATTTAACCTTTATTTAGTCAGGAAAAGAAACCCATTGAGATTAAAAATCTCTTTTGCAAGGGTGTCCTGGCCAAGAGGCAGCACAAGATTTCAGATATTAAAATTTTACAGAGGTGTGATGTGAAATAATAAAATCAAATAAAATCAAATGAAACAAAAAATGGAAATCATTTAAAACAGTTACAAATCAGAGATGCTGTCTCAAGTGCACTCATTCTGGACTTAAAATCCCTCAGTGGAATAAGTTCTGTTATTTTTAGATCCTTTTGAAGTTTGTTCCATGTATAAGGGGCAGAGTATGTGAATGTTTTTAATGTATTAAACCCCACAATGTCCTACTTGTCACATGTGCTTTTAAGGCTTATAACGTTAGTTTAAAATCTTCTGCTGCCTATAATCTTGCTCACCTGAAATGAAACAAGCTACTTCAGATTTAACACCAATAGAGAACATTGTAACGCGTTTCTACGTTTATTTACACTTTTATTGAGCGACGTGAGCTCGTGTTATCCACTACCAGGGCAGTTATTGCGCTTCAGGAGAAGAATCTTCTTCTCTAACCAACACAGAATCAAACGTGGGGCTAATATTAAATTGTAAATACAAACATATAATAACATTAATATTCAACAAACCTTTAAATCCCAGTTATTTCATTGCGGACCGAATCTGTCCTTCACAGAACCGCAACGCGACGTCGCGCATTGATGACGTAGTTAAAGATGTGTCTTTCTACAATAAAAAGAAAAGTAAAAATAAATTGTTTTTTTTTTACTGTCTCGTAAGTCCTCTTTGATATTCTTGTTTAAAATATAACCTTCTGTAAAAGCTAAAATTATTGGGCTTCTGTTGCATTTCCCGGTTTTAGCTCCGCCTCTAGATGGTTATGCAGAATTAGAAGAAATAATGCCGCGTTCCATTTGTCCTCGGAAGTCGGAATTTCTTAGTTCCCAGTCGGAATTTTCAACTGGAACGCCCTTTGAAGTGGGATTTCCTACTGGGAAAGTGGGAGAAGCTTCACCACCCCCGAGTTACCATTCCATGATGGCTGCCATTCCTAGCTCCCAGTTCGATTTCCGAGGTAAATGGAAGGCGGAATAAATCATATCCACAAGATAGATCCATTTTATTTTGTATTGATTCATTGTTGCGGTGGAGATGTGGCAACAATTTAACATCCTTCTGTGATTTTTTTTTTTTTTTTTTTTACTGTAAATAAACCTAATTGTTTTTGTTAATTACTTCGGTCTATATTTATTTTTGTAATATATTTCATTTTGTTATTTGTAATTTATTTTTATTTTTGTTATAATTAAAAATCTAATTTAACAAGAAGTTTTATGTTTGTGTTGTTTATTTTTTTGGTTTCACTATTAAAAAAAAACCCTGAAATTTAACACTTTTACAAGATCAAACTGAATAATCTTGGCCTCTTGTGTCAAGAGACACTTTGAATCCAACAAATATCTGTCACCAGGCCATGGGGACATTTGTACTTTCAACAATTAAAAATCTAATTTAACAAGAAGCTTTATGGCAGTGAATCAAGGAAAAGATGTGTTACAACCAAAAACGTAATAACGGCCAATAACGTAATAACTGCCAATAAAGTAATAATTTTGGCCATTTCAAATGTAATAAAGCCAATAGTGTAATAATGTGCCAATAATGTAATAAAACTTTTGAGTCAATTATGTAATAACTTTTTGCCGATAATGTAATAATTTTGTAATCATTTTTTAATACCAGGCCAATAACGTAATAACCAGCCAATAATGTAATGCCTTATTACATTATCGGCAAAAAGTTATTACGTTATTGGCTCAAAAGTTTTATTACATTATTGGCACATTATTACACTATTGGCCTTATTACATTTGAAATGGCCAAAATTATTACTTTATTGGCAGTTATTACGTTATTGGCCATTATTACGTTTTTGGTTGTAACAAGATGGAAAAAGGGACATTTTGAAACTTTTGCAGTTTTGTCTCTCAATGCAAATTATAACTTAACCTTCATTCTTTTTTAGGACTGTTCTGGTTGTTTTGTGTGTATTCTGGTTTACAAAGAGGTCCCCTGACTTCTTGGGTCTCTCATTATGCGCTTTTTTTTTTCTAAATTAGAAATCATATCGGAAAATATTGAAAATAAATAAACTTTTTGTGTTTTTATTTAGGGTGTATTATAGCAGGGGTTCTTAACCTTTCTGACCTTGGGGCCCAATTTTTTCAGTACAGAGTGGCCCGGGGCCCATTAAATATAAACACTGTATAGCAGGGGTATTCAACTTTAAGAGGTCCATTTAGAGAAAATTTACTCAAGCGAAGTTCCAGAACATCATAATATATATATATATATATATATATATATATATATATATATATATATATATATATATATATATATACATACACATATACATATATATGTATGTGTGTGTGTGTGTGTGTGTGTGTGTGTGTGTGTGTGTGTGTGTATATATTCAAGTAGCCTCATAGTTGTATCAACATCTGCATCTGACTGTTATATTAAAAAAAGTACATATTTGCCAATTAACATGTTTAACTTGAATTAAACATATTTTTTTCTCTTAAAAATAAAGTAGATTTTATTTTATTTTTCAAATGCGATCTTATTTTATTTCTCTACCAGCAGTTTGAATTTCCCCTTTTCTTTGTTAATTGTCTCAACACATTTTTATACTAAATTAATATAAACACATCTTAACAATTTAACAGTTTTGCAGTTTTTCTTTCTTCCCCTTAATCTTATGCCCCCACTTTCTGTTGTTCAGTGAGAGAACTGAGCTCTAATTTCTCCTGTCAGGACTTTAAATCTGGGCTGGATGGTGTCAGGTTCTCATATGCATGTAAAGGTGCTCATTGATGAGCCTGAAACGATATTTAGTTTTATTATGTTCACTGTGGAGAAAGCTGCTTCACAGCTGTATCTGGACCCAGACATGGGCAGGATGTTTTAAGATGGTCAGTTTATTTTTCTGTGACTTCAGTTCAGACTTGAGTGGATATGTTTGATGAAAAACTTTGTGTTTTGTTTCAGTGGCCTTTCACTTTCGCACTTTGAACGCCACGGAATCTGAACGTATGAGACACTGGTTTTGTCCCAGTGGGAAGACTGAACAGGATGAATCTGTCCATTCCGGGTTGTATATTTAAAAATAGAGCGAGGACAAAACTTAGTTTGATTTTACTTAAAGTTATTTACATTAATAAGTTGTCAGGACTCAGTGTGTCGGGTTTCATCCGAGCCTGATCAGCTGCGACGGGCACAGCCCGCACCGCAGCTCTTTGGTCGCGCTGCAGCAGTTACTTTCTGATGCTTTTTCGAAAGCCCGAACAGTCCAGTCCAGCAGACACGACAGCCCACGCATCTACATCTACCATCCTTCACCAGTAACGACGGAGCCCACCGCCCGAGCGGCACCCTCAGCCGACCTCCCCGGCCGCGGGGACGCGCCGGGATAAATGATGACGCCGCGCTCGCTCGCTCTGGGCGCAGACCCAATTAATCGATCCCTAATCCTGGCAAATCTAAACCTACTCTGTGCAAAATGAAGGATTTTCTCTGTTAATACACACCATTTCTTTTACTATTACACGTACAGCTAGCTGAGTGTCTTCTTCTCCTCATTTGGTCGGGAGTTGCTATGCAGTCCCGCGGCCCTCGCGGCCCACACGTACAAAACTGAATTTCTTTTGGCGGCCCACTAGATGGCGCTCGCGGCCCAAGTGTGGGCCGCGGCCCTATGGTTAAGAATCACTGTATTATCCACCTTATTCCTGGAGCCTCTACTGTAGAAACTGCTGTGGGAGTGACTTCCGGTTAGCCGCCGGAAGTTCCGTAACGCCATTGACTAACCATGGCAGCTGAGCATGAACAGCGGTTTATTTTAAAGCAATTTGCTTTCAATCTAGCAGAGAAGTTACGGTTTTGTTTTCTGACATTTAATGTTTAACATGTTTATCAACCGTAGCATTTACTAAAATGTCCTTGCGGAGCTCGGGTACGTCGTGTTGTGGAGGAAAACCTGCATCATACTTTGTGGCTCGGATCCGACAGACTGCCGGAGGAGAGACGGGAATCCTCAGAGGATTGACAGGAATATCATGAGAATATCAGGTATGATTTCAGGTTAATTTCATGAGAATATCAGGTGTGATTTCAGGTTAATGTAATGAGAATATCAGTTATGATTTCAGGTGTATGGAGGACACAGCATTGTAGTATTTGTCCGGTAATGACAACCTTTAGTATTATTTATTATTATTTTCTGTGCAGTTAAAATACAAAGTGTGTTTATGGCACGGACTGCAGGGCAGCATTAGAATAAAAATACAATAGTTTCACTACAGACATGTTGATAAGAAAAAAGTTTTTTGTTAATTAAATTTTAAATCTTAGCTGTGATCAGTACTCGAGTTGTAAAAAAGAAATCAGGGGGGATGGTGGATTTTATCATATGGGGACAGATCATTTTTGCTGATTACAAATAATATAATATATTACAAACAATAGCACTGACCAAAAACACCTGCAGAAATACTGCAGGAATGACATAGCAGCAGTTAAATGCAGCCTTCTGTAAGCTTTAAATATCCACTGGACTTACATCAAATACATCAAAACACAACAATAAAAAACAGTTTTCTGAACTTATCAATATGACTCTGTCCTTCACAGGATAAGTAACATGGATCACTACAAAAACTCTAAATCTTAACAAGAATATTTGTCTTATTTCTAGTTAAAATGTCTCATTTTAGTAAAAAAATCTCATTACACTTAAAACAAGACTCATCCCTGGAAAAAACAACAATTTTCATCTGTTTCAAGTAGATTTTCACTTAAAATAAGTAAAAGAAATCTGCCAGTGCAACAAGACTTTTTTTGCTTGTAATAAGAAGATAAATCTTGTCCCACTGGCAGATTTTCTTACTTATTTCAAGTGAAAATTTACCTGAAACAGGTGAGAATTGTCACATTTTTGTGGTGATGACTCTAACCAGAATGTTAAATGTAAATGTTGAAATAGCAGTAAAACCACTTTCATTGATGAACTGACATAAGGGATGTAAAGGGGGGGTGGCAGTTTTACAGGGGGGATGATTTGGACCGTTTTTATTTCAGGGTGGGGATTCCATCCCCCTCATCCCCCATCAACTCCAGTACTGGCTGTGATAATGTACCGGTTTTTTCCTAAACTTCTGGAGGGCTTAGGTGATGTGGTTGCAGGTGGGGGGTTGTGGGTTTTCCCCCAGGTACATTTGATGAGGGGGCTGGGGGTGTTATAATGGTAGGGAAAACCCTAATGTATCATATCTTATCTTAATAATTGTGTATTGTATTGCTCCCTCAGATGAGCCTGACCAGATGGATCAGAAGGAGGAGCTGTGATCAACACCAAAGCTTCCTGTGATGCCCAAACACAGTGGTCAGACCCAGGGATGGAGGACCACACCTATTCTATTATTTACGTGCTGGAGATGAGGTGATGGGTGACCGTGGTTTCACAGTTAGAGACTTGCTGGAGGAGCGTAGGGGGAAGCTAATCATTCCAGCATTCACACGCAAAGGATGCCAGCTGACCAGTGAGGAGGTCACTCGCTGCATTGCTCATGCCCGCATTCATGTTGAATAAGGAACCTGAAGGTGTACAAGATTCTTTCTCAAACAGGACCAAATTAACTTTGTGCCCAAAATTGACAAAATGCTCAAGATTTGTGCTGGTTTAGTGAATTAAAGAGCTGAGTTTATTTCAAGTGAAAAGTGAGAAGACATTTAATATTGCACTTAAACATACCGGTACTTACATATTTCATTCATTTAACATTTTCTGAAAACAATTTAGGTACCGTTACACTTACAGTATCTTTAACACATAACTCTCAACAGGTTAAGTGCTGTATGTAGTTTGTAGAGCTGCACTTACATATTTCATTCATTTAACATTTTCTGAAAACAATTGAGGTCCAGCTGCAATTGTTGTTTTTTTGAGGAGATAAAAGTCTAAATATTGTGATTTCAGTTTGTCAGGTGTGAATATTTTCTGGTTTCTTAAGTCCTCCGACAGTAAACTGAATCTCTCTCACTTAAGACACAAATGTAATGTGCTTTTGTTAAACAATATTTTTGTGTTAAAATGTTTTGATTCATGTCCCAATATTGTATGTCCTAATATGTCAGGAGGGGATCTTTCAGGTTCTGTTTTTAATAAAACTGAAAACAAAAATGAAGTCTGTTGTATTGTTTTCCCCCTAGCTTTATACAGAGGGGCAGAGCTGAATCTTCTTTGTACCAAATTCATCTACAAATGTTTGTGTGAAGCATGTGTGAAAAGTTCTGGAGGTGTTTCATGTGTGTATCTGAAGTCTTTGTCAAATGAAATTTGGAACTCCAGGTGCTCAGTTGGTGTCCAGATAACCAGCTTGCAGCCCCAGGCACATCACTGCCAGCTGGACCTGAAAGAATAAATATAAAAGATGGCTTACAGTTTGTCTTAATGTAGGTTCACAAGTAGCCTACCTGTCACATTAGTTCATAGATTATAAGCAGTACTCGAGTTGTAAAAAAAAAAAAATCAGGGGGGGTGGTGGATTTTATCATATGGGGACAGATAATTTGTGCTGATTACAAATAATATAATATATTACAAATAATAGCACTGACCAAAACACCTGCAGAAATACTGCAGGAATGACATAGCAGCAGTTAAATGCAGCCTTCTGTAAGCTTTAAATATCCACTGGGCTTACATCAAATACATCAAAACACAACAATAAAAAACACTTTTCTGAACTTATCAATATGACTCTGTCCTTCACAGGATAAGTAAAATGGATCACTGCAAAAACTCTAAATCTTAACAAGAATATTTGTCTTATTTCTAGTTAAAATGTCTCATTTTAGTAAAAAAAAAAATCTCATTACACCTAAAACAAGACTCATCACTGGAAAAAAGAACAATTTTCATCTGTTTCAAGTAGATTTTCACTTGAAATAAGTAAAAAAAATCTGCCAGTGGAACAAGATTTTTTTGCTTGTAATAAGAAGATAAATCTTGTCCCACTGGCAGATTTTTCTACTTATTTCAGGTGAAAATTTACTTGAAACAGGTGAAAATTGCCAAATGTTATTTTCTGGTGATGACTCTAAATGTTGAAATAGCAGTAAAACCACATTCATTAATGAAATGACATAAGGGATGGAAAGGGGGATGATTTGGACCGTTTTTATTTCTGGGGGAATGCCATCCCCCCTCATCTCGAGTACTGATAAGTAACAATATTTACCCACCTGGAGGAGTATCCACTTTGCCCATTGGGAAGAATGAGATACTTCTCATCTTCTAAGCATTTCTTCACTTCTTCAGGTCGTCCTCCCATCCCTCAACAGCAGGAGGCAGCGGTAAGATGATATTGTCCCGTTTGAGCTGTGACAGGTGGTGTTTCCACATGTTTTATATCCCCGACGCTCGGAGAAAGAGGGTTAACGCGTTCACTCAGCATGTAAACAAACGCCGGTTGGGGCAGCACCGGAAGTAGCTCCCACAATTCGCGCAAAGCCTCATGGGCCGTAGGAATAAGGTGGATAGGACACATACATAGGAATGTCCACAGCATTTCAGTGTCAACAAAGGTAGACTTATCTTATCATTCTGGACACATAATTGTAAGTGGTTGACAGGTGGTTATTTTACATTTCTCGTAAATCTGTCTTAAAATGTAAGATACTGGACCTCGGTTGGCGGAAAATGTCCCGTATTTTTAAATCCAAAACTTGACAGGTTTTTATTTTTTTATTGAAACATAGATACAAACAAACAAGGCACATAAACGTCATATCAGAATTACAAACTTTTGCCTTGGGTTGAGCAACATAAACAAAAAATAACTCACAAGGGCCATCTCATATTAAATCATATCTTTCAAGTAAAGAAAATAGTTTAAGGGCTTTCTTTTCTTTAACAAGAGCGTTAGCTCATTTCTCCAATGGGTCAAACACAGTTTGGTCTTAAAATATCTACATTTGTGAATGAAGAACTTTCCCAATAACACCAAATTATTAAGGACAAAGTCCAAATTCTTGTCTACAGCAAAAACACCAAATATAACTGTCTTCACTGTTAAATGTAGCTCAATGTCCTTTGACTGATTCACACTGAAAGAAAAGATGTTGCAAAGTTTCAATTTCCCTTTCACAAAAACACAATTATTCAATTCAAAAGTCTTAAAAACTCGTTTGTTGGTAAATTTCATTTAAAATTTTGAAGTTTCAAAACTTGACAGGTATGACCAGAAGGCCCTGTCCCAATACTCCCACTACCCCTCGTTTTCATCCCTACCCCTAAGTTTTGCGCGTTCCTGTGAGGATAGTGGTGTCCCAATTCCTCTTTCCACCTTGGGGTAGTGACGAAAAGTAGTGTAGTGGCTATGAATCTGTCCCTAAGGAACGAGTGTTTTCCAATGCTGACTAGCTGATCTAGGGACAAAAAAAATTCCCTGAATGCTTTTCGTCGTCGTTTGCGGACTGAATAAAAAAAAAAACAACATGGCGGACATTTCTTATTTTTTTGTGAATAGAAACCAATATTTTGAGTTAGTTTCTGCATAAAAATGCATTTTGATTACATTTCTAGCGAGAAATATATATTTTACTTTCATAATATTATTCATAATATAATTCACTCAGTGAATGTACATAATCACTAGTTTGCCCGTTTGCCGAAGATCACGCCAGAATAAAGGCTGATTTATGGTTCCGCGTTACACCAACGTAGAGCCTACGGCGTAGGTTACGTAACCTACGCCGTAACCTACGCCGTAGGCTGTGCGTCGATGTTACGCGGCGACGCGCCCATACGCCGTACCCTACGCCGTACCCTACGCCGTACCCTACGCCGTAGGCTCTGCGTCGATTTAACGCGGACCCATAAATCAGCTCCGGAGCCGGCAGACAGAAATCTCGAAATTTTCGGAGCAAATTTCTTAACAGGCGTAGCTACAACTGTTAGATTTCATCTATTAAACCAACATTTATCTTCCTAAATGATTTATTTCAGCCAGCTGTAATTCTCAACAGAGCTGCAGGTTTTTCCCCCGGGACGACAACGGCGCAGGTTGACCTGGCGATCACGTCTGTACGTGAGCTGCTGCTGCTGCTGCTGCTGCTGCTGCTGCTGCTGCTGCTGCTGCTGCGCCCCGGACCGGCGGCTCTTCTCATCTCCGAAAACATCGGGTCAAATTTCTTAACAGGCGTTATTTGGATAAACTGAGCTCAGGTTGGGGATCTTAGCGGTTACTTTTACGCCGGAAAAAATATTCAAAACTTAATAAAGTGTAACATCCCTTTGATGCCAAAAGTCTGCATACTTGGAATATACCCCAAAGACACGGTCAACACAACAAAGCAATAAAAAATGACAGATTTTGGACTTCTCCATGCAAGGAGAGTGATTGCACTACACTGGAAAAACGTTGAACCACCATCACTTGGACTGTGGAAGAAGGAGCTGATGACGGGTCTTGGTCTGGAGAGGTTGACTTATATAGTCAAGGGTAAACAGAAAGAATTTATTGATGTTTGGGACTCATTTATGTCTTTCTTGACCAAAGAGATGATTAACACTGAATAACAACAAAACTCACACTGGCGATGTGAATGTACGATCCTGCCTTTTTTTACTGTTTGTGTGATTGTTTTAGGGGATATATGTGTATATATGTGGAAAAAAAAAGTTTGTAAATTTGACATAAGTTTTGATATGCTTGTTGAACTTCAATAAAAAATATTGTTAAAAAAAAACTTAATAAAGTGTTATATTAACAGCGCTACAGCTGAAATTAAAACAGTTTTTGGCTCTCAGTTTCCTGATTAGTGGTGGTGTGGAAAGTAGGAGTAGTGGGTGTATTGGGACAGGGCCCTGGAAAGATTTCAAGTGCCCTAAAATCTGTCCCTTCTTTTTTAGGGGTAGTGAAAGAAAGTAGGGGGAGTATTGGGATTGGGCCCAGGAGTCGAAAGAACTGCAGCCTGCAGTGATCAGTATTCACCACCAGATGTCGCTATATCCGCGCTTTTGCATGCGTTGCCTTTGGATCGCTTCCTCTCGGAGAAAAGCTGCAGAAAGCAAAACATTACGTCAGCGCAGCTGACGTCAGCCGCGGGGGCTTCTGGGAGAACCGTGCCCGTGTGGGAGCCATTTTGGATCTAAAGGGGCTGAGTTAGCCGCCTGTGCCAGCTCTCGGTGAGTAAAAGACAATATTATATACAGTTACAGCTGTGTGAGCCGTGTACGCGGAGGGGGAACGTGTTGAAGTCGTGTCCGCCGATACGTGTCGTGTATGTGGTTTCTGAGCCGTTTAGCGCTTTGACTAGAAGGAGCTGGCAGCACTGACCAGGGAGTGGTGATGCTAAGCGGCTAACCCAGGCTAGCGCAGCTATAAAAACATTAGAGTTCAAACATTCCCATTGAGTTGGCTGTCAAAGCCACTTATTCACTCATACAGTGTGAAAGGTTTTCCAGTGAGGCAAATGACACAGCCAGTGTGGTGTTGGTAACTATGATGTGATACTGGTGGATCTTAATGCTGCACCTTTCACTTTTTTTTAATTGTTTAATTGTTAATAAGAGCTGTCATTTGTCTATTTACTGTACAGTGAGCGAAATAACAGGAGTCAAATTCCCTGTCTTGTTTTTTTTTTGTTGTTTGCTTTGTCTCGAACACAACAAAACCCAATTAAATTAAAAGCATCAAAATATTTAAAAAAAAGCTAAACAATTTAACAGTCTCATTCAAAAATAAAACACAGCAAAACAATGTGTTCGAGAGGGAACAGGAGGAAGCAGAATGCTTATTTAGTCCTGTCCCTTCCTCACAATATCATATCATATATAACCTATAAAAATTAAAGAAAAGAAGGAAAAGACAAAATAACAAAAAATAAATACAACACAAACAACCAATAAACAATATCAGTCATAATTGAACCAGTCTCCTACAATATCCTAAATTCAAAAGTCCAATCTCCCAGCCTTGAATGCAGGCAGTTATATTTGTATCATATATAATCCATCCACAATGAACAAAATAATAATCAAAGAAATACATATGTAAGGTAAATTACTTTCTTTAGAGGTCCCCATTTTTATACTTGTCAAGAATTGCTATGTTTGACCTGACTTGGCCAAAAAACCTGATTCTGATGAAGTTGGCAGATTTTAGTCCAGTTGTTATAATTTAAAGCACAATAAACCAATATCTCAATGGATAAGATAAATTCGTCAGTATGTAATAACATCCACTTCACACAAAAACATGATGTGCAATATCTCTCTACCTCATACACATCTTATCTGCTTTTTTTTGCGCTGGTTTTCTTTCTTTCTCGTACTGCACTACTTTTATTTTCATTCCAATATATACACTGTTTAAATTTTGTTATGTTTTTTAACTTTTTTTTTTTTACCCTTTCCCTGCATGTGTGTGTACTGCTGCTGCACAAAGCTCTGAGGGAGGAATAAAGGACAAACTAATCTAAGTAAGATACAGGTGTCAGATCCTCCAAGTTCGATAGATGCTCAAACAGATGATCCTTTTTAAAATAATTGACAATATCGAGACGGACGTTTTTCTTTGTCGAGGTATAAACCAAGCGCTCTAACAGCTGGCTTATTGTCCTGGATGACTGGACAGTGTCACTGGCACTTCCCCTCCGGTTCTTCCAGGCTCCGCCACACCCTCGTGGATGCCTGTCTGTCCTTTGTGTCTGACAGTGATGCCAGCTGTGTGTTCGCTCTCCGCTTGTGCAGAAAATAGTGCAGGATTTCACGCTCAGGTGGTGTCACACTTCACCAAGTGTTCAAGAGAGGCATCTCTGCAATGACAGCAGATTTGCTCCACCTTTTTGCTTATTTAAGCACTCGCCTCAGTTTTTTATTTCTTATGTAAGTTTTTATTAATACTAACTCCCTTTCTGAAACGATATTCAAAAGATCAGACCAGAGCAATTTCAAGGAAGCTCACAATAGTCTAAGAAGCAGTAATTACTCTTGGCAAGAGCAAGTTTGCATTTATTTTTATTGAAGTCAGTTCAATTCATCCACTTTTGTGAGAATAGTTCACAAAGCACAATCCATTTATGTCATGCGGCGATGGTAAGGAGACATTAGGCAATGGTGCTTGCCAAAAAGTGGAGATGTAATGACAGATGCTGACTGACTCTTGAATTGACTAGTGAATAGCGTAATTGTGGATGAGGAAACATGACATAGTGATGGGCTATGTTCCCACTGTGCAGGGAAGGAAACAAGTCAATACATAGTCCAAAGAGCTTTCTACACGATCTAAAAAGAAAAACAAACCCTCTCATTGCACTATTCTTTCCTCCTGGATACTTCTATGGACTTTTGAGCTTGATGTGGTACGGTTGCTGCTGTATTATTACGAGACCTTTGAGCACCCTGCAAGGTGGAGTCATCTAGTTCGACCAATAACATTCATTCCTAGCTCCACGTAAAGTTAACAACAGCAATTCAACACCTACATATTCAGTAATGTGACTTTTTTTTTTGTGTGTGTCGTTAAGAATTGTTGGCTTTATCTAATTTTTCTGATGACCAAACCAGCAGAGGCTCTTGCACATTTCTATTTTATTTATGCATTTGTTTGGTGACATGTTGAGGAACTGCAATTCTTAGTCATACCCATGAGAGAGTTTAAACTTCGTACGGGGCTGTGTCCTCAGGTTTGGTGGCCTGTGCAGTTGTGTTCAGCCTGTAAATGTCATTTAGGCTACTCCATTGTGTCTGAGTTCATAGAGGAGAGGAGAGGACCAGGGCTGGCTCCCTCCCCCACCCAACCTGCTCCTCTGCGTTTCTGTTTTCCTCTTCGCTGTGGGCGGGCCTGTCTCCTAATGTGCGCCGTGAGCTGATGCTGGCTATTCTGATGAAGCAGTGGGAAGGTCACAATCCTCCTGCAGGCAGTTCCCATCATCACCACCCTCCTTCTTCCCTGCCGCTTCAGCCTTCGTCATTCTTTCATTTTCATCTTAAAGGGGACCCTTTGGATACGGACAGCAGTTTGTATTATGCACTTTACTGACATGTAGCGTTGTTTCCAGAGGAGGAGACGCTATTTCATCAGCCTTTTTCCATGCCAAACTACTGAGACACTGATCTGACGCTGAAAGCAAGGTTTGTTTTCTGGTCCAGTAAACTGTAGCAGTTCAACACATTGCTATCAAAAGTCTTAAGCAGATTTTTGTAATGCAAATGACAATAATCTCTCAGTGCAGTATGAACCTCCTTTTATTATTTCGGCTTGTTCGCAAGGCTTATGTCTTCATGTTTAATACATATCTAGCCCAAATACTTTGCAACCGTTTTTGATTTTGTAGAATACTAATTTTGTTGCAAAGTACCATTGAGAGGTAAGAGCATCTTCTTATACACTGCGTCTCATCTGTACTGTGTGCATGTTAAACAGGCATGTCAAATAGCTGTGGGTTGTTTTTTTATCAATACTTTTTACTTGTTCTAAGTGAGCCGGTGACATTTCTTGTTGCTAGTTACCTCACAGCTTCTTAACAGTGATAATAGAGGCCTCATTTCTTAACTTGGTCACGAGGGGCATGTGGGTGAAAGTCCATATCATGTCAATATGTAATCTTTTACGGTGTAATGTGTAACATACATTGTGGGTGAAAGTTTATGTTTTCCTAAAAGCTGAGTTATTCATAAGTGGTCATATTCCAGACTTTATGCGTCAATGCCTTGCTTCTTGCAAGTCTGTTGAGTTTTATAATGCCGATCTATTCCTTTAGCGGTTTCATTTGCCCAAAACAAATATCTTATCTCACCTTTTTTATCACCTTTTTTAGTTGGCAAATATTACCTACTATTGTCTAAAGAGAGTCTTTGTGTATTTTATCATGTGAAAGCTGGCTGATATGGAAGCGTTTGTTAGTTATAGTGAATCTAAAGTGACACGGTCCTTTCATCCATACAGGTGTGAAACACCTGAGACTCTGAGAGTAAGTCTACAGGGAAACAAGCTATCTGATCAGTGAACAACCTTGATCTTTCAAAGAAGGTATTTCAGATGCTGCTTTGAGATGATAGGAGCTTTTTTGTCAGATCTAATGAGAGAGAAATATTAAGGTTTTATAATCCCTGCTCTGACTTCACTGCAGTCGGCTCTTTTCCATTAACTTGATACTGTTATAGGCTGTGGCAATAAAAGCAGCTGAACACAATAAATACATTTTTTTGACTATTCAAACTAGAGTCCAGGTTGATTTGTCTGATATTTGCATAGACATCTGTATAAAGAAATTGTTCTTTTTTTGTAGGCAGCTATCTCGCTCTATATTACACTATACTGCGACTTTGTGAAGTATACCTTGTGTATAATTATACACAATTATACATGTATGTATAATTACTGAATCACATAGTCGCAGCTGAGTGCATTCAGGCACGAAGACATGGTCAAGATGACCTGCTGAAGTTCAGATGGGCTTCTGGTGGGCTTGTTGGTGCCAGATGGGCTGGTCTGAGTGTTTCAGAACCTGCTGATCTACTGGGATTTTCACATCTAACCATATTTAGGGTTTACTTAAAATGATCAAGGGGAAAATCCCCAACAACAATCCTAAGAGACAACAGTTCTCTTGGTGAAAATGCCACGTTGATCCCAAAGGTCAAAATGACCAGAGGTGTTTGTGATGCCTCAAAGGTAGGCAGAAGAGCATATTTGAAGGTACAACATTTCCTATTTTGAAACAGTTAAGAACAGAAAAACTGAGGGTACATGCTGCACAGGCTTACAGAAATCTGACAACAGTAATTGAAATGAAAGGGGAAAAAAAAAGCATTGCTTGGTTTGATCACTAAGTTTGTGCTACAACATGCAGCTGGTAGGGTCAGAGTTTGGTGTGAACAACGTGCGAGCATGGGTACATCATGTCTTGTATCACTGGTAGTAATGTAATGATGTAGGGGATGTTTTATTAGCACACTTAAGGCTTTTAGTACCAATTAAACATAGTTTTAGACCTCACATTAAGATGAGTTTCTATGAATACCAATCAGATGAAGCCGATGTTAATACAAGGACTGAACACATGTCTGGATGGATTCAGATCTAATTACTCAACATGCATTTGAGTACACGTGCCAGGTTGTGAACACATGTACTCGCACTGGCTTCTTGTGATCAGATTTCTCTGCATCCATGTTAACCCAAGAATGGCGCCTTAATCTCACAGCCTATCTGATGTTTGCTGCTGAACATATTCGTCCCTTTATAACCAAAGTATGCCTGTCTCCTGATGCCTGTTTCCAGCAGGATAAGTATGTATATAATTAGGGGTGGGTATTGGGAAGGACCTCACGATACGATACGCATCACGATACTTGAGCCACGATACGATACACATTGCGATATCCCGATTTTGCGATATCCCGATTATTATATTCTACATAGTTCACCAAAAAATTTAAAAATGCATTACACATTTTAAAATCCAAGTTGTATATATGTACATCAGATGATAGTTAAAATCCGAGTTGCACGTTCATCAGATTATAGTGACAATTCATGGGACAAACTGAGTCAAAACAATGTTTTATTATAACTATACAAGCTAAAGTTACAACATATTTGTATATGTTTTTCATATTATTTACATCATATGAAATTAACATTAAATTTAGTATGAGGTTGCTTTAATTATGTGGCAAATGATAATAAACACAAGAAAGATGGGTACTAAAACCAAGGACAGGCACAGTGATCAGTCAGTATAGATATAAATCCATAAATAAATAAACATCTGTCCATTATTTTTCATTTTTTAAGGACAGGCAATTGTGTTATATAAAAAATAAATTATAAAATGAAATAAAACCTGAGCTCAGTGCAGGGCCCTCCCAGGGTTGGTAGAGAGTGGCAATGCCCAGGACTGTCACTTAGGTAGGAGCACTGGGTGATGTAATGGGAAAAAATCGGGGATAAAAAATATATAAAAAAAAAAAATCGATATTCAAATTTTGAATATCGATATTGAATCAGCTGGAAAAGTATCGCGATATATTGCCATATCGATATTTTTGCCCACCCCTATATATAATTGAACATTAGCTTCTTGAATATGAACCAAGATCTCGGGGGAATTTTTTCAGCACTTAATTGAATCTGTGCTATAGAGAATAAAGACAGTGCTAAAGTAACCTGTCCAACCTCCATACTAATGAGGTATACCTGATGAAGTGGCCGGTGAGTGTTTGTCACTAAGGTAATGTTAGTTTTCCCCAACATTGCTGGTGATCACCACAGCTGGTACATTTTTACATTTCTGCATGCTCAGACTGCAGACTGTAAGCCCTCTAGTCATTTTGTTTTGAGCTTGGAATATGGGCATGCCACGACGGCCTTCACAAATGCATGTCGTATAATTAGCTCTTAGAAGATCTGCTGGTGTAGATCCCAGTCGTCCAGATTATGGTAATTTTAAATGCCTGACAAGGCAGCTGCTCCTATATTATTGACTTTTGTTGACATTTCAGCTCTCATCCAAAAGCCTTTTTCAGTTTCCTACTTACGGAGACTTTCAAGACCAATGGATCATTTATTCTTGTGACTTGCAGAAGTTATGTACATCACTGATCCATCTTTCTCTCCCGTGGGTCGTCTTTGACAAATGTACGCTGTTAACCATGTCAACATAAAAGATCTTTTGATCTCATGGATCCTAGATGCAGCATGTTTTTTTTTTTTATAAATTTTTTTATTGAGATCAATAGCCAAAGTAACACTGGTACATACATCTTCATAACTATTTCGAAGAGAAAAAAAAAACAATAGAAAGATCACTACATTCAGTGACCGTAGTGTACCAAGTATCACTAAAAGAAAATCACAAGTCAAAGATTTTTTCCCTTTTTTTTTTAACCCCTCCAACATAGAAACATAAAAATTAAAAAAAATAAAATAAATGGATATAAAATTATAGCAGGATAAGAATTTATTACGCAAAAGAAAAAAAAAAGAATAGATAATAAATAAATAAAAAGAAAATAAATAGATAAATAAAAAAAAAATATATATATATATATATATATATATATATATATATATATATATATATATATATATATATATATATAAAAAATAAAAATAAATAAAAACAGCTCACTAAACTATTACTCTAAACACCATAATGCAAATACACACCCACGCATAAATAAAATTGCAAAAAGGAAATAAAAAGTATATGAAAACACCTGAATGAGTGCCAAGCACTATACAGGCACCTCTAAGTGGGTAACACTTTTAAGTTTGAGACATGGGATATGAAATGTTGCCATCTTTGATAGAACATTTCAGTACTACCACGACTGGAGTACCTGATTTTTTTCAAGTTTCAGAAAGGACATCATATCCTTAAACCACATAGAAATTGAGGGACTTACAGCAGATTTCCAATGTAGATGCAGCATGTTTGAAAAAAATTGGATTGGTGTAACATTTGTTCACCTCATCATTTACATTTTTGTTTTCTCTTTTAACATACAGTAGGATGCTTCTTTCATTCCTCCTGCAAGCCATCTGTTTTCTCTTTCCAGAATATACACATCACTGTATTCAAAAAACGGTCCCATATTGTTGTAATGCAGGTGAACTGCTAAGTCTTGACATGAAGAGGTGGCTCTGGTCTGTTCGGCTATGTATTTGTGAGTCATTTAGTTTCCATCATATAAAGGTCTGTGTACTTTCTTAGGATTATTCTTCACTTGCAAGATCCAATTTCAGCCAGACTTCAGCTGTCCAGACAGCCTCACATTTGACTCTGGAAAACTCTGGTGTACAGAGATGGTTGACTCAATGCTTCAGGTTTTCAGGTCCTGTGGCTGCAAAACAAGCCCAAATATTCCCATTTGTGTTTGGTGTTCTGTATACTCCCGTTTACCCCACAGTGGTAGTTTAAGCAAAATCTATCGATCCTTATTACCATCCTGCACTTTCAAAGATTTCAGGGTTTGGTAAACTACCGGTAGCTATGATGTCATATTGATCTCCTGTCTGTAACCCTAATCCAATTTATTGACTGCTTCCTGCCCACAGTAGCTGGGTGCTTGCCTAGCCGTGGTACACACTAGTATGATAAAAGAGTAGGCTCCTTTACAGCCCAGCTATAATTACATTGTATTTATGTGACGTATAAAGAAAGTAATTACAGGATATGAGCTAAATGTTCAGTTAGATGTTTTACTTTGTTCCTGCAGATGAAATTGAAGGATGCTGATGCTAATAAATGGGTGAGGCTTCATCTGCAGAAATGAATCAGCATTCGCCTTTTAATAAGGCCTCCCTTGTATTGAATCCTAATGGTCCCAAGACGTTCAGGTTTCTGAAATTTCTTCTTTAAATGCAACTGAAACTGTTTTTACCAGGTCTTTTTTATTATTTTTTATTTATCAACTCTCGGTTTCTATAAACAGCACTTAGTATATTAATCAAGTCTTATGTGATTGCTGTGCGAAGCAAATGGCTGTTTTGGTATCCATGTTAATCAGATAGTTGCAGAAATGCATATTTCAAAAAGTAAGCAGTACAAGTTCAGCTGGTATTTATATAACTGCATGCTTTATAATCCTTTATCTCCACTGCTGTTAAAATGTGGAGTATACAAGATCAACGTTGCCTGGATTTCAGGTGTACAGATGTTGGAATTCAGTTTAAGTTCACTTTATTTGTATATTTATTTGTATATCACACAAAAAAAAAAAAATATCAAAGCACTTTACAAAGAAATGACGGGCAACCATACTAGCCATACCATACCAGGAAACACGACCATATTAGTCCAGTCCTCGGGTCTCTGCACTGGCCTCCTGTCGCTCAGAGAATAGACCTGCCTTGTGTATGAATTGTGACCTATAAATAAACTTTCCTAGTTGTGTGTATGTTCAGAGAAATCTGGCAAATTGTGTAATTGAATAAATGGCTATTGGTATGGTCCAAACATTCTTCCTCCATGCTTTTACCGACTAGAGTTAGCTGCTGGATGTAGACATCGTGTATTTTAGTTTCCGAGTCAAACTTGAACCAGAGAAAACAATTTAAAAGCTTTTTGCTCTGTCAGATTATATATCAATATCTTTTAATCACTCCCATCATCCATTTTTTTGTCTACTAGTCCGTTACTAAAAACTTAGCTTTATGAATTTTATGGGTAAGAATATGCTGATATCTGAAACCTGCAACTCTAGGAAAATGTAGTTGTGGGTGATGGTGCAGCTTCTCATCTTCCAGACAGCAGCGAGGGTGGAGATGGGGTCCTCAGATGATGAATAAGATGTGAATTTCATAAAAGGGCTGCAGTTCATCTGACTTGCTGTTTTGGGGAAATAATACTCGGTGAAAAGGGCTGACGTCTCCCTTGAAAAACAGCAATGTTGGAGGTGACAGACATTGTTCGTTTTGTTACTCGGGCAGACTTGTTACTAGGTTTTTGCCGGGTCATCCTCTCTGTGCCATCTCAGCCACTCATCCGTTATCTCAGCTGCAGTAAAAGAACATTAGATAACTTCTCGTTACTGCTGTGTCATTGTCGGAGGATGATCTTGTTAGGTAGCTGAGTGCAGAAATGACGTGTCTGTCTTCACATTGAAAAATACAGAGGAACTTTTATGTCATATAGGGATTCTTAACCTTTTTTTTATGTAGAAAAATATAATATAATACTTAAGATGCATACTTTTACAGAGGGTAAATCAATGTGATTTGTTTTAACATGATCAGTTCTCTTGTGTTGTGTTTTATGACTTGAGTGTTCACCAATTAATAGAGCTGAAATATTCACAGATCATCATCAAAATGTCCCTTTTTATTATAACTACTGCTGTTTAAAATTCACAGTAGTGTAAGTTTAACACCCCCTTCTCAAAAAAATCTTCCTCAGGTTTCCTTGAGCTACAGAGAAGATGTCTACCATGGTGTATCCGCGGGAGGAGAAGCTCGAGAAGCTTTCTCAGGAGGAGATCATCTCAAACACAAAGCTGGTGATCCAGGGCCTGGAGGCCCTGAAAAATGAGCACAACTCGATCCTCCACAGCCTACTGGAGACCATCAAGTGCCTAAAGAAGGATGAAGAGGCCAACCTTGTCCACGAGAAGTCCAATCTGCTCCGCAAGTCAGTGGAGATGATTGAACTGGGCCTAGGAGAAGCACAGGTAAGACATGGTGGTGAAGATGTGAGTTTTTAGGATCAAAATCAGCAGAGAAAGAGAGACAGATTTGTAATATAGCAACAGTGTTGTGCTAGTTACTGAAAAATAGTAACTAGTTACTGTTACTAGTTCATTAAAAAGTAATTCAGTTAGTAACTCAGTTACTTAGACCAAAAAGTAATGCGTTACTATGAAAAGTAACTTTTTAGTTAGTTTAAAAAAAGCATTATTTTAAATGTATCCCATTTAATGCCCCTTTAGCCTTCATTTCAGCATGGTACTGTATGGATTTGCATTGTGCATCGTGTTCTGCATTCTAAACAGTCTCCCCGCTTCTTCACTTCCTGTGTCAATAACGTTGGTCGCTTAGCAACAAGCTGAGAACGACCAATGAGCTTCAACGAGCAGCTCAGGAAAAGGACTCTTTGATGAATCGTTCATTACAGTCTCAAATATAACCAATGGTGGCATGTTGGTTTGAGAATCTTTTTGCCCAGAAGAAAAAAGAGCGACAACAACGACCCGTAACTATGTTCTTCTCTCGAAAAAACACACCTGCACGGCGGCTTTAGGAGAAAAAGACGCTACAGAGTCGGGATGCAGCGGCTCAGAAGAGCAGTGGAATACGTGCGAGGCGGTGCTGATCTCCGCAATTTGAAGCCTTCTATAATAATTGTAAAAAGAATTTCACTTATCACGGGTTCCTTTTGGAACATAACCCCTGCGAAAAACCAGGGATTACTGTAATGATAATATCTCCACGTTGCGAAACTCGCTTGCTCTCTTGGCTCACCATGACCGCTCATGTTTTTGAATGCACACACACTACGTTTCCTCCGGTCTCCGTGTGTGGGGGAAAAAAGCTTCACTGTAGCTGCAGAAATAACGGAGTAACGCACCGTTTGGTAACGGTAATTGCGTTACTGAATTTAAAAAGTAATGCGTTAGAGTATTAGTTACCGTCAAAGCTAACAGCGTAACGCGTTACTAAATAACGCGCTAGTCCCAACTAGGGCTGGGCGATATGGACCAAAAGTCATATCTCGATATTTTCTAGCTGAATGGCGATACTCGATATATATTGATATTTTTCCTGTGCCATAATTGGGGTTTCCCCCAAAGCATTATAGCATAGCATCTCTGTTAGCATCTCTGATAGCTTCATTTTTTTCTGAGGCAAACCCTTAAAAAAACCGTCAGTTTTAATACAAAGCCTCGTGCCAAATGTCACACAGGTTCCTTTATTAACAGAGGTCTGCACAATATCAAAATGTATAAAACAAATGAAAAAAAATAAACTGCCTGCATATATAGAATAAAAATGCTTCTTGAATAAAATAAAACAAATATCCCTTTCCTGCATAACAATTCAATTAAAATACACTGTGCAATTAATACAATGTAGACAGTAACAGGCAGACTTTTCCACTGAGGTTGACAGTTGTGCAAATAAAACATTTGTGCAAATCTCAAATAAAACATTCAAGTCAATTTGTCACAAAATAAGCTATATCAAAATCATTAAAAAAATAATAATTTTTTTTTAGTAATAGATATAAACGATATTGTCTCGTACCATATCGCGTTTGAAAATATATCGATATATATTAAAATCTCGATATATTGCCCAGCCCTAGTCCCAACACTGTATAGCAAATATTGTTTAATCCAGACATTAATGTGCTACAGAGTGTTTCTGCTTTCACAGAGCTTCCTCATTCTATACTAGGTTTGTGTGGTGATCATGATTCATTGAGAACCAGTCGCAGTTCGTACTCTTGTCCCCTGTGGCAGTTGGGTCCTGTGAAATGTCATCGCTCTCCAATGCTGTCTCTGTCTCAGGTGATGATGGCCCTGTCCAACCACCTGAATGCCGTGGAGTCTGAGAAGCAGAAGCTGCGTGCACAGGTGAGGAGGCTCTGTCAAGAAAACCAGTGGCTGCGGGACGAGCTGGCCAACACCCAGCAGAAGCTGCAGAAGAGCGAGCAGAGCGTCGCTCAGCTGGAGGAGGAGAAGAAGCACCTGGAGTTCATGAACCAGCTCAAAAAGTATGACGAGGATGTTTCACCCACTGTAAGTAGTAGTTATTTTTATTTGAAACTATATTGTACCTGTTAATTACATCCTTTCCCCAGTAGGAGTTTGTTTGACTGAATTCTAAATGTGTTTGTGATTTGAGCTCAATAGTGGGATAAAGTTGACTCCAAAGTGAGATATTTAACTCTGAAGAGAAACAAACTGTAGGGCAGAGGAGGTGTTATTTACACAAGTAAGAAGTTGCTCAATCCAGGAAAAAAACCATTAAGCGTGGTCATTAGTGATGGTATTGGGCATGAGTCGCTGCATTTTAGCATATTCACAGATGAGGCTATAGTAGCCTGTATCCACTAACTCTGCAGGATCCTATATTGGTAGGAGCCTGAGGGTTCCACTTCTTCCTCAGGAAGCAGATCTTCTGTTTTCAAACTTTAAACAGCTGCTGCATTAATGGTGTGTTTTCATGAATATGAATGGGTGCTATTCATCCTGAACTGCAACTCTTGCTCTCGGGCAGATTTCCTTTTTCGTTGTTCTTTAAAATTTTCAAACTGCATTGCACATAATAGCATAGTACCATCATTTTCCTCTTTTTCTGGGCTATTCTTACCTTACAAAGCTGTCAGAGGGTAAATGTGTATATTAAAGCTACGATGAGCAGCATCTCTTTTCTGATATAACATCACATGTAAAGCTTGAGAATAGTTAAGTAGCGATTCCTCTCTCCTTTGTGGTTCCTGTCATCACTTTTCATTTTACAAGTCTGATAAGGACAGTTCCTGAATTTCCTTCTGTGATTCTTGGTGACCATTAAAGGTTAAAGGCAGGTTTGTTTTATGCTCTCAGCAGGAGGAGAAGGACCGAGAAACACCCAAGGACTCCCTGGACGATCTCTTCCCCAATGACGATGAGGAGCCCGGTCAGGGGAGTAAGTACAGCAGCTCAACGACCAACCTTGACAGTACACGTTTTCCATATGTGATTATAAATTGGCACAACATAACAAATTGGTGATTGGCACAACACAAAACACTTTTAAAGTATCTATACATGTGTTTTTAAATTGCAACAGAATTCTACAGCATGGTTCTTAATAAGCACACCCTTTTTTTTATAATAAGTTTCCTATTAAGACAGTAACTTAACCCTTGTGCAGTCTTTGGGTCAAGGGAGGGTGAAGGGAGAAAAGAAGGAATGAAGGAAGGGAGAAAAGATGGAAGGAAGGAAGTAAGGAAGAAAGGAGAAAAGAAGGAAGGAAGTAGGAAAGAAGGGAGAGAGGAAAGAAGGGAGAAAATATGGAAGGAAGGAAGTAGGAAAGGGAGGAAGGAAGGGAGAAAGGAAGGAAGGAAGGAAGGAAGGAAGGAAGGAAGGAAGGAAGGAAGGAAGGAAGGAAGGAAGGAAGGAAGGAAGGAAGGAAGGAAGGAAGGAAGGAAGGAAGGAAGGAAGGGAGAAAAGAGGAAGGGAAAAAGGATGGAGAGAGCGGAAGGAAGGAAGGAAGGAAGGGAGAAAAGAAGGAAGGAAGGAAGGAAGGGAGAAAAGAAGGAAGGAAGGAAGGAAGGAAGGAAGGAAGGAAGGAAGGAAGGAAGGAAGGAAGGAAGGAAGGAAGGAAGGAAGGAAGGAAGGAAGGAAGGAAGGAAGGAAGGAAGGAAGGAAGGAAGGAAGGAAGGAAGGAAGGAAGGAAGGAAGGAAAGAGGAAGGGAAAAAGGATGGAGAGAGCGGAAGGAAGGAAGGAAGGAAGGAAGGAAGGAAGGAAGGAAGGAAGGAAGGAAGGAAGGAAGAAAAGAATGAAGGCATGGAGAAAAGGAAAGACGCGAGGGAGAAAGGAATGGAGAAAAGGAAAGAAAGAAGGGAGGGAAGAAGGAAGGAATGTAGAAAATAAGGAAGGAAAAGCAAAGAAGATAATAAAGGAACGAATGATGAAAGGGAGGTAGGAAGAAAAAGGAGTAAAGGAGGAAAGGAAGGAGAGGGTATGGCAGGAGGAAAGAAGAATAGAAGAATTGGGTCATTTTGATCCAAAGACATCACAAGGGTTAAATGGATTCACATCCATTTAATAGTAATTTAACCTGACTCTCCATGCAAGTCCAGGACATTAGAGGAGCTGATATTAAGCTGTTCAAACACATAACAGATTTATCTCAGTGGTGTAGTTGTCACTAAATGTAGTAAGTGCTGTAATCAGGTCAGAGTTTTCTATCTGACGGACGGACTGACCTTTGCTCTCCGCTGTGGTCGTTCACAGTGCCGCACCAACACAACAGTGCAGCCGTGGCTGCAGCCCAGCAGGGCGGCTATGAGATCCCAGCTCGCCTGAGGACCCTGCACAACCTGGTGATCCAGTACGCCTCTCAGGGCAGATACGAGGTGGCCGTACCCCTCTGCAAGCAGGCTTTGGAGGACCTGGAGAAAACCTCTGGACATGACCATCCTGATGTGGCCACCATGCTCAACATCCTGGCTTTGGTCTATAGGTCAGGGGGAAAAAAATACATACAGACATTCACTCAATCCCACCTTTTTTGTTGTTGATGATGTTTTTATTCGCTGCTGTCTCATTATCATGTCCCGTCTCTTACTCATGCAGGGATCAGAACAAATATAAAGAAGCAGCCCATCTGCTGAACGATGCACTATCTATCCGTGAGAAAACCTTGGGCAAAGACCATCCTGCTGTAAGATTTCACAGTTTACTTCAAAGCCATAACTGCACATGGGCACAGACTAGGGCTGTTCGATTAATCGATTTTAAATCGTAATCGCGATTATGTAATTAGAACGATGTTAAAACGTGAAACTCGTAAAATCGATTTTTCACATTACACACCTCTACCTCCTTCATGGGTTGCATTATTATTTAGCATGCAAAGACCCAGTTTAGTTTAATTAGAAAATGTCTTGTTTTATTTAATTGGAAATATAACTTACTGTATGTTTGCAAGTGCTGATTTGCTGATTTTTTTTTTTTTTCCAGAGATAAAACTTTATATTTTATTATATTTTTTAAAACCTTTTTTCAACTTATTTTACAGAGTTTTGCACTTTATTACTCATTTTTGGTTTAATAAGAGCAAAGTTTGCACTTAAAGCCCAATGGGGCAAATGTTCAATAAAAAACAGCATATTTGAAATCATTTCTTTGCCTTTTGTCAATTCACAAAATAATCGTAATCGAAAATCGGATTTTGAGAGAAAAAAATCGAGATTTTATTTTTGGGCAAAATTGAACAGCCCTAGCACAGACACGCTTCTTCATCTGTTGATGGTTTTTAATGCTCAAAACTCCTGTCAAAGGGGAGGCAATATCTGCATTGTAGTATGTTTCCTGTCCTTCTCCATCGTTGCAGATAATTTCCCTTCTGTTAAACCATGGATTTTTGACAAAGTGTCTGCAGCATTTAAGTAATCGATCATATCTGTTTGATTGGTACTTCTACATTCAATATGGTCCATTACTAACCGGCCATTTGGAAGCAAAACTTTCAAAGACACCAGCTGTTTCAGTTTTACCTGCTGATTTTGTAAAAACTTATGTACACTGTGCTGCTAAAGCACTTCCAAATACCCAAAAGGTGTCATTAAAGTGCTGAGCTTACCCCTGCAGCGCTGGACGCTTTGGAGTTTGCCTCATACTTGTGCGTTTCTCACAAGCATATTAACTGCCTCGGAGGTTTGAGGTTCTTCTTAACTGAGCAAAATACAATTCAAGTGTGAAATAAAAGCCTGAAGTGAATTGTAAAGCTAAGCCGTCGGTACAAAAGCAGGGGAGGCCTTCATCCCATTTTCTATTTGTGTATGTTGCCAGGTTGCTGCAACGCTGAACAACTTGGCTGTGCTGTATGGAAAAAGAGGGAAGTACAAAGAGGCCGAGCCGCTGTGTAAGAGGGCCCTGGAGATCAGAGAAAAGGTAGGCCACATCCCTGGACTTCACAGCTAGAAGGCTCCACAGAACAGCTATTTAGGCTTCATCAAGGCTAAAACAGTGAGCATGTAGCTCTTTGTAATAAAGTAATTAACGGTGATAATGTCTCTCTAATGTCAGTTGAAGTTACTGTAACACAATCTGCTATAAATAGAGAAGAGAGCAAATTATTTTCTTAAATTATCCGTGAAGTTTCCACTGGGGGCCGCTCCCTTCTTGCAGGGGAATTAGCGGGTTTAATTGAGAGCATAGCTGAAAATGGATAGCAGGCGTTGGGGGGAGAGAGGCGGGAGATGGATGGGAGATATGACAAACTACTGAACTCAGCAGGATATAGAGAATCTGTCTTCGCCTGCAGGCTCCATTCTGTAGCGTCACTATTGATCAGGCAGCCTTCTATTAGATCTCCTCGGCGGTTGCACCAGGTTCAAAGAAGCAGCAACAGGATATGTAGATGGAGGTGATGGAGGCGTCGGAGGACTAAAGGGACCAACTGAGATGTTGATTCCAAACATTTGCTCCTGGATTTCCACCAGGTCCTGGGCAAGGACCACCCAGATGTGGCCAAACAGCTGAACAACCTGGCTCTGCTGTGCCAGAACCAGGGCAAATATGAGGAGGTGGAGTACTACTACTGTCGCGCCCTGGAGATCTACGAGTGCAGGCTGGGCCCAGACGATCCCAACGTGGCCAAAACCAAGAACAACCTGGTGAGAGACAAGCTCCCAAACTAAACAGATCACACTGTATGCTCTCCCCTCTTCCTGTCAAACGTTCCTGTTTGTTATTCCGCTGCTAAAGCCATAATTACTGTCCTCCCAACTGAGCCGTGACTGCACTAAACATAAGCAGACAGGTCTTTTCACTGGGAACAAAATTACTCATTTGTTCTGTCGTCTGACCCTGGTCCCCGCGGGGGTGTTGAACATATAAATAAAGTACTGGCTGAAGATATTCCTCTTGGGATGTCATTTAAAACTTTCTTCAAATGGTTTTCAGCTGCCGTTTATCATTATATGCTGACCTGAAAAAAAAGAAAGCTGTTTTCTTTAATACTGGCTTTTTAAAAGAAATGTTCTCCTTCAGAAGGGCCAATATCATCTTTTAAAATGTTGTCAGTTGGATCACATTTCTTTGAAGTCATCTGGCTATTTCTCCTTATCTGCTGGCCTGCTATGCAGAGCTCTTCAAGGTCTTTCTTTCCTCCTCACTTGCTCTGCTTCACTGATGATATAGGTGGTATTTACGGGCCGGTGTTTTGCAGTAGAGCACATTAGAATCAGTTAACCCCAACATAAAAGTGTTTTCTCTCTCGTTTCTTTTTCAGGCTTCTTGCTTCCTCAAACAGGGAAAATACAAGGAGGCTGAGGTTCTGTACAAAGAGATTCTTACTCGTGCTCATGAGAAAGAGTTTGGATCTGTTGATGGTAAGGCCTCATAGTGGACACTGCAGTTTACTGGGGATTAGAGCGCGTGGTTACCAAGTTATTCTGGTGGAGTTTTGTTTTTTTCTGTCAACCTTTCAAAGAAATTAATAAACACAAAGTTATTTTCAAAGACAGTTGTTGTTGACTAAATCAAACGCCTTCCAAATGAACAGATCACATTTATTATTGCTTTTATGTGTTTAAATTTCCGTACGCCGTCTGACTTTTGTGCCACTTCAGCGAGCACGGGCAGATGGGAGGAAAATGGACCATGTTATTGCAACGTGGCTGTTTTCACTTTTCAGAGGGCTCTGGGAATCTTTACAGAAACTTCTGAAGGAACAGAATATACTTCTCTGAAAGATTCCCCCTCTTTTAGCTTAAAATAAACCCTTTTGTTAGGTTTCCTCAGAGAGTTAGATTGACTGTTTTGAATAAAAGTGAATGGTACAATGCTCCACTCGGAACCCCTTGAAGAAAAATCTTTGAAGATTTTTCAGAGATTTATTTCCTTTTTTTAAATTATTGTTGAGTTATTGAAGTAGAGCAAAGACTTTCTTTTCTTTCTTCTGTACCGTAAAGATTTTTACTTTCTTTTGCATTAGGCTTGATTCATTCACTTTTAATACATTCATGTGTGAAGATATAAGACTACGAGAATCTGAAAGAGGGATTTGGTAGCATTTTGTTTCATCAATGAAATAATCCTATACATATATATATATATATATATATATATATATATATATATATATATATATTTGTGGTATCACTGGTACTATCTTGTCTCACTTGTTCCGGTGGTACAAAGCAATTTGATGGTAAATTTGTTGTATATAATAAAGATCTTTATGCTCATTTCCTACATACCTCAGAGAGTTATTGGTTAAATGTTTATGAAAGCTGTTTGTGGCCTTTATGGTTTTAGTAAATTAACTCGCCATACAGCATCCACCTCTCTCCCCTAACATCAACAATATCAATTATTTTTTACATTAATATGATTTGTTCATACTTTAATGAGCTTGGATTTGATTATTGGGATATTTTAATTATACAATCTGGCACTTAAACAATTAACTCTGAAATATGCACAATAAATATCAGAGGAAAAATATTAGCCATCTTTCAAGGGAAAGTTGGAATTCATAGATTAGATAAAGGGTATGAATGCTGATCGTGGGTCTTCCAGCGGCGTTTTCCTTTCCACTTGTACCATATGCAGACCTTTTCTCCTGTGTCTGTGTGTCTGCAGCCGAGAACAAGCCCATCTGGATGCACGCAGAGGAAAGAGAGGAGATGAGCAAGGTGGGGCATCTTCTAGCTGTTCTTTAGTCATTCTAAACCAAAATGAAAGTAGTCATGTAAACACATCGTTTAAAATATAAAAAAAAAGACCAGTGCGCTTAGAACAAAGTAAAAAAAGTGGCCCTATTTCAGGACAATATTGAATTGTTTTCAGTAAACAGAAAAAACGCTGCTGATCCAGTTTGAGCCACAATCTCTTCCTTGTGTTTACCTTCCTCTGTTGGCTGATTTACTTCCAGGGCAAGCACAGAGACAACACTCCATATGGAGAGTACGGCGGCTGGTACAAGGCCTGCAAAGTCAACAGGTGAGACTGATAAGCATGTATTTACTGCCTAGTCACCAGACTCTGTGCCTTTACTGCCTAATCATGAGACTCTGTGCCTTTACTGCCTAGTCATAAGACTGTAAATTCATTTCTCTTTTATTTTTCTGTGAGTAAAAGCTATATTCAAACCTTTTTTTTCCCCAAATTGTACATCTCCTGACTAGGGCTGGGCGGTTTTGGACAAAAATAAAATCCTGATTTTTTTTTTTCTCTGAAAACCCGATTTTCGATTTCGATTTTTTTGGTAAAACTACAAAAGACAATGGAATAAATTGTTTCAAATATTTTATCTTTCTTTTTAAAGAAAAATAGCAAACAAATTTCCCTATTGGGAATGAAGTGCAATTGAAAGATACTGTAAATCCTCCTTGAGTTTAGTAAAGTGACAACATTTACAATTTTCTTGACCAAACAAAGATGACTAGACGAGCTCTGTCTGTAATGCCGCCAGCTGCAAAAAAGGAAAATCTATTTTCCTTTTTTTAACATCGTCTTGATTAATGAATCCGATTTAGATTTAAAATCGATTAATCGCACAGCCCTACTCCTGACTTTATTCTATCCAACTGTTGTGTGACCTTGGACTGAATCTCTGGCTGTTCTACGTCCAGCCCTACGGTGAACACCACCCTGAGGAACCTGGGCGCCCTGTACCGCCGGCAGGGCAAGCTAGAGGCCGCCGAGACCCTGGAGGAATGTGCTGTGAGGTCTCGCAAGCAGGTCAGCAGTAGTTCCTGCCTCCAAAAATGTCCATTTTGTTTAAACAACAGATTACTCTGTGTTTTCTTATGAATTGTGAATCATGTGCCCCGTGGTAGGACGTAATTCTCATGATATTTCTTTCCCTTTCCCCACATTGCTATGGATCCAGAGCAACACAGTAAGTGGTTTGTCTCTACCTGCTAGCTCCCATACAGCTCCCACCTCTCTCCCCTAACATCACTCCCATCTCACAACCTCCATTTAAAATCCCTCGTCTCTGGGACGGTGCTTCCAGCACAATAAATGGGACAGGACACATAAAACCACTTGAGATCCTCCATAAAACGTGTTTCTCACCCTCAGTCACTTGTTAAAGTATGCCCCTGTTTCTTTCTGATTGTGGTTGTTAGTTTCACCTGTTTTGTTGTGTGTGTTTTGTCTGTTTTTCTTCTCCCCTCCCCCACCAGGGCATCGACCCCATCCACCAGACGCGTGTGGTGGAGATCCTGAAAGACACAGATGGCGACAGGCGGAGGAGCAGGGACAGCCTGAGCAGCGTTAAGTATGAGAGCGGCTCCGAGACCGGCGAGGAAGTGAGTATGGGCGTGGAGTGGAACGGGGTGAGTACAAATCCACTACGGTAGAATCAACACGGCCTCTCTGCAAAAAAAAAAAAAAAAAAAACCCAGGTGGCGTTCACGATATGGGAGCGTGTGGGCTGGTGCAGTTCACCCTGCAAACTATTGAATTACATTAAAGAGACAGTGGCTTGTTGTGTAATATGCTTTTAAGATGTGAGCGTTGAGTTGAAATCACGCTCGGAAATCAAGAGAGACGGATGAGTTGCTTCAGACTCAGGATGCCCCCCGTTAGGGCTGGGCGATATGGACCAAAAGTCTTATCTCGATATTTTCTAGCTGAATGGTGATACTCGATATATATCGATATTTTTTCTGTGCCATAATTGGGGTTTCCCCCAAAGCATTATAGCATAGCATCTCTGTTAGCTTCATTTTTTTCTGAGGCAAACCCTTAAAAAAACAGTCAGTTTTAATACAAAGCCTCGTGCCAAATGTCACACAGGTTCATTTATTAACAGAGGTCTGCACAATATCAAAATGTATAAAACAAATTAAATAAAAATATACTGCCTGCATATATAGAATAAAAATGCTTCTTGAATAAAATAAAACAAATATCCCTTTCCTGCATAACAATTCAATTAAAATACACTGTGCAATTAATACAATGTAGACAGTAACAGGCAGACTTTTCCACTGAGGTTGATCAAATAACAAAACATTTGTGCAAATCTCAAATAAAACATTCAAGTCAATTTGTCACAGAATAAGCTATATCAAAATCATAGAAAAAAAAAAAATGTAATCGATATAAACGATATTGTCTCGTACCATATCGCGTTTGAAAATATATCTATATATATTACAATCTCGATATATCGCCCAGCCCTAGCTTGTTGTGTAACATGCTTTTTTAGATGTGAGCGTTGAGTTGAAATCACGCTCTGAAATCAAGAGAGACGGATGAGTTACCCCCGTCACGGTGTTCAAGCTGCACAAAAGCATAAACCCACTTTTATTACGCCAGTAGTCATCAGCGATCACAGGCTGAACACGAGTCAAGTTGTAAAAAAAGAGCAAAGTCCAAGCCGTCTCAGTAGGAGATGGGATGTCTGTACCAGCCCACCAGCTCTCTGCAGACACGTCTGTACCATAAAGTTCACCTGGAATTCTCTTTTATAAAGTGTAGCGCTGATTGAGTGTCCTGGCATGCTGACCCATTGTTTTTGACGGCATCACAGTTTGCTTCGTGCTATATGTTTGTGTGTGTGTGTGCGTTTGTTTGTTTTATTTATTTTGTTCCCTGCTTGTCAACGAAAACGTTGTCTTGTTTTAACAAGCGGTTGTTTTGCTGGCAGTGCTTATGGACAAGGGGAACAGCAACAAAAGGCACAAGCTCAGTCCGTGGCACCCTGGCAGTCCATTAAATATTTATCGGCCCCGGTGAAAATCTCCCATACAGTCCGTCTTAAGCCTCTATTAGTGTCTCAGGTTTCCACGAGGAACAAAACGCATCACATTCCAGACAGCCTCATTTTGCTAAATAAACTGGTTGGTTCATAAGTACAGCCGTATGCTGCTGGTTTATTGTCTCATTATAATGCCCCCCATATCTCACTGTTTTCCCCACTACCGCACATGCTCTCGTCATTTTTACTTAATGTCATTTCACATCAAGTTTTATTGTCCTCTTATTGGACACTGTAAAGACTGCATACGAAATGAGAAACGCAAGACAACCCCAAACATTCCTCACTCTAACTAAACTTTGAGACTCTAAATATTTTAAAAGGCTCATTAGAATATGTGAACCAAGCCAAAAGCTCCCTGGGTAGTCTTGCATAAAGCCGGGGGCAGAAGCGTGCAGTCCGGGGTGCCTCGCCTGAGCTTGTACCTCTTTCCTCCCTCAAGTGCAGCCGCGCCCTTCACTGCACCAGCTCAGCCACGACATGCATGTGCCAGCCGGCTGGACTCACCCTTAACACGCACGCTAAATGACCATGTGTGCTCGTGTGTTTTCCTGTGGCTGATAAATCTGTTAACCAGATGGCTGCCGATGTTCTCGCTTTTTTTTTTTTTTTTTCTTCTGGCAGACAGTTTGTGTTTTTGTTTGCCGGTCGGTCTGTGAATGGGAAGGCTTCTCAATGCGTGTTAATATTCGTAACGCAGCTTCTAAAAAACAGCTTAAAACATCTCGCAGCAGCAAATTTAGCTGCATGCGTGTTCATGTGAATAATAATAATAACGGCATCCAAGATGTCAACTGCTATTTTGTTATCTACGTCATTACTACACTGGAAACATTGGATATAATCACAGAAAGAAATGAATACTTGATGCTCCTTGCTCTTTCTGAAAGATTGTCATGCTACTTGTCCTTTCTGACATTAAGTTAACACAGTCCATCCATCCATCCATCCATCCATCCATGTAAATAATCACAGTCATGTGACTCTTGTGCAACTTGGCTTGTTTGTTTTTTATGGACGAGAGTTTGAGAGCGCTGTTTGCTTGTGTAGACATTCTCTTAACAATTATCTGACATCTTCTGTTAAATGTTGTCTGAACTTGTCTTTGTTCGTTTCTGCTCTGAGGATCTTGAGATGTTCCCGCGGCCATACAAGTTGTTTACATAGTTGAAATGAGAGATTCAAGGAAACAACCCGCTGTTGTGATTTCTAACCGTTTAGACGAGACGAATTCGAGAGCCGCTCCTCAGGGGCTCACGTACCGATGCTTAGACCAGTGAGGTGTACAGAGAAGTAACACTGGGAGGTGTTTGACATCACATTCGTGGCTTTTTGTTCGTGCTACTTATCAACATCTTGTTTGCATGATTAGACTAACAAACTGCATCTTTGTCTGCATTTGTTTTGTTCAGCGTGCTGGCTGTCAGTCTGCCTGTTTCCTAAACTTCCATATTTTCCCTTTTTCCCCTCCTGTTTTTATTACTAACTTGTATCCTCGTTGATTCACCTTGCCATGACAACCAATCAGCCTGTCAATCAAATTTCTCTTCTCATTCAGTGGATTGTACTCTACCTTTTGAACTTCCTAAACAATAGGTTTGGAATATGTTTATATTCTGTGTTATAGTGTTGTAGTTTTTAAGGAATTTCTTGATTAGTTTGAAGAAGATGGAGCTTGATTCCAGCTTATATGATCAGATACTGATCTGTTTAAAGTAAATAGCTGAGGTTGGGGCCCAGCTCCACATCAGAGCGCCGGCTACATGAGTATTCTTGCTTCAGGGCTGCTGCTTGCAGATGTCCCCCCGTCTGCAGTGCACAGTCACTGGCCGGGTGCCGTGTGCCAAAGTCACATTTTCCAGTACTCCCGAGAGGAAATAGAAACAGCTGAGTCACTGGGGCCGGCAACCAGCAGCCTACTGCATCACTGACCTGCAGCTCCGACGGCACTGTGAATGATTTAAAGAGAAATGCAACACTCATGCTGCCTCTTTTCCAAATTGCATGCGTGTCAGGTTTCCTAAGCTGTGATTTATAGATAAATAACAGGCTGCGGGTCTTAATAGACGGCGCAGCTGAGCAGAAGAAGGCAGCAATGATGCTCAGATTTGTTAAAGGTGTAGGTCTCTAAGCATAAGAACCCAGAGCTTTTTAATCTTACCATGTGTGCCCTGTTTTTGTCTTTTTTGTCTCTTTCTCTCTTTCTCTTTTATCAGGCATAAGCCATCAAGATTATTCCTCCATCCTTCTCTCCTTCCCCCAACAAAATAGCAAAGGGATGTGTGTTGTCGTTCCCTCTGGCCTCCTTTGTCCCAACAAACCAACAGCTCCTCTACCATTCCTGGTGCCCCCTGCGGCAGAGACTCAGAAAGCCCCTCCTGGTTGTCACGTCTGTCCCCTGTTCGACTGACAGCTGCTGGGACGTTTGGTCTTCTCATCCCTTCTCTGCCACCCCCTCCCCCCTCTCTCTCTCTCTTTTCCTCTCTCCCTCCTTTCCTGTCACTAACCTGTGTCAGAAGTCATTATTTCAACTCTTTCTCTCACTTTACTTTAAAAGAAGTCGGTGTGTGTGTAATCTTTCCCTGTGAGGAAGCCACTTGCACATATTTTCTTGCTTCAGCACCCATTTGTAAGTTCTCATAGGGGCATTGTAGATTTCTTTGCTAGTTAGAGGAGCTAGATGATAATTTATTTGAGGAAAATTAAATATAAATGCTAGTGTCGCCTTTTAACGGCAGTCTCGGCTTCAGACATCACTAATCAATAGTCCCGCTGAGAGTTACAATCACTATAGATCCCACATGTTACAGTGTAATCATTTCTGGAGCTACTCTGCATGCTCTAACCCACCATTAGTTTATTTTACTGAAGCGCTCGTGGCATCAAGTTAAAGTCAACCTTTTAGCCTGGTGCCTGTATCTAGTGATTATTTCCTTTTGTTTTAAAAATGTTTTGTATATTTTTTTTTTTTATGCTATTAATTGTATTTTACGTTTTTAAACTAATGCCTGCGATCAACTTTGAAAAACCAGTTAAAGTGAATGGTACTGTACAGTTTGACATTTGGGTTGTGAGAACAGCGGAGGAAACGTTGCCTTTTTTCTTTCTTTTTCTTTCGGTCATACAGACCCCCTAGTGGATTTTTGTATTATTGTTTACATTTTTCTATTTCTTTCGATCTGTGGTTGAATATAAAGGCAGCAGCGTGCACCGCCTGTCACGATAGCTGAGCATCATATTGGCCGAAGCTGGCGGCAAACTTGTCAGAGCAAACTAAACCGCGGTTGCCATGGTGATTTATGTTTAACTTGCTCCCACCATCGGCAGTGTCCTTGGTTTTTTTGCGGCGTTAAACAAAGGCTCTGCGCTGCCGTGGCATCTGTACTAACCCTCGCTCGTGAAAGGGAACCGGCAACAGCGGTGGCTGCTGCAAAGCCAACGTGGCGGCAGAGACCTGCTCTAGCATTTTACACAAATACCAGCCACCGGAGAGAGTTATGGATTTAAAAAATATTGGACGTAAATGCCCAGAACTGCCTTGATCTGTTTGTGTTCGTGTATGACTAGGAGCTAGAGTTGTAGTTTAACAGATTTTGGGATTTCCCAGTGGTTTCCATGTGTTTTTGTGAATGTTTCAGTGGTACCGTCGCGCCGCCCTCTCTGGTTATGGATACTGTATGTCCAACACAAAGCTTAACAGTCTGACGCCTCTTTTCTTACACTTGCTTGCAGGTAAACATTGTCACTTTGGTAAATCATGTATTTATTTGGACATCACAAGTACAGTGCGAGTGTTTCCTCATGGTCAGCGTTTTATTTCAGGTGTTAAACTAACTGAATATTAATGACTTTAACATCTTGGAAGTGTAATTGTTGGCTGTGTCTCTAGATTTGACGAAGTGCATTCACGACAGCTTTTCAGTATGCTACTTGTCTTCATCCTTCATTCCTTCCAATGAATCCACCTATACTTCTAATGCAACTCTGAACTTAAAAGAATAAATAGAAAAAATGACTGTCTTCATCACATAACTATGGCGATATTGTTGTGTTAGTGGAATGCTTATTTATTGAACTGTATATTCTCTGCGTATATAGCGTGACCTTTGTTCCCGTAAATGGAAGAACATAAATGTTAAGGTCTTTAAGCACTATCTTAGTGAGTAGGACTGCATTATATTTACCATGCTGCTTTGTGAAGATTATTGCATCAACACTTGTTGGTATTCTCAAATAAAGTTTTTCATTTGTGGAGTTTGTCTTTTCTCTGCATCGGATGGTGACCTTTTGTTTCATTATTGGAGTTGTTGGAAAATCTTATTTGTAACTGCATTTTGACTACGGGACCCTTTTTCCAGGTACCTTTTTTAATTTACTCAGCCTCCTCCATTTTAGTCTGAGCCACCTGGAGAACCACAGAGATCTTTACCCTCTAAATGTTCCTGCTAGAGCAGTAACTCTTCAGAGATTATCCAGAACCAACCAAAGCTGAACATTTTTGCTTGGTCAGCTTCTCCCAGTTTTGTTTTTGCCCGTCTGTCTGACCCAAATTGAATATCCAACACTGACTTGTGTAAGAAATAGTTAATGATTGTGAACACGTTTTAAGGTCAGATTCCTGCAGCTTCACTCAGCCGTGAAAACACCAGCACGCAGTGAGCTGACTGGAGCGAGCTCCCGTTAGGAAAACAGTGAAGTCAAAGCAATAAAAATGTTCATTGTTGATTGCTTTAGAGCTATTACATATAAAAGCAAATAAAAACAAAACAAGTAGAAATGTGTTACATTAATGGAGTGAATAAACTGCACTTCCTCGGGTTTCTTCCGGGGAGGGAGGAGAGCTGTCAACGGGACAAAAAGGACTGAAGCAGTGCTGGAAATTCCTTATCTCTGATCATTTCACCGCATTTTATTTTCTAAGCCAGGAACAAATAAAAACACCCACAAGCTGTAAATGTGCAATTTTACAGCTGAATCGTACTTCCTGGTTTAAGATCTGTCCGACAGCAGATCCACCCCAAAGCTGAAATAATTCTGCAGGGTTTTTAAAAATATATTATTATTAATATTAATTCAAAGAATAAGAAAACATTTAAGGTCTGGCCCTTTAAGTTCTGCCTTCTGTTGGCTGAATTGTACCATGGAGCACCAGCTTCCAAGTCCTTATATTTACCCACAATTCCCCCTACTGGTGATAAACGTGTAGTGCAATATGATGATCACAATCCTCAACAGTCTCATGAAGCATTATTTAGAAAATACCTCCAGAGCTTTAGTTAGGTCCATGTGGGAGTTCTGTTCACATGTAGATAAACGTGCATCATGTAGCCCTGCGGGTACGTCACAAACGGATAAGTGTGAGGGTGGATGGATGGATACGTTGCTGTTCCTGCTAGTTTGGGTTTGTCTTTAAGAGAAAAACAACTAATTATTATTTTCTTCATGAATATGGAGTTCTTAATTTTCCCCATTCAGTAATATAGTCTTTTCAGTGATGCATTCTTGTTTAATCTAAAGACCACAACAGTTTTTTTGCTTTAAGAAAGACAAAGTGAGTAAATTGTGACACCAGCTGCTGTGTCTTTATATTGGGTAAAACTTACATTCAATACAGTCTTTGCATCACAGCAGGACTGTTGATGGATGTTTCAGAAATGTAAAACTTAAACTTTCACCTGCTGACCACTTAAACAACTTAATTTTATCTGTGTGGTAGGTGTAAAATGAAGATTAATAGAGTATTGCAATGAAAAGTAGTCCATGACGTGATTGGTTACAAAACCACTTGCACACTTCAGCATCTCCTCATGCATTGTTCTGTTTTTACAGACCAACCATCAGTATAAAAGTTGACCTGTGCAGATAAAAAGCTTCCTCCCTGGTGAAGGGTCACACTGACGGTGGGTTGTGTGTCTGCAGGACGGCAGCGGGGCCCTCCAGCGCAGCGGCTCTCTGGGGAAGCTCAGAGACGTTTTGCGTCGCAGCAGCGAGCTGCTGGTCAAGAAACTGCAGGGCAACGGACCGCCGGAACCTCGCAGCACCAAGTAAGAACCACGTCAAATATTGCAGGCCTTTATTTCTAACAGTCCCATGAAATAGGAACTAGGGCTGGGCGACTATGGCCAAAAATAAAATCCCCCCTTTTTATTTCCTGACAACCCGATTTTCCATTTTTTGGGTAAAATTACAAAAAACAATTGAATAAATTATTTCAAATATTTTATCTTTATTTTTTAAAGAAAAATAGCAAACACATTTTGGAATAAGTGCAACTGAGAGCTACTGTACATCCTCCTTGGGTTTTATAAAGTGACAACAATTAAAATCCCCTTGACCAAACAAAGATGAATCCTTTGGGATTACTTCGTGAGAACGTCACTTTCACCAAACTGCACTTGAAAACAGGTTCTCCATAAACAAGGTGCCCTTATTAGGGAATAAAGTGAAAACCTTAATTATCTTCCACTAAACATCACTTTAGAAATGAAAGGTATTTCATCATCTTGAACAATGATGAATGAATAAAGTGCAAAACTTTAACATTTTGTAAAATAAAGCTTGAGGGGCACAACGTCAAAGGTGTGAGAGGAAAATCCATCTTTCGATTTTCCTTTTTAACATTGCCTTGACTAATAAATCCGATTTCGATTTTAAATCGATTAATCACACAGTCCTAATAGTTCCATATTTAGGAACCATTTTCTGTAATAGAATTTCAGGTAATTACATCTTAATTTCAGCTAAAAAGGAAGGGGAAAAAAAAGGGAAAGGAAAAGGAAAAAATGCAGGCACTCTGGTGGCTTGAAAAATTAAAAAACCTTTATTGGACTGGGTTACATACTAAAAAACACCAACGCGTGTCGGCTTACGCCTTCCTCAGGGTGTATGGAGACGAGACAATCGAACAAAATTAAATAGAATTCAGTTCAGCTGTGGTTCCTCACGTCTATGCAGTGCTCCTCCAGGCCTGAAGGAGGCGCCGGCAGGAGCACCCCAGATATTCTGCTTCCTGAACAATCAAACAAAATAAATTGACTGTTAATAAGTTACACAGTGTAGCAGTATAACGTGAATCATGAGTACCAAAATGAAAACCATACAAAGAATAATAAAACTAAATATATAGAGAAAATCTCGCCTCCTTTAAACAAAACATGACAGTAAGTCACAAAATGGCCTGAAAAGTAATGACAAAACAGAAGAGCAATGTGAATATAAATGCAAACAAAGAAACCCAACAGAAGAAAACTGATAATTATACAACAAAAATTACTAAATCATAGAAAAGATGAAAAGTCAAAATCCTCATTGAGGCCAGGGAAACTAGTGGCCTTCAGGATATGAATCCAATAAGCCTCTCTCTGCTTGAGGCGCCTGACTCTGTCCCCACCCCTTGCATCAACACTGATCACCTCAATCCATGAGACTCGTAGAGAAGAGTCATCTGTGTGTTGTGCCTCCATATAGTGTTTGGCCATTGGGTCGTTCACATTTTTGGTACGAATGGCATATTTATGTTCAGCCACCCTGTCCCTCAATCTTCTTTTTTTAAGGCCTACATAAAAACAACCACAGATGCATTCCAGTCGGTATACAACATGAGTAGTGTTGCAATTTATGAAGCTTTATAAACATTGTCGTTATTTGTCCACCAGCATGAAGAGAGCTGCCTCCTTGAATTACCTGAACAAGACCAGTGACGACTCATTCCAGGTGAGCAAAAGTCCTTAAGATGAAATGTATTTTTATTGAACTCTTTAATCCTTTAACCGTATTTCATTTTGCTCTGCTGGGCCGTGTTTCCCATCAGTCCCGAGGAGGCAGTAACTTCAGGGAGAGCCGCGGCCTGAGCTCCAGCACCGTGGATCTCTACACGGCAAACTGAACTGTGGACGGGGGAGACGCTCCTTCCATTGGCTGACGACACTGTCGCTACCGGTCTTTCCCCCGCACGACTGTCGGCATCTGACCCAAAGATCCATTTCTTCAGAGTCAAGGACCTTGTCTGTCATCAAGATTCTCTGCATTCTTAGTTCATCGCTTTGTTTTTAAATTTTTGTCCTCCACTGAAAGACTGCTTCACTTCCCTCATCGTACTCCTGATTTCCATGTTGCCTCAGTGCCTCTTAAATGTGGCTTGGAAAACATACCTCAGCTCTGCCTATGTTTCGTAATCACTACAAATCTGCACTTTGAGTTCATCTGTTGCCATGGCGTCGCTCTCGCTGGTGTAATTCCTCTTTTATATGGTTTTTGTTTTCACACGTTTGTCTCCTCTGTGACTTTGTCTTCTGGTGCCATTTCATCATTTTATTAGTGCATGCTTCCCCTATGTAAATAAACATACTTTATAGATCTTGTTTTAAGTTTTCAGAAATAGACAACTAGGCATGTTTGGTTTGACATAATGTGAAACTAACACAGTTTAATTAATTTGATCATTTTAATGGTTCTCTTGCTTGTTGATTTATTTGCAATGTAAGGTGTTGGTCAAAGCTTTGGGAAACAGGGTGAAATGTTTGTCCTACTGACAGGATTTTTGGTCTTGTGACTTTCTTGACTTAACTCTTAAAGCTGCTGCTTTAACCTCCACCGCTCTGAGATCAAAATGTGTTTGTGCCATGTGAGACTTGACCTCGAGAGTGTCTTTATCATTCGGATCTGCAGGCTTGTTGCCGGCTGTGAACACATCTTGCGTTGTTTACACTGATTCGGATGTGTGACGGTTATAGATTTTGCACAACTCTCTGATATCTGTCTTCCTCTATGATTGCTTTTTTAGTGAAGATTTTCAAAAGAACTGGAATGTCTTGTAATTATATATATTTATATATATATTTTCTCCCATTCTTGCCGTTGTTTTCCTTTCATCTGCTGTAGTAAATGTCTACAATAGTTGATCATAAGTTCAGGAATCATCCAACTGATCACGAGATTTGTAGGAACAGATCTAAATGTGCATCACTTTAGGTCTGCTTCTTAAACACGTGTAATAAATCTGATCGACTCTGCCTGACCTTTATTCATGAATTAAAAATAAGTTCTATCTATAGCTGTCATTTTGGTCAAGAGTAACTACTTTTCATTCAAGTGTGTGAATTCAATTCAATTTTATTTATATAGCGTACATAGCGTTCTAATACAACAAAAGTTGTCTCTAGACACTTTCCAGAGACCCAGAACATGACCCCCGAGCAGTTATTACATAAACAATGGCAGGTAAAAACTCCCCTAGTGGGAGAAAAGCCTTAAGCCAAACAGTGGCAAGGAAAAACTCCCCTTTAGGAGAGAAGAAACCTTGAGCAGGACCTGGATCATAAGGGGGGACCCTCCTGCTGAGGACCAGACTGGGGGTCAAGGACGGCGACAGCACAGCAGGCAGGTGGAAGCAGCAACGGGATGACCAGGGGTGGGGACCGCAGGCCAGCACGCAGCTCCCGAAGCTCCGGCCCAATCATCAAGTCCCAGGTTGGGGTGGAGGGTCGGGGAAAGGTTGAAAAGGGGCAGGGCCAGGGAGAGGAGTCTTGAGGGACGAACCTTCTCCCCCACCCAAAAGGGGCCGTTACCCTGCCCCTCTCACTCCCACACTGCAGGATCCGGTGTTTTGCATTCAGAGATGCTCTTCGCCACCGGCAGAGGATGCTGCAACATGGACAAAAGAGATAAAAGAGAAGAGAATGGGGGGGCCAGCACAAGAAACTACAGGAGCGACTCTAACACACTAGAGTTTACACTACCTAGAGATTTACCAACACCAGCTAGAGGTTTACTAAACACTAACTATAGGCTTTACTAAACAGAAATGTTTTAAGTTTAGTTTTAAAGGTGGAGGTGGTGTCAGCCTCCTTAACCCAGATTAGAAGTTGGTTCCATAGTAGTGGTGCCTGATAGCAGAACGCCCGCCCTCCAAATCTACATTTGGATACTCTAGGAACTACGAGTAAACCTGCACTCTGAGAACGGAGAGCTCTGACAGGAACATAAGGCACTATCAGGTCTTGCAAATAATGCGGAGCTAAGCCGTTTTGGGCTTTATATGCAAGTAATACAATTTTAAATTGGATTCTGGATTCTAATGTTGAAATCCGAGCTGCGCGTTTCACTTAACAGCATCTGAAAAAGGAGAATCCACCTTTGTGTCATGGTGGGGAAAATTCCTTGAGAAGATGCGGTAAGTGTGCGTTTTCATTCCTCTGCCTCCTGCAGACATCAAGGTTTCTCTGACTGCAGATGGCTCAGTTTGTCAGAGCTTTCATGTGGAGTTTTCAGTTCAGCCGAGAGCTGTCAGACTCGGGAACAGAGTTCATTAGTGCATGAGAGTTGACACCAAGCCCTGAGATATTAAATCACACAAGTGTGGATCATGCAGCTTCTGTCTGCTGTCGAAGCTCTCTCATTCCCTCAAATAATTTAAATGTATATTTACCACAGACTGCTAGCAGAATTAATAACACATTTAAGTCCCATATGTGTAGAAACCAGGTAAATATAGTCTGCTTTACTTCAGCAGTTACAGTTGTGCATGCGCAGCATTACAGTTATACTGTATATACAATTGCAATATAACTGCAAAATATTAGTATGGAGATTAAACAATTAGTCCTTGTGTGCAAAATAAAATCACAGGAATCTGAGCAAACAACCATTTTTGCAACTATGGTGACTGCATTTGTTTCAAGGGTAATTTTGCATCTCTTCTGCGCAGTACTCCAGTTGTAAAAAAAAAATCAGGGGGGATGGTGGATTTTATCATATGGGGACAGATAATTTGTGCTGATTACAAATAATATAATATATTACAAATAATAGCACTGATCAAAACACCTGCAGAAACACTGCAGGAATGACATAGCAGCAGTTAAATGCAGCCTTCTGTAAGCTTTAAATATCCACTGGGCTTACATCAAATACATCAAAACACAACAATAAAAAACAGTTTTCTGAACGTATCAATATGATTCTGTCCTTCACAGGATAAGTAAAATGGATCACTACAAAAACTCAAAATCTTAACAAGAATATTTGTCTTATTTCTTGTTAAAATGTCTTATTTTAGTTAAAAAAATCTCATTACACTTAAGACAAGACTCATCACTGGAAAAAACAACAATTTTCACTGGTTTCAAGTAGAGTTTCACTTGAAGCGGTAAAGAAGTTTCCAAGTTAAAAGAATCAGTGATGCGATTGCACCACGTGGTCGCACTGTTGTCTTCGTTATCTCAGGTCAGACACGCGCACCGGAAGCTCCACCGTAGGAAGAAAGAAAGGGAATAACCAAGGGAATAGTTTGTCAAGTTAATCACAACATGTAGCTTCACACCGGATGTGATAGATTTCAAAATAAAGTATTTCTATAATTTGTATCCCTTTTCTCACTGAAGGAAGTTACGGAATTGCAAGTGTTGAGCTGAAATGGCTCATCCTGCACTAAAAGTTAACAACAGTTCACAAACTATATCGTGTATGTAAGAAGATGATCAAGCACAAGGATAATCGTTGTCATCATATGCAGAAATAGATGGATATAAGTGCATATATATATATATATATATATATATATATATATATATATATATATATATATATATATATATATATATATATATATATATATATATATATATATATATATATATATGCACTTATATACATACACACAAAAACAAAAATGTCATACATTCTGGATTCATTACAAACCAACTGAAATATTGCAAGCCTTTTATTATTTTAATATTGCTGATCATGGCTTACAGTTTAAGAAAACTCAAATATCCTATCTCAAAGAATTTGAATATTCTGGGAATCTTAATCTTAAACTGTAAGCCATAATCAGCAATATTAAAAGGCTAATATAATAAAAGGCTTGGCATATTTCAGTTGATTTGTAATGAATCCAGAATGTATGACATTTTTGTTTTTTTAATTGCATTACAGAAAATAAAGAACTTTATCACAATATTCAATTTTTCTGAGACAGTCCTGTACATATACTGTATAGTATATATATATATATATATATATATATATATATATATATATATATATATATATATATATATATATATATATATATATATATATATATATATATATATATATATACATATACATATATATATATATATATATATAAACGCACGTCCTAAGCCAGGGATATTTAACTGGCGGCCCGTGGGCCACTTGCAGCCCGCCAGGAGTTTTTATGTGGCCCCTGGTCATATTTCATACCTAGTTATTAATGTTTTTAATATATATTATTATACATTAAATGGTCACCCGCCGACCGGACCTCATCAACTCATCACTGGAAAAAACACCAATTTTCACCTGTTTCAAGTAGATTTTCACTTAAAATAAGTTGAAAAATCTGCCAGTGGAACAAGATTTTTTTGCTTGTAAGGAGAAGATAAATCTTGTCCCACTGGCAGATTTTTCTACTTATTTCAAGTGAAAATTTACTTGAAACAGGTGAAAATGGTCAAATAACAAGTTATTTTTCTGGTAATGACTCTTGTTTTAAGTGTAATGAGTTTTTGATTAAAAATTAGAAGAAACTTTTACTAGAAATAAGACAAATGTTCCTGGTAAGATTTTGAGTTTTTGCAGTGTGAGCACAAATGTATTATATATACATAAATCTTCGTCTTTGAGTGCAAAATACATTTTGAAAACCCCCAAATTTTCCACCTGCGCGCTTTGTGCGCGAACGCAGTGCGGCCCTCTCCATACAGTCTTTTTGCAGATGTGGCCCCCTGCCTAATCTAGTTGAATACCCCTGTCTCCAGTAAATACCTCAAATGCCTCAAGTATTTTTGAAAATATTTGTACATTTTTTGTAAATATTATCTTTTTTTTTTTTTTTTTGGTGTTTACTATTTTTTTTCTCTCTTGTACATACTCTTTTTCTACTTTTTATATTGCTCTTCTTAGTATTTAACTATTTATTGGTTATTTCTATTTTACATTTTTTGTATAAAGCGTGTGTGTGTTTTGGCTGCTGCACGACTGAATTTCTCCTCTGGGAGATAAATAAAGTCTTCTATTCTATTCTATTCTATTCTATTCTATTCTATTCTATTCTATTCTATTCTATTCTATTCTATTCTATTCTATTCTATTCTATTCTATTCTATTCTGTCCTAGGCGGTCCATCTTTGTAACCTTTATTTTGAAAGTTTCAACAGGAAGTCGCTCCCACTGTTTCCTCCCACTTGACGGCAACATCGCTTAAGAAAAAAGGAAAACCTGCAGCAGCGGCAGCGCTGAGTGAGTGGGAGGAAGCCAACTTGGAAACTATCTCCCGTGGACGGCTGAGCGTGGACGGCTGAGCGGGACCAGCGTGCACACCGGAGGCGGCATCACTCCCCCCGCCTGTGAGGAGTCTCTGTATCCCGGGTCACACCCCGCCGTCCCCTCGCAGGACACCTGGAAGAAGTTTGGCTCCAAACTTTGTGCGCTTTGCTGCACCCCTGAGCCTGAGCCTGTTTCCCGGCCTGGTTCCCGAGGCGGCTCCTGCACGCTCCCACCCAGCCAGCCCTGGTTCAGGTGCGCAGCTCTGCGGCTCCAGCAGGGTCACCTGGACCCCAAACCAAACCCCCCCCCCGGAACCGGGACGGCCATGGCCCCGCCGGCGGGCAGCGGGACCCGGAGGAGCAGCGCGCCGCGGGACGTGATGCTGCTCGTCGGCTTGGTCTCCCTGCAAGGTCCGCTGTTTAACTTTAACTCACTTATACGCGTCTGAAGTCACACAAAAATGGGTTTTATTGAACTTGTAATGGTTTATTATCGCTTCTGTGGCCATTTTTTTTTTTGCTTTTGTTTTTTTTGCTGGTTTGCGTTGGTTAATTGAGGGAAAGTGTCTGCAGGAATGGTGAAGTGCGTCTGTGCGCACAGCTGTTAAGGATGATTTATGGTTCTGCGTTACACCTACGCAGAGGCTACGGCGTAAGGTCGCCGTACCCTACGGCGTAGGCTCTGCGTCGAATTAACGCGGACCATAAATCAGCCTTTAGACTTGTTCGTGTGAGCGGTGGGTTTAAAGAGCTGGAGGTAAAGTTTGTCTGGGGGGGTAGATTCATGGTCGGGGCCACCCCTCCCCCATTGACAAAACTTACATTTACAACTTTTTTTGTGCAAGGCAAGGGAAATGTATTTATATTGCACGATTCAACACAAGGTAATTCAAAGTGCTTTACATTTACATAAAAGCAGCAAGACATAATTAGACAGTAAAAAATGAGGAATAAGATGATAAGAAAAGAAGTAAAATAATAAAAAGCACAAGCTGTTAAAAGTAAGAGCAGTAGAGTACAGCAGGTAAGTTTAATTTAGGAGTACGCTTGAGTAAACAGTAATGTTTTTAGCCCTGATTTAAAGGAGCTGACAGTTGGAGCAGACCTCAGGTCTACAGGATGTTTGTTCCACCGGTGAGGAGCAGAATAACTGAACGCTGCTTCACCTTGCTTGGTTCTGGTTCTTGGGACACACAACAAACCAGATCCAGATGAACCTCAGGGGTCTGGGAGCTTCATAGGAACTAACAGATCAACCATGGATTTTGGTCCAAGACCATTCAGGTCTTTGTAGACCAGCAGTAAGATTTAAACTCTGTCCTTTGACTCACTGGAAGCCAGTGTAGGGATTTCATGACCGGTGTAATATGGTCCAGTTTCCTGGTGTTTGTAAGGACTCTGGCAGCAGAGAAAAAGAAACTTAAAAAAAAATTAATTTGACAAAAATGGTTGATTTTTAAATGACACCATCAGAATTTACTAGACAGTAAAGCTATAACTCAGATACATGTATGAACATTTTAACATGTTTCATCATTGCTCCAGCTATAAAGTGATTAACATTTCTCAGCCATGTTGGTACCGACTCCAGAGGGGGAAGTTTCTACCTCTCACCAGTTATTTGATATGCCACTTGGGATTATCATATTCATAAGTGTGTTTGCATGTTTGAGCTGGCTCGCTGAGCCCCGGCTTGGCAAGCTCTGGTGGGTGCGATTCAAGTGCACGAATGCAGAGCAGTCTTGTGCTTGCTGCCTGATTGTTAACTCAAAACAGACGAGCTAAGAAAAAAAAAAAAAAAGAGAGAAAGAAAAAGGCGAAATGAACATAATTTAAGGTGTTTCCACACTGCACACTCCTCAGAGTTCACAACCTAGTGAGTGTTCATCCTCTCCAGTGTTTGGAGGAGAAGCTCCCATCCCTGACGGGGCTCGTCGCGTTTAAACTCAGTCAGTTTGATCTGATTACCACAGATTGTGTTTGTCTGGCCCTTCAGCAGCACAGCCACGGTAGTAAAAGTGACTGAGAAATTCCTGCAAGTTGAAGTGTGCCTGCCGCCAACCCCCCTCTTTCCTCCAGACTCCTCGCGGTGCCCGTTTTGGGATGAATGTGTCCTCTGTGTGCAGGCAGCAGGGGAGATGGGGCTGCTGTGGGTTTGTGTTTATGAAATGAATGAATAGACCCAAGTCAGGTACTGTCACGACAGCCTTGCTCTTTCTCCTGCCTCAAACCTTTTTTGTTGGGTTTTTTTTTTTTTTTTTTTTGGGCTGCAGAGGAGAGCATTGGTGAATTTATCCCCACATAAACCTGGCCACACCAAATACACCATACTTCTGTAGTTATTGGATCTGGGCATTGTGGTTAAATATTTGCACACAACTTTTCTATTTTTTCCTCCCCTCCCTGTTTTAAATTAGCAATAATCATTCTTGAGCTGTTTCCCTCTCTTGCTTTTCTGTTTATCTGGTTGCTATTTCTAGCCAACCAGTGAAGATAAAAGCCTCTTATTGAGTTAATTTCAGTCAGCATCTCTTCTCCCATCTCACTACACTTTGCTTACACCTTTTGTACTCTTAAGTCATTTTTTTTCTTATATTTTCCCTCCTTTTTCCTTTTCCTAATTCAACAAAAGGTGCCTTCAACCGTAAAGATTTTGGTGGAAAAATTGTTGAGCTTATTTCAAAGAAGCTGAGATAAATGAGTGTTCGCAGAGCGTTTTCACGCTTTCCTATCTCGTCAGACCGATATGTTTGATCTCTCCTCATCAATCCCGGAGAAGACTCTGGTTTCACATCACTCATTTTGGTACATCTGTGAAAAATCTTTTTGATTTCACGATAACCAATTTGTTTAATTTCCCGATGGAACATCGCTTGTAAATCCGGACTTTGTTGACTCTTTGTATTCTTTCCACTCGCCGAGAGCGGCTGAAAAACACAGTACCGCAGCTAAGATGCCGGAGAATCAAACCGCTGTGTGTATTATTGGTTTTACGGTGGATTTGTTGTTCTTTCAGAAAATGGATTTGGTTCTGCTCAGATGTGTACAGGATGTCACTGTTACTCAGAAACCCTCCAGAAGTGCAGAACCTGAACGGTGTTTTCAATTACTGCACTGGTGGTATTGTTGCATTGGGACAAATGAAATGGGGCTTCTCTTTAGGCATGCACACCTGCCGCTGTTTTATTTAAACATCCATACGCCTGGCCATTAATGCAGCCGTGGCTGTAGGCTGTTTAGACACACACACACACACACACACACACACACACACACACACACACACACACACACACACACACACACACACACACACACACAAAAACATGTGCAGAGATTCAGAGGGGTTGGTGGAATGCAGACTAAATAAATTAAAAATGTGTTGAAATACATGGAGCAGGATTTGTCTGATTTATTATCAGCTGCACACGCGGCGATTTGGAGTCGGGTCCTCGATGGCAGTAATGTAAGGGGATTAGGATACAATAAAGTACAGATTAGAGATTTATGTTATGATGCAGTAGCTTCTGTAAATGTTTCCAGGAGTTTGTGTTGTAGTTTTTCTTCAGACAGTTCCACCAACATGAGTATTTTAAGTGTTGTTCATGTGGAGGTTTCTGTTTATCATTGCGTGTGAGAGGGGCATAATTTAAGAACCAAGTTTAATCAATTAATTTTAAAGCCACTGAACTTTGATTTTACACGGGACAGATAGGTTTGAGAGTTTTTATGTTGTTCAGTTAGTTTTCGTTCATGGACATAAAGGATTTCCTTGATATTCTTCTCGGTGCTTTCACAGAAAGCAGTGCAACTGTGACTACGTTTACATGCAGTCAAAATTCGGGTTATTGCTAATATTCCGGTTACTGAAACATTCTGAATATTTTGTTTACATGCTCGAGCAAACAGGGTTATCCCTAATCATTCGGGATATCCCGATCAAACCAGCGACGCACGGAGAATGTGATGACGCAATTAGCGTAATTTCCGCTTCTTCTTCCTGTATCCAAATTCAAAACAAATGCTGCTTTGCGCAACTTTTCTCTCACCTTCTTGTAAATCTCGCTATCCCGGTACTTTCTACCGTCTACAAATGCCAAAATGTTCATATCCTTCATTACATTTATGAAGTGATTAGTCTCCTCCTCACTCCAAAAGTGTGTCGTGGTCTTGCATTTCTCAGTGTTTATAAGAACTTCCTGGACTCAAAAGACCAGGATTCCTTGTGAACAGAGCATGCACAGAAAACAAATTCCTGTTCAGTTTGATGGGGATATTCCGTTTGGCGTTTAGATGACCGAATATCCGGGTTTTAAAAGAAGTAACCCAGGGGTCATATTCGGGTTTTTAAAAACCGGGAAAATAAATATGAGAAAATTCGGGTTATTCAAAGGGGTTATTGGTGTTTACATGGCCGTCCAATTCGGGTTATTGCCAATATTTGGGTTTTAAAAGGGTTATTGAGTGCATGTAAACGCAGTCTGTGATGCAAATTCTCTTTAGCAATTTCTTTATTATTGGGCTGACATGTTAGTTGTTGTCAACAAACCTGTACCCTCGGACAAATACATCAGTTCAGTTATTCAGAAGTTGATTTTAGGCTCCCTGAAAGCATCTCTTTTTCTGCTGGGATCCACAAACCGCACATGGATGCGCTAAGATGAAATGTAGCATCTGTCAAGGTACACCTCCATCATGGAAATCAGGAAAATGTTTCTTATTGCATCACAGGAAAAAAAAACATGTTTTAAATAAATACCCTCAAAACCAAGTAAAGAACCCGAAGGTCCTCGAAAGATAACTTCTCCACACCAAAGTTGGAGCTATGACGCATTTACCTAAAGTACAGCGAGTTCATCGTGATGCTAAAACAACACAAAGAGCTTAAAATCTGAAGGAATTCAGTGAAATGGTCAGATCCGATTCACGATATGCTCGCGCACGTTAGAAGCTTCAACTCTGTTGTGGGAGGATTTTTCAAGGTCCTGTCTAGCTCGTGTTTCTGGTCATTTATCATAGTGTTTGTTCAGGTTTTGGCGTTTTAAACTTGAGTCTCTCTTCTCTTTTTTTTTTTTCGCTCATTCGATATCTGCAGTTTACCCTCACTCCATTATGTATGCTCCCTTTCCCAGGGGAGGATCTTCTTGCGCTATTTCAGAGGTTACAGTCATGGCTGCCCACTCTCATATACGGGGTCTTTTCATTGTGGGATGGATGGTTTTTAATGGTTTTCTCACTCTGAAGATAATCTACATCTGCCTTCTCGGATGGATATTTACGATTGTGGAGCATTTAGTTAAAGAGACAATGGTTGCTTTCCTATTGGTGAAATTGCAAGAGAAAGGCTTCTTTATTTTAACCTGATTGTCTTAGTATTATAGTTATGTTGAAAGGAATAACTTTAAAGCTGTGGGTCTGCGGTTGCTAAATAAACCTGAGGAAAAACCTCAACATCCTGAAAGAGAGATTAAGAAAAGATCAACATGATAACAGAGAATATGTTGTGTCGGCTGACGTTTTCAAGGCTCGTGCATGAAACCCCTCCCATCTGTACGACTGTTGTACTTGCTGGTCTTTGCTGAAAGACGAAACCCTCCTGATGTTTTTTCCCCCTCATACCAGAGACTGTCCACATTTCCTATCCCTGATAGCTGTGTTTAACAAGTAAAGACAAATAAAGTGGCTGTAGGGACTGAACTACTCCTTTGCATTATGATCCTCCAGCTTAATGGTGCATGTACCTAAACGGCAGCATATGTATGTGATGGAGTGCAGGCCTGTTAACCCTCATGTTTGTGGCTTCGCTGGCTCTGCTGTTGGATCCTGTGGTTGGGATCGCTAATGTGCCTCTTTTTCCTTCTCTTCTGTCCGAGTTGGTCCATTGCCCCTCATGCTTGCCAGCTGCGTCTGGAAGGATCTCTGTTGTTTATTGACTCGGTGCCTCCACAGTTCTCTGTCCTGATTAGCCTGCACCGTCGACTTTGTTGTGTTATGCATAGCAGAGTTTTTGTCTTTTCCCCTTTTCTTTTTTTCTTTCATATGGCTTTTTAAAATTGCTTACTTCCACGCTTCAGTTAGATGGCATGCAAGAGAAAGTTTATTATTTAGTAGAAATATTCCCAAACTACATATTGATTTTTGAAGAAAGGTTGATCATTAAAAAGCAGCATGTGACTGAATAAGAATGAATGTGTAGGTGGTCTGATGATTGAATTATCCATTTCTAAAGCTTAACATTTGCTGGTTTCAGACTTTTAAACAAAAAAATGAGTTTCTTTACTTGGTTATACATCATGGTACACTGAACAGAATCATTGTTTTGACTGCTGGGTAAATAAATACTCTTAAAAACAGGGATTAATCATAGATTTCTGACATTCTTTGAAGGCAAAGCAATGAAATAAGACATGAATAACTATAATGCTTATTGTTTTTCATTAATCCAAAACCATTGCGTGAGGCGTGTGGGATACTCTGCAGGGTACGCTTTGCGTTCGGTTATAGTGCTTATTTATTTATTACATTTAAAACCACTGAATGTCTTTATTTACTTCCCCAGACAAACATTTACAATCCTTGTCAACTATGGTTCTGTTCAGTGAGCAGACCGCTCGAACCGCCGGTGTAGGGGGCAACTAGTTGAAGTTTGTTGAAAAGGTAGTTGCTTTTTCTGGGGTGTTTTTAAAAAAAAAAAAAAAAAAAGAATTTGGTCAAACAGCCTGAAAAATTGCTAAACCTAACTGGTTATGGGAAAACGCAGCAAGTGTACCTGTTGATTTGGTTTCTGTGCTTAAGAGGGCATGGGCAGATGTGAAACAGCTGTGGGAGAGAAACGACACTCACTTTTTTTTCCTTTTTGGCAGCCTTGCCAAGAGTTCATATTGAACGGGGAAACTCCAGTGATGAGCTTGGGTTGCCAGTCAGCTGTTTTTTCAAACTTCATAATGACATACAACACATGCATTTTCTTACTGAAAGAGTTTTAAAGTTTGAACATCATGTTTCATGATGTGCAGGACTGTTTTCATCTGTTAAATATTCAAACTCTTCACCATCACTGCAAGCTCCTTGTTATTTCTCCTGACTTTGTTGCCCCTACACCACTAGCTGGGGTCCTGGTAAAGGGATGACAACCAGACCATAAACAACCTGGCAGCATCTCATTCCGTTGACTCTATGTTGGCGTGTACTTTTTTGTCTTGGCCACCAACTCTTTTCCTTGTTGGGTCAGGTCTATGAAGAAGGAAAATGAAACAAAGGTCCTATCTACTTTAAAAAAGTAGAGTGAAAGCTTTTCCACACAGCAGTCATTAAAAGAAAAAAAAAGTGCACAGCAAGTTTGCTTCATTAAACGAACCGAGTGACAAACACCCCGACTGCAATTTAGCTTCTCCACATTCAGCTGAGAGGCATATTAGCATATCAACTCTGACCCACATTCCACCTCCTTACTTGCAGAAAGGACATCAAGGTGCAATAAATGTGCATCAGTCGCACCTTGAATTGGCTATGTGGAAAAGTGAAAAAGCCCCCTGGCCCAGCTTTGCAGCATTTTTATCTTATCAGATTCAGTTTTCTCATTTTTCTAACCACTTTTAATAACCCACTGTTTCCCATCTGCTGTTGCTAAAATCATTTCTCTTCATTATCTGAGAATGCTTCCTTTCATCTCCACTGAAGGGGGGGGGTTGCTCTTTTTTACTTTGACACCTCGTTGATATAATCCACACAGAAAGTTGTAAGTCCGTACAATAAATTTTGCCCTGCAGGGCAGGTGTGAGGCCCTGGTGAAGGAAGGCTGCAGAGTGTAACAAAATCCCCACTTTGTTCCCACGTTGGTGCGAAAACAGGAGCAGTGCTGCCGCTGCATTTAAATGCATCTGATTGAAACGTGCAGGAATGCCTAATTTGCCTTCAGTTTATTTGAAGGAGAGGAGGGAATAAAGGAGGCCAACGGAGGAGAAAGGCGTCTGGCATGCCATTGCATAATCCCGGCAGCCATTAACTCTTTGTATCCTGAGGCTGAATGAATTCATCACAGCAGCGGGCCACAGGCAGAGTGACATCAGGCTCCCAGCGAGCTCCCCAGCGCCACGGCAGTAGATTCAAACTGGCTGAAAAGGAATGGTAACGGTTTGATCTGGAAACCAGAGGGCTGCTCCATCTGACCTTGCAGATGGAATATTTACTGTATGTCAGTTAGGGCTGGGGTTCGATTCAGATTCTTAAGATTCAGAATCGATTATCACGCTTTGATTCGATCCGATATTGATTTGGGTTACTGTTAATAAAACTGTTTTTTCAGCTGTTGCATGAAATATATGACTGTCTAGTTATGCGACCTATTAATAATAGTATTATATTGAGATTCAACAGCAAGTATTGGCAGCTAATGATGCTGTAAGGACCAATCAGCTCCCAGAATGCTGATAGAACTGCTTTCAGAAACATCATGTGGGTCAAAATTACCAAACAGATCCAGGGCAGCAAACAGAGGACGAAAGAAATCGCTTTTATTTTTTCCCCATTTATGAGAATTTGGTTTTTAACATTTATGCAAATGTAACCCCAAGACAGTATATAAAGCAAAGAAATATAGACAATTTATGCAATTATAACTGAAAACTTTAATGTTTTCATACCTTTTTAAACATATTTAAAGGCAAAAACATGACACCAGTTATTCTCATGTCCAACAAAATATTCCTTTTTTGGTCATAAACAAAAAAGTACCAAAAGTTGTAATGTAATGATGGAGAAAAAAAAAAAATATATATATATATATTTTTTTTAAATCGATCTTTAGACATATGAATCGATTTTTAGGAATTAATATGAGAATAGATTTAAAATCGGAGAATCAATCTTTTCAACACAGGCCTAATGTCAGTAGCTTTTAAATAAATAATTCATTCATTGCTTATTTATCGTGCCATCCAACTGACTTTTTTTTCCCCAGAGTTTGGCGACGATCCTAGTTTTTACCCCCATCTTTCTGCTGTGGGTTAGAGCAGAGCTCGATGCCAGTGTTGACCTCCTGACCTTGTCACCTGGCTGAATGCATGTAGTTGGGACACACGGCATATGATGGGAGCCAGCAGTATGGGTAAAGCGGGTGACTTTATTAGCTCTTGGCATGGAAAGCATGTGAATGCTTCAGAGCTTCCTGGTTCCTTTTGAATCTGTGCTCATGCATTTTGAATGTAAACCAAGTGCTGGTGTTGTCCCAGGTTTTGGAGAATTATGTCTTTTCAACTGTTCCCGCAAAGGAGATTAGTCCCCAGTGGTGTTTATTTCAGGGCTTTGATTGGGATCCTGAAAGGAATGAAGACGGCATGCTTCTTGGGATGTCTCAGATTTATTTTAGTTTCATTGTCATCTGGAAGGTTTTTGTTTTAATTACTGACAGATGGGGTGATGGATTCCTGCTGCATATCACAAATATAATTTGGGAGGGAATCTTTGCAATTATGTGAATTACATTAATTATCTGACTGTATGCTCAGAATGATTTAACAGTCTAAACGTTGTTACATTTCACATTGGAGTTTGAGTTAAATTGAGTTTTATATTGTAAACTCCTTGTGTTTTATTCCTGTGTTGTAGTGTATAACCCAGCAATGTCTAACTATGGCTCCTGAGTAGGTGTGTAGTCCTCTAATCTGTGTTAAGCTGTTCTCAAAACAAAATTGAATTGTCCCACAGTATGGAAGCACATGCAGTCTAGTAACAACAGTACTGATTGTTATCTTAGCCTTTAAATCCACTGAACTTATAGTTGATCGTCTGAACTCACATGCCCCTAAAACACTAATATGGAGCTTCATTGTTCCCAAAATGTTCGTCTAATCTCAATCTCTTGCATTTCTGTGATGATGGCGGAGTAGCCAGCTAGATAGCTGTCAGATACTAGATGGCTGGCTTGCCAAGGCTAATGGATCAAAGCTTTTCAGTGTTGGGGAAGGAGTCAGCTTTCGCAAAGGTTGAAATCCCTAATGCACCAAATATGATATCTATTTTTCTGCATATTTTTACATACAGTGCCTTTTATTGAGGGTAGGGTCTTAATTGGCTTAGAACTGGATTCTTGCTGTGCATGTAAACACTCACTGATGCAGCTCAAAGAGCTGCTCGGAGAAGAGAGGGAAACTGTAATCAGTTTAGAGAAACCCTGGAGATGAAGAGCAAGGGAAAAAGAGAGAATAAATCTTCTTTATGTGAAGCAAGTGGGGAATTCCCCCTAATTTTGAAAATACATTTCAGACATTCTACTTTCCATAATTGTCAATAGTTTTTGAGTGAAGGAATAAGTGCTCATAATTTTAATGTAAATCTCAAAGAGCAGCTTTATTTTAGTAGGGAATCGGCCCCTGGGGCCACAGAGTGCTTCAGTCACCTGCGCTCGCTCAGCAGAGACATTAAAGCAAGATTAAACTCTCATACTTTGCAGCACTTGGTGTGCATGATACTATGTACTTATCTGTGGCGTGAAAATAATTTAAAAACGGCTTAATCTTTAATCTTAACTGTATTATTGCTGCATCTGTCGGTGTGTCCTCTAATCAACCTCGCACAGGACCCCTGTTTGTTCAGTAAATTTATTTGGTGTCTACATAACCAGATAAAACCTCTGCTGACCAGCAGTCTGCCACTTGTCATGTTTAATTATTGAACATCTCCAGAAGCCGGTGCGCCCAGTAGAAGTAGCTCATTATGGCAAGCATTGTTCTGTACTAGCAGGCAGTAATTGTCTTTAGTAGGGAGCGGTTCATTACACAACAAGCATCTTTTTCTTTTCCATGGTTTTTAATTATGTAAACCTAACCCGTCAACATCCCCGGCCTCAGCTTGTTGCCTCTCTGCCGCCGCCTCAGTCACCCTCCACTTCACCTTCTCTCACTGCTTTCCACTTTGTTCTTTCCAGTTTCACATACGATGCCAACTACCGAATCCCTTTAAAGCCCCATCCTCCTTTCTGCTGTCCTTTATCTGAACCTCCCTCTGAGGAGTCTGCGTTAAGCCATGCCTGAGTGTTTTCTTCTTCTTCTTTTTCTTTTTTTTCAAACGGTAGAATGGCACAGCATAGTTATAATGCAATGCTGCTTTGGGAAAGCTGATTTAATATGCCTTTTCATATGTATGCCTTTAATATTTACATAACTGTTATGTACCATATGACGCAATGCATTCATGGTTCCTTTATAATTCACACCCACGTCATTGTCATTTCGTGCTGCTCGCTTTTTTCAAGCACTTCATGGCAGAAGTTATAGCCAAAGCTGTTGAACTTTTACTTGGTAAAACTTAAATTGCAATTAAATTTGTAGAATTCTCATATTTTCATAATTACAGTGCTGCTTGATCTCAATGGAAGAATGGATATATAATGTTTCTGTAGATGGAGGTCCGGTCCATGCAATCATACAATTGCTTACCAACGATATTTGGGAATCGAGCTGTGTGTGAATGTTCTCTGGACACCTCTAAAAGGAAAAATAAAATTGTGAGGTCAATGCTTTAATTGAGAGAATTAGGGGATTTCATTAACTTTTGCTTATCAGAATTTTGGTGCGAGGGCAGTAACCTTATCAGAGACACGCCCAGATCTCTCTCTCCTCAGCCACGTCCTCCAGCTCTTCCAGGGTAATACAAAGGCGTTCCCAGGCCAGCCAGAGAGATATAATCTCTCTGGCTGGCCTGGCCTTGCTTCAGGTCCTCCTCCCAGTGGGCCTGAAATACCTCCCAACAGAGGTGTCCAGGGGGCATCCTCACTAGATCCCCCAAACCACCTGGGCTCTGAATGTGGAGGAGCGGCGACAACTCAAAGTCCCTGGTCGATCTTCTCACCCTATCTCTAAGGGAGAACCCAAATACCTTACAGAGGAAACTAATCTCACCTACTTGTATCCACCATCTTCAGATACAACCCACAAGGGGTGAGCAGGACATAGGGAAGCTCGGGAGGTTTCCCGGTCTGTTCCAGGCCAGTGGCCGCAACGTTTTTTCTGTTGTTGTAATGATGTACTGTATTGGCCCGAATAGGCGACCCTGACTATTAGACGAACGCCCCCCTCTTCAAGACTTGTTTAGTTTGGAAAAAAAAACAAAACATTGTCTGTTTTAGTTTGTGTGATATGAGCTCAAGAATGAACAAATATTCCTCTGGAGAAGAAGAGCCATGATCAAGGTACACAATTGTGTCCGGTGTTCCCTGCTCACCACATTTCTGCGCAAACAAGCAGCTGCCAACTGGTGTCGGTGGATGCCGGTGGGCGAACACAATACACGTGACAATAACGGATACAAACATCAGTGCACCCAGTGTATTGCAGTGACTCCACACTGGCGTTTCCTATGATGACGTTGCTGTGATCGTGATTGCTTCAAACATTCATTCATGCAGTCATCGGTTGGCAAACAGCTGCGGAGCGTTGAAGACGAAGTCACGTCTACTGCCTATTTTAGCAGATCCTTGTTTTGCATTGAAATGTGATTGGCTCAGTCAGTCATTAAAGTGTTGTTTTAAAAAAGAAAGAAAGAAGTAGGAGTGGACATATAAAAGAAAGAAGCCAGAAAAAGATGGGTGGACTACCTTGAAACATGAGCACCATAAGGCATTTATGCTAATGTCTACAGAAAGAGACCCTGATTTGACAATGATGCAGTCATAGACGGTGGCAGAGACCAGTGTACGGTTCAAATGTTTGCTGATGATATATTCACTGGAGTCTGTGCAACTCAGTTGAAGTCTGTTTCTAAATATTTGCTTTGGTTTCGATAAGCTGCTTGTTTTTTATTTTTAGTGCTTATATCATTAAACACACACACACTTGTATGTTTAGATCGTTTATGTATACTGCCAGTAAAAGTATTTGAGTTAAAAATATGGTTCCCCTTGTGTACTTTGAGCAATCAGATAAAAGACATCTCCAAACCAAGCTCCCGGGCTGAATTTTACAGTTTATAAACACAGGTATGAGTACGAACGTAGACCAACCAGAAATAGGCTTTTTGTCTAAGTCAGATATTGCTTCACCACAATATGCTTGTCCAGAGTGGGTATTACCGGTGATGCCACATCAATCTGCTTTCCAATCTCTCAATTCACTTGAGTCAGCAACTCAGCCCTACCTGGAAAGGACGTTCCACCCTTTTCTTATTAAGAACCTATGAATTTGGATTTTAGACATGATTCGCATCCTGGCTGCTTCATAAATGGCTGCGAACTACTCCAAAGTAACCTGAAAACCACTTGCCACTTGATTGTGTCAAGAAATTCTATCAAAGTTATGACCAGAATCGGGGATAAAGGGCAGCCCTGACAGAATGAAAATCTCACACATATCAAATCTGACTTACTACCAGGGTGACAGTCTGCTGGGGGTGATTGGATACACCTGGGTCCGGTGCTCCTGCCCCTATAAGAGTTCCACTCTCCTCACATACAACAGGGCTTTTCTCTGTGCACTTGCAGTATTTATGTTGCAATAAACTGGTTTCTCATTTATGCTCCATCACCGGTACAGAACTCACATAGTTCCTTCTGAATTGAAGGTTCAGTGATCAATCAGACTGTGTTCTCCAGCAACCTTGGATAGACCTTATCAGGGATGCCCAAGTGTGTAATTCCCCTGGAATTTGGACACACCTCTGGTCCTATAAAGGGGGACTGGGTGGTGGTTCCCAGTTTGCCAAGCCCCAGAGACTGTCCCAGATGTCCATGTAGTGTTGCAGAGGCATGTCAAACAAAGCAGACCCACAACCTCCACAGCCTCGAGGAAGTCAGTAATTCTCATCCACCCCTGGGGCTCAGACACCATGGAGCCTTTTAACTACCGTACCTTAACAAACTGAGCTTCAGTAATGGGCAAGCCCGTCCACAGACTCCACCTCTGCTCCAGAGGATATGTTGAGATTGAGAAGATCTTTAAAGTATTCCTTCCATTGTCCAATGACATTTGTAGTTGCAGGCAACAGCACATCACCCCCGTCATACACAGCAGCCTGACTGTTTGCCACCATGTTCTTGGAACCATTTGAAAGCCACTCTATGGGCTCTCCAACATCCTCCCACACCAGTTTTTGCCTCAGCAACCTCTTGGGTGTGGCTGCATCTCGCCCGCTATCTGATCCACTTCACCACCAGATGGTGATCCGCTGATAATTCAGCTCCTTTTCACCTGAGTGTCCAGAACATATGGTCACAAATCTGATAATGAGATTATAAAATCGATCATTGAACTATGACCCAGGATGTTTTGGTCTTATGTGCACTTTGGACACTCTTATATTCGAACATGGTGTTCATTATGGACAAGATGTGACAAGTGCAGAAGTCCAACAACAGAATACCGCTTGGGTTCAGATCAGAGAAGCTGTCTGTCACGATCTTACCCTTCCAGGTAATGCTGTCTTTACCCACACAAGTATTGAAGTCCACCCAATAGAACAGTGGAGTCCCTTTATGGGCACTTTCCAGCACGCCCACCAGGGACCCAAAGAAAGCTGAGTATACTAAACTGCTGTTTGCACAAGGACGAACAACATTAAGAACCTGCTCCCCAACCCAAAGGTCGAGGGAAACCTCCCCTTGCATCTATTGGAGAATACCCCAAATTCAGGCTTCGAATGTAATAAGACCCAGCCCCTCTCAAGGAACCCTTACGGTGCATTGAGGTGAACTGCACTATATCTCGTCAGTATCTCTCAACCTCACAATTTCAGGCTCCTTCCCGACCAGTAAAGCGACATTTCATGGCATGGGATCAGATTGCTAAGACTGCCATTTCAAACTGCAACCTTGAGAGAAAATATGCAATAAATGCAATAATGATAGAAAAATCTCTCATTTTTGAGAGAGTTGCTTCTCCTGCAGTTTGAGATGAGAGATGCTGTCAGTACTGACAAATAAATTGTGTGTATGTGACCCCTTGAGAAAATGAGAGCAGATCATGCAAGGTAGCAAACACCTATGGATGTCAAGACAAGTCCAAATGGCAGGTGTTCAGGGAAATAACACATTATGTACCAGCTATACCCTGTTTGTGTATGTATTGACTTTTAAGTTAGCTGTTATTCTAAAACATGTTGTTGTAGGTGTGTTTTTGTTTCTATAGAGATCTTCTCCAGTAGTGATGTATTATGCAGGTTATTTCCTTTGCTTTTTTTCTATTTTTATACTGTAGAGCTGTTTTTTTTTTTAAATTAATTTCAGTAACTGGAAAAAATAATTAAAGTGGTGTACACTTCTTACCAGTAAAAAATAATTTTGTAGTATTTGTGTTTTGTTTCTGGGTGAAATGAAAAGTCAAATCCATTATCTGCATCAGTAATTACCAACCTCAGTCAAAAAAGGTTAACATTTGGCCTCGGAAACCACATTGATCTCTCCCCACAGAGTACTTACATTCATCATTACAATAGACTGCTCTATGCAGGTGCAGCCAGCTAACACAACCTTGTTGCTTATGGTGCACAGGACAGCGCTTCCTGTCCTTATCTGGCAAAGTGATGACGGACAGCAATGTGTTGTTGTGTCTGACAATTGACCAGCAGTCCCCAGCTGGCCCTCGTGTGCCGGATAGCAGAGGAAATGTATATTTTGTTGCGGTTGTTTCCTCCTGCTATTACGCAGACCGGATGAGGTCCTTGCAGCAAAACACCCTCCTCCCCCCCGACAGCCATCAGCGCTGCTTTGTCTCCTCATCCAGGTTAGAACCCAGATGCAGGGTGGCCAGGGGTTGGTGCTGTTTGTGTCTGTGTTGTCGGGATCAAGGGCAGAGGCTGTGGTCTCCCTGCGGGGCTGGACAACAGCAGTGGCAGGAGAAGGCCAGTGGCTGTTTGGCTGTTGAGTTCCTGTGGTGCAGATGCAGACCTCATGCTGCTCAGCACAAGGGCCTTTTATCGCCCCTGGAATTTTACAAATATGTAACCACCGACTCATGCCAAGAACAACAGCATTTTTTATGCATGTTATTGTATTAGTTTATTACATGCAGGTGGCTTTTTCACCTTTTAAGCATAGAGGCTAATTGATGATCCGTCTCTGTTAAAGTCGTAGCAGATTAATTTTCAGTTTTCAAATGGGACACCCACTTTCCTCTGCTTGCATTTATCCTCCCCTCCCTGTCTCTTTATCACACTTGACCAATGATGCTTTACTGTGGGATAAAAGTTAAGTCAGCACTGTGCATGAGCATAAATTGAGTTGAAGGAATCTTGCATGACTGTGTCGACAAGCAGTCCTTTCCTGAAATATATCCCTTAACAAAAACTTTTAGTTAGTTTGTCTGTTAATTTATCACTTTCACACGTCACATTTGTAAATGACAGGTTAACAATTTTCACTCGTGTGGCGTGATTAGGAAAATATTCAGGATACTCTGTAGCTGCTCTTTATATCCATGACCTGAATTGTGCCATATGTATGATTTAGTGTTGTATAGGTGCTGATATATCATCCATTTTGCATTACGCCATTGTATCATACACTGTCCTTTTCCAACGCCTCCTTGTCTTTGTGAGCTGTAATCCTCTGAGATCATGCCTTCACCCATTATTCAGAGACGGGCCATGTATTGCTGCTCACTTCGTTCTTGCTCCATGACTTCACCGGTGCTCTTTCATCTCACCGTGGATGGTTTCCAGGCAGACATCTTACTCTGCCTTTGTGTGTGCCCTCTTGGTCCTGTCATTTTTGAGGAAGCCCTGAAAAGGCTGTAGTGAAAGGTACACCTCCGCCTTCCCTTCAACCTTCCAGGTCCAGGTCTTTAAATGAGGTCAGATGACACACGAGCTCTGAGTGAACCCTCAAGACCATTCTTCTCACATTTTTTGAACGTTGGCATGTAAGGCGGCATGCTGGGAAGGGGGAGGGATGCCTGCTGACGCTGAAACAGGACCTCTGAGATGGGTCGATACATTTTTGTAGTGTTTAAACCAAACTTGTCTTGAGTGACACCTTGCTGCAGGTTGAGCAGAAAAAAAAGTTTGTCAATGTGTAGTATTTTCTTGTTCCTTTTTGTTGTTGTTTTTTAAAGTCAGTGTCAGTCTATTTCCCTATCTGCTTAAGCTCTTGTGCTTTCATTTGATTCTTTGAAATCTCTGATCTGTATCTTGATGAAAGCAGATGTTATCTTTACATCAGCTTCACGTTTTCAGCAGAGTGTTGCTAGTCATGAATTAAAGAAACACTGCTCTTCACCAGCACTAGCACAAATGTTTCTCATCTCTAACGAGAGGGAGAGAATCGGATGTCCTGCAGCTTTTCCCTCCACCCCCTCCCCCTCTGTTTGATCTTTTCTGTTTTCTGGCACAGTACCTCGTTCTAAAACTGTGTCTGTTCAGAAAGCATTAAACATGAGCAAGATCCCCAGAGCAAGGAAACATTGAAACGCTCACAAACTATGTGGAGTGAATTAAAGCCACACAACAGGCCCACACCTCCCAGGGCCTCACGTTCACAAACTAACACCCAGGTTATTTGTCTAAGGATTGGGGACTCTTAAGTCTATACCTTTTTTCCTCAAGTCATCCTTTTATGCTTAATTTTCAGGTTGGGCACTGAACTCTGGAAATGTGACTTACGGAAATGTTTATGGAAGGAAGCAACATTAAACAGCACACTTGGGCTCTGTTTGTTCGCTCAGTGGGAATACATTAAGCCTTTAATGAACAACTATAAAGTGTCCACAATGGCATTAGCACTCAACTATGTCACGCTCGTGTTCCTGTCTGAAAAATGTACCCATGTTGAGAGGCAATGAAAGTCAGAAATGTTGCTTTTTAAGGAGGAGAATTCAGGAGAAATGCACCAAATAAATGAGAAACTTTTAATGCACCCATCAAATTTGGAAAAATGACATCAGTCCTATCCCGTCTTGTCTTCCTACAGACTTGAATCATGTGGGATTAGACTGTGAAAATGGAACAGTGGTTCACTGTACCTCTAAAGTTGCACTTAGCTTCAGTTTCAGGTGGGAGTTTGGTTAAATTAGGCAGCTGGAGGACATCAGGCCGTGAGGGGAACTAGGGTTCGAGGGTCAGGGAGAAGCTGAGGTCGGTCACTCCCCCCCCTTTTGAAGACAAGCTCAGGTTTCAGTACAGATGGACTCTACCAAGCATTAACCGGATTTGGAGTGAAAAACAAAGGTTTTAACCCACTGCAGATGGAAATGTGATCCCTGATGTCAGTTTCAAAATAGGTTGTGAACGATTAAAGGTCAGAGGTGTAACAAGTACTAGTTCACTCCAGATTCTGCTTTGATTTTACACATGGCTCCCTAAAAGTTTTTTGTCAGCATGTACCTCTGCAGATCTTTTTTGGTTTAGAAGCCTTTTATTAAGAAAGCAGCAGAGAGCCGCAGGCTGCGACTCGGACTGGGGCCAGTAACACAAGGACCTAAAACCTCTCGACATGGGGCGACACTCCACCAGTTGAGCTTTCCCAGTCGCGATCCCCGTCACTCCTGATTTGCTGCAGGGGAAAGTTAAACGTCTGGGCACTTGTGCGGGACTTGCTCAAGGACTACTGTTTTCATTTAGCTTGGGGCTGTTTTTGAGAAACTTCACAGAGAAAAGGGACTAACTCAATTACTGTCTACAAAGAACTGCATCTGTACTTTTGTGTCCTCTTGGTCTTTGCCAGCTCGATCCTGTGATGCTCATCTGACTTTTCTGTGAGTCATGTGATCGGACGATGTCGGGGTCTACGTGCTCTCTTCCAATTTTCTCCACGGCAAACTTTAAATAAAACAAGTACAGCTATCCAGGTGAAAGGAGTTGATGATACATTCAAAGTTAGATTCAAACATCAGAAGCTCAGGACAGTTTTATATTACCACCCTCAGATCATTGTAACGTCCAGGGTCATAATTATAGTCCTTATTTTTCAGTTGGTAAGTATTTGTGCAATGGCTTTATGAAAATAACCTTATCAAGAATATATTCTTCAAATTAAATTACTTCAGGCGGTTGTGAACAGACTGAATATTTTTAATTTCCCAGGATCTTGCGGTGTGTTTGATGTCTGTTTTCGCAAATAAGGATTGTGGTCGCCCTGAGCTGTGGTGGGACGATTCCCGCAAAGCTGCACAAAGAACAAGTGGTTCTTTTTAAACATGAGCCAGTGAGAAAATGGCTATAATTCAATGGAAGACCATTTGCTTCTAATTTAGGTAAAATCTTATTTTGTTTTAGATCCTGTTAAATGTGGTGTTGCCAGACTGCTGCATGCGTGCCATAAAAATGACCCTTTTTTTAAGAGCTCCTTCAGATGTGGGGACGAGGATGAACCGTTGTGTTAATGATTTTCATGTGACAGTGGCACATGGTCTGATCATACCTTGCTACTTGGCAGTTTAACGTTGTTAGCCCTCCTTGAGGAGCAAATAAAAGCATTTCCCAACCCTCCAAACAAAAATACATAGTTTATAATGCCATTGTTTGTTGACTTGATTAACGCGCATTGCAGCGCTAAAAATGGCTGACTTAACCAAGTATATAATTTCTAAGGGATAAACTTACTGCAATATTAGTTGTATTGTGTTCATTATGTCTTCAGTGTTGATAGCTTTGTGGTTTTCTTTTGTTCAGACAAGGATCAGAGGTCTTACCTTAAAACTTTTCAGACAGTTTCGGCAGAGCTTCCGCCTTCTTCAGAGAATACTTTACTGCAATATTTTTTCTTTTTTTTTTTTTTTAAGTCCATTACTGAGTTTGGCTAATTCAAATTTTATTATTTTTTTAGCTATAATGTAAATATGTCAACAAAGATTGCAGCAACTGCAGTCTCAGTGCTTCCTGGCTCTTTTTCTTTTCTTTAAAATCTCTCTAGACTTTGTCAAGTACTCAAAAAAATTAGCTTTTTCTGCAATGTGATGCTATTTATTTATTTTACTCGGAGTGAAAAACTTCCTCAACATCCTCTCCAGTGAGTGCATCACCATGAGGTGGATTTCTATCGCAAAACAAAAGTGGAACTCTGAAGTTGCAAATAAAAATAAACCCTGCGGGAGGCTGGTGTTGGAGGGTTTGTTTTTCCTTTTCTGAGTGTAACTCCACGTTCTCTCTCCGTGTCTCAGTAACTTATCTTCAAAACAAGGAAAAAGAAGATCTAGACTTTGACGAAGATGGAAGAAAACATGTTTAGTTTGGACATATTGCAACTGTTGTCCCAAAAATAGTCAACAGAAGGAGGAGGAAATAGATGATCATTCAAATGATTTGGAGGCGACACCTTTTATGTAGCGCAGTAATGGATAATGATGTAGGAGTGTTGCAGCACAATTACATTGGATGAATGAAGCCAAGCACAGCTGGAAACTAGATTGCACTACACTTTTGGGATAAACTGGATTACTGACATATCTGGAAAAACCACCTCGTGAAAGTGTCGAAAGGTTTTTGAGACATTTGGCTGTCTTTTTTTTTTAATTCTATCACTTTCCATTACACATTTTCCTTTGCTATATTTAGGTTCTGCTCTATCTAAGGGTAATCGCAACACTTCTATGATCTCCTTTTTCAGTTTTCCAGTAGTCTCAGCTTCATTTGGCTTTTATTCACTGGTCTTCCCTTCAAAAAATAGAGCATTTTCAGGGCAGATCTGAAAGCGATTTGCTGATTCTCATCCCCATCAGTTGGTGCATCTCTGCTATCGCTCTTTGATTCCAGTTCAAAACAAATGGAATGAAGTTAGTGCTCTCTTGGATTTTCATAAACACTTTTTTTTGGTAGTTGGCAAATGCAGGTTGTACTAAAATTGGCTTTATTGCTGTAGAAGGGTCCTCTTATTTATTTCCCCATCAGAGGTGAAGCTTTTTTTCAGAGTGGTGTTTTCCGGGACTTGTAGCAGTGCAGGGAATCTGGGCGTGCCCTCACTCTCTCGGGAGTGAAGTGTACGTGCCGGGATCAATGGCTCTTTGTCACTGCATGTTAGAAAATGCATATTTTGACCCTTCAGTTGTAAGCTAGAGTTCCTGTGCTTCAAAAACTTGACCCAAGTGTCAAAACCATGGCCACGGTTGAAGCCTAACGATCAAAGGTCAAGACATGTATTTTGACCTCAGGTTCTGAAACACTTGGACCTCTGTGTAGCTTGACCTCTCTCTTTTAAACAAGTCAAATCCGCTCCGTCCTGCGTCGTTATCTCCTCCAGCCGCACTGCAGAATTTCACAAGACGCCTCGGGTTGTGTTGTGTCTCGTTGACCAAACAATCCCAGCTGCTCTACAATATCTGTTTACTCAGACAGAGGCTGGAACATTGCATTGTTGATAAATCTGCGGATTTAAATTTATGGCTTCCTTCGCTACAATTGTGCACAGAAAATACAGTTTCCTCCCGACTTTAGTAAATGAACGGTGCACTGATGCAATGGCAAACAGAGGCTCCTTGACCCAGCCTTTTCTGTCTGTGTGCAACGCAAACAAATCTGTCACCTGTCATACCTTCACATTGTGTATTTTTATTTACTTATTTATTTTCTCTGCGTAATAGTCTAGGCAGAATTTCTGAAAATGTGCTTATTTAAAGTTATGAAGGCATTTTCTGAATATTTATAATATACAACATTTCTAGGGGTATCAAGGGGTGCTGAATCCAAATCTTCTGTATATGAAGCTCAAAAAAGTCCCAAAATGCCTCAAAATTGAGAAATCCAACATGGCTGCCACTGTCAGGCTGAAATCTATTTTTCAGTATATCTTTTTGACTAAACAAGGTACAAACATGAATTAAATGTACTTTTGTAAGTTTTCTTACATGGGCATTTCGATGCCATATTCAGATTTGAGATGTAATGTGAAGAAACTGCTTAGATATTGCAAAAATAGTTGTCAAAAAGATATACTGAAAAATAGATTTCAGCCTGGCAGTGGCGGCCATGTTGGATTTCTCAATTTTGAGGCATTTTGGGACATTTTTGAGCTTCATATACAGAAGATTTGGATTCAGCACCCCTTGATACCCCTAGAAATGTTGTATATTATAAATATTCGCAAAATGCCTTCGGGGTTCTGATTTTGTGAAAATTGACCCTGTCTATAACTGACAACGCAAAGTGCACAGAGGAAAAAGGACCTGTTGATCATGAAATCACACGAGTAGAAAACCTGTGCCAGACTGTTTTCTAACGATCTGTCTTTGACTGACTAAAGGCACCTCTGCCGTGCAGCGAGGTGTGAAAGGTGTGAAAAGGGGAGCGAGAAGAAAAACAGGTTCCTGGTGATAAATGGCAGGCCCGAGTTTGGAAAGTGTCTCCTTTCTGACGGAGGTTGGGGCTTTGTCGTGAAACGCGAGCTGCCTCTCGGCAGCCATTGCCAGCTTCTCTGGGGCTCTAAGTTTCAGCCGACCAGAATGGGAAAGGTGGAAGGAGGAGAGAGATTTGTGTTACATGAGGATGCCTCAGGGTGACACGGAGGGATAAAAGGATTTGACTGGCTGTTGCTGTCAGTTAAAAGGGATTATCGTTTAATTAGAGCCATGGTCAAGGATATTCCCATCACCATATTTTCAAACAGGAAGAGCTTTCTAAGAACATGTATTATCACGCACTGGTGAAAATCGACCGGGACCAGGATAACATTTTATATATTAATAGAAAAGAGGTCCTTTGATGTGTAAGGGTGTGCGTACTTGACATAAAACTGACATGTCATTGTGTAGGATGTAGATGAGTGATTTTCAGCGGCCAACTGCTTCTTGAGCCTTTGTGTGAAAACTTTTAGGCAGGTGTTGATTATAATTAGCCGTGTCGCCTTCTTTTATGACTTTTTTCCCCCTCTTGAGGCCCCGTTTACACGGAGCAAAAACGGAGGCGTTTTCATGCGTTTTGGCCCTTCGTTTACACGAAAACGGAGCTCAAAGTCACCAAAAACGATAATTTCTGAAAACTCCGGCCAAAGTGGAGAGTTTCAAAAACTCAGTTTTCACGTTTGCGTCTAAACAGAGGAAAACGGAGATTTAGGCTTCAGAACGTCACATTATGCAACAGAAACGTCACCAGCGTCATGTGTGCGACCTGTGTTTACAATTAGTTTGGCCACCGTCAATATTTTCTTGTATTTTACCTGTTTTTATATTCTAAAGTCACACTTAAAAGTAACTCCACTTCTCTGTCACTCCAAACGAAAGACTCTCGTTCCGTCTTGGAAGTAAAGCCTGAATTATGGTCCCGCGTTAGATCGACGCAGAGCATACGGCGTAGGGTACGCAGGGATGCGCGCCGTACGGTGTGCGTCGCCGCGTACCCTACGCCGTAGGCTCTGCGTTGGTGTAACGCGGAACCATAAATCAGCCTTAACTGGAAGTTACACGTGTCATTTGTTGATGTTTTTTCCAGGATTCTGATTGGCTGGCATGAAGTTAACAGCCTATTTATGCGGATTCGTGTAAACGAAGAGATTTTGAAAACTATCGTGTAAACGATGGAATTTTTCAAAACGCAGAGGGGGAAATATCCGTTTTTGTAAAAACCCGGCTATGTGTAAACGGGGCCTGAATTACATTTTATGTGAAATAATAGATTAAAGAGCTGGAAACATTATTGCTCCTTGTGAAACTGGGAGTTCAGATCCAAAAGAACGTATTTTTCTTTTCATTGTCTTTACACCTGTTTTAAAAAAAAATTTCCCTCCCAGGGAAATAGTGACAGTAGTATCTAGGATTTGCCTTGTTTTGGCTCCCCTCATCCTGAACCTTTTACCCAGTCCTCTGGTGGAGTGTACATGTGTGTAGGAGGTGATGGGTATGCCATGTGAGAGACTCAGGATGACATTTTCCCACGGTGGGAGGTTGGATGACTGATTTGGTGGCTCACAGATCTGTGCCACCCGCCTGGCCTGCAGGTAATCCTGGCTCTACCCACAAGTTTTCCTCTATAAAAACACTTCCTCCCAGAAAGAAAGCACTAGCATATACAGAGGATGGAAACGGAGCTCTATCTGGAGTAAAGCCTGCAGGAGTCACGTTATACCAGGGGATGAATGTTGTCAGATCTGCCCCTGCATGTCATTGATTGATTGATTTGTGGGTAGCTGGTGAGAAGATTGTGTGAGCTCATTACGGTGGTGCTAAGTGTCAGAATGTCTGGATTCCTAACTTTGGCGATCTCTGCATGCACATACATGCATAGAGTAACTCTTTCGGGTCCCGGTGTGACCCTGGATGACGTATCTGTGAATTCAGTAGGGCTGTTCGATTAATCGATTTTAAATCGTAATCGCGATTATGTAATTAGAACGATGTTAAAACATGAAAATCGTAAAATTTTCATTTTTAAAATTTTTTTTTTTTTTTACCTTGTCTGCACACATATTAATGATTGATGGAAATACCTCTCAATACCTGCGACAAGTGCCCCATTACACACCTCTACCTCCTTCATGGGTTGCATTATTATTTAGCATGCAAAGACCCAGTTTAGTTTAATTAGAAAATGTATTGTTTTATTTAATTGGAAATATAACTTACTGTATGTTTGCAAGTGCTGATTTGCTGATTTTTCTTTTCAGAGATAAAACTTTATTTTATTATATTTTTTAAAACTTTTTTTCAACTTATTTTACAGATTTTGCACTTTATTCATTAATTTTTGGTTTAATAAGAGCAAAGTTTGCACTTAAAGCCCAATGGGGCAAATGTTCAATAAAAAAACAGCATATTTGAAATAATTTCTTTGCCTTTTGTCAATTCACAAAATAATCGTAATCGAAAATCGGATTTTGAGAGAAAAAAATCGAGATTTTATTTTTGGGCAAAATCGAACAGCCCTAGAATTCAGTCTTGGGAAATGCATGTTAGTACATTGAAGACAATGTGACTAACAAGATATCTATTCTTTTTTGTTTCCATGACTGTGTTTTTTGTTTTTAGTTAAGAGCACTCTAATCATTTACCCCCTGCACATCATATAAACACAGACAGAATGGAGCACTTAACCTGTGGCCGCTGCGTTTGGGAAATCTGTGGGAGGTGCAGATGCTGTTTGTCAGGCATTCCTGCCGGTAGGACTGTGGTTTCCTGGGCTGAGTGATATTAACCATGAGGTCAGGAGAATACACTGTCGTAGCTCTCGTAAAGAGCTTTGATCAGCCAGTGAGACCGAGAGGGAGTCGGCAAGGGTTCTCCTGAGCTCTGCAGTGGACCATGACTCACTAAGGGGATCAATCTCATTTGCAGCAACAGAACAGTTACATGGACTAAACACCGTTGGGGCGCATGGCCCCCGTGCAGTGAGTGGATTCTTGAAAGTCATGGATGGAAATGTAAGATTATTGGCTTCAGCAAAGGCATGCAAGAGGATTTTGCTTCAACTAACAGCTTAAGTGGGGGGAAAATAATTAGTAGTGAACCAGTAATAGTACTGGTTCAGTACTACTACTTGTTTCTTTTGTCTTGTATTTTTAGCTGCAGATCTTTTTTATATTTTCTGTACAGTATGTGTTTACCACATTAAAAGTTTGGCCAAAGCTGCCGACTTGGATTGAGAGTGAGGGTGATTTCTAGTTCAGTGATGACTAGTCAGTCCATTGTTCATGCTGATGTGTTGGAGAGTATTGCCTCATCACCTTTGTCAGGCTTCCAAGTTCAGCAGTGCTCTATAAAATCCTAATGTCAGTGACGATATTTGGGATACATAATAGTGGAAATATAATCTGACAGGAGTGCATTTGCATAGAAGTAACCAACAAAAAGACAAAACAACTTTAAACTGATTGAACAGTAGAGAAGAAGGCTGTGTGCAGTTCTAAATTCATATAAATGTCATTGTTGCACACTCTCTCTCTTTAAAGCCTCTGTTGCGTTTTTAACGTCGATTAGGCTTGCCACCCGTCCCGTAAAATACGGAATTGTCCTTTATTTGAGAAAAAAATGTTGCGTCCCGTATTGAACTAATACGGGACACGATTTGTACCGTATTTTCATTAACTTTTACACCATATTCTAGTTGAATTATTGAAATAAATGAACCTTTACACCATATTCTAGTTGAATTATTGAAATAAATTAACTTTTACACCATATTCTAGTTGAATTATTGAAATAAATTAGCTTTTACACCATATTCTAGTTGAATTATTGAAATAAGTTAACTTTTACACCATATTCTAGTTGAATTATTGAAATAAATTAACTTTTACACCATATTCTAGTTGAATTATTGAAATAAGTTAACTTTTACACCATATTCTAGTTGAATTATTGAAATAAATTAACTTTTACACCATATTCTTCACCTGTAGGCTATATTATACATCCTGGCTGATGTGGACATACATAGCATAGGAGGATATTTCAGTTGCTAGTATGGTTGTCTGTCTGTACAGTCATGCAAGTTCAATGCTATTAAAGCACTTTAAACTTTAAATCAAAGCATTTAGTTTTTTCATATAAAATAAACACATTTTTATTCAGTTTAGAAGTTTTGGGGCTTTTTTTTTGGCTCCTGCGCCGCTGAAATCAGGGCGTCCCTTATTTCTATTTCTGAAAGGTGGCAACCCTAACGTCGATCCAAGGATATAAGTCAGCTGTAGCTGGGAACTTTGTGCCTTAAGCTCTGTGCACCTCTCTGGAAATGCTACGAAGTGTCAGTTGGCCGTGTACCGCAGCCAATGTTATTGTTCTTCTTCGCAGTTTCCGCTACTCCCGCGTAATCGTTTTAAAAGCTGGCAGAAAGATAGATAGTCACAATGTTGATTAAAGTTGTAGTTGCTCAACATTTATCAGCTTCAAATCACATAAGTTATTAACTCTGAGAGGGGCGATGATTTGTGTTGTCACGTTTAATCGTGGCTCTCTCGCTTCACCTCACCACCGTAGCTTGCGGTGGAAAGTTGAGAATAATTTAAGTTTTCGAGAGGCAGCTCAGGTAAAATCCAATTAGTCTGCCTGACTGATCTTGTGACTGTCTGTCATTCTAACCCCCACCGCCAGGCCTTCCCACCGTGGAGCCCTAACATGTTACATCCTTGTGAATCCCGCTCAAGGCCTTTTCCCCTTCAATCACTCCACACAGCCCGTGTCATATGCAAACAATAAACTTTGGGTTTTGGAATAGACAGACTTCACTTGTCAGTCATGGAAATAATGCCCCATTTGCACATTATTAAAATTATCCGAGGTCCTGCGGGGATTTGTAATAATCACAGAGGACATCTGTTTATTATTTTTTTATTAAACCTTTATTTCATCAGGCAAGCAATTTTAAGAACAGCTTCTTATTTACAAATGCTGCCTGAGGCCAAAGAGCACAGGCTCGTCGAGGGGGAAAAGAAGATAAAACAAGTTACAATAACACACAACAATTAAAAGTAAATACAATAAAACATAAAACATTCTGTGATTTTATTCCCATCCCAATGTGCCATGTCTGATTTGTAAAGTAAAAATGACCAACCCTATTTCACCAAACACCAGGATAATTTTAATCCCATCCGGATGCACACGTCAGGCTGGAATCTTAAAACAAAAAAAAAAAACACTCATTGCATTCTTGGCCTCTTTCCCAGCATTATTTTGGCAGTTGCGGTACATAATGACATATCATATTACAACATCAGCCTATATCCACCCCAGAGTGTTATCTTATTTGTAGCTGATAAACTTAGAGAGATGAATCGACACTAAGCACATGGAGACTTTTGAAACAAGAAGTCCAGATCAGCAGAAGAGCGAAAATGAGACGACGGGTGTGGCTGCAACACGCAGTAAGAAACTTATCTTTCATCACGCTCAAAGCCTCTGACGGCGCCAAACCTTTAGGGCTTCTACGAAACCTCCGGACCCGGTTACGTTTACTATAAGTTTACCGTTACCATGGCAATTTAAAACGTACTGATGCTCCATTTTCTGAATTTTGTCAAAATGTGATGTCGTAACTGAAATCTAACTCTTGAGTGTCTGATCAGATGCTTTTAAATTGATATTCAAATTTAATGTTGAATAAAAGGTTATTGTTCAATAAAATATCACTTCTAGGATCAATGTAAAACACAGACTTTGCTGATCCATTGCTAATGCCGTCCCCGGAGCTGTCATTGCACTAAATCTGACACTATCCTGAACACTTGAATGCAAATTAGAGTGTTGTGCTATAATCTTGTGGTTTTATTATTTTGTTTGTTTCTGCCACTTTAATTTTGGCTGTGAAATTGTTCTGAATCTTAGAGCTGTGATCTCCATTTTGTTGCACTTGTGGACTAACAATAAAGTGATTGTATTCTAACTAAATGCAGATGTCGGGGGAAGTAATTTCAGGATTACTGCAGGTCCACAGGTAATTTTAGTCCAGTGCGAATAGGACATGAGATAAAAATGTGAGACGTAATAATAGGCATGATGCCTTTGGCTTAATTTTTCATTACTGACATCCTATTCCATGGAGTGGGACTGTTACACACACGGCTGGTTCCATGTTCACTGCATTTATTATGTTTATTTCGGCAGTTAAGAGGATGCTTATCAGTGTGTCTCCAAAATCGGAGAACAGCTAAAGATTATTGAAATGATGTTGGACCAATGCGTATGTCCAGTTGGTTGTTGCAATGGTTGTAAATGTTGGCTGGCTGGTGATACTGTAAATAATGTGTAAAGTCTTTTATTTTTAAACAACTATTATTGTCAGACTTTGTCTCTGTCTTGAGGTTCAACTAATGTGCTGAAAGTGGAAACAGTCTGTGCCACAAAGAGTCTTTTGTGATTAGCAGCAGTTTGTTATCTTTTATAATGCCTTAGATTGCATTAATCTTTATTAATTCACATTATTTTCAAAGTGACTCTGCAATCACTTATTAGTCACCGTTCGTTGATTATTCGTTAAACATGTAATGGAACCACAACTTCTCCCTAATGTACTGGTTTGATCAGGAAAACATCAGCAGCTGCTTCTTTCAATCATTTCATTAGCAGTGTTGATTGGTTTTGCCAGGTCGATTTGTTGGCCATCCCACTCTGACCACAGTATTACCCAGAATGCATATCAGGATTTTAGTGGAACCACTGTAGAAATCTCATTCAAGGCATCGTAATGTGGGGCTGGTCTTCATAGCTGTCACTCCGACTGAGGAGCACGTCTCAACGTATCTTACTCCAGTACAATGAGGGGCTGTGATGTACGTACAAATAAGCCCATAATAGCTGGTTTTGAGTCGCCTTGGTACCTTGTGAAGTTTAATCTGACAAACAAACCGTCTGTGTGAGGTTGTGTCAGTCATTCTTGTTTTCGACCTTGGGTCGTTACACATTTTACACATAGATCCATAAGCATCTGGTAAGAGGACACTGCACTCATCCCCCCCGTCGTCTTCCTCGTGGCTCTCGTTACCCCTCAGCTGAAATCCTGGGAAAAGAAAAACATTGTTCATTCTGTGTGCCTGACTGCAGGAGATGGTGTGTAAAGCAGGAAGTAATTATGGTTAATTATTCAGCTTTAATCAGACGGAGAGTGGAGGAAAAAGCCTTAATGGCTGCTGCCTCACCACTGTGTCTGGTTAACCGTCATTTTCACCATGTAATTATTGTTCATAATAGTTTGCTTTGAATGACAACTAGAGACGACGGCACCAAGCGCTCCTCTGTTCACGACAAGAGTGTGAGAAATGTTGATCGCTCCACATTTCACTTTCACACTTTTTTCAGATTCCATTGAGTATGTGCACAATAAGTATCTCACCAGATTAAATGTTTTATTTTATTGATATAAAGGTTGTCTGAACATCGTTCATTGTATTAAATGTCACTGGTTTCATTCAGTGTTGCAAGAGGTGCCAACAGCTGGTGCAAATATCGGCCCTCCCTTTCTCCTATAGGGTCTCTCTTCTCGGCGTAGGGGGGTTAATCGTCATGTCTTACAAGCTGTTGACAGGAGTAGCAGGTAAGGGTTGGAATCTGCTCTTCATGCCGCGGCTCGGTCACAGGAGCGCCGACCCCGCGGTTTGTTCACGAGTACCTGGGGGGGAAGTCGGCGCTAATTGCCGGGGGAAATGGGACGGCCTTACAGGGAGGGGTTCCATTGTTGCCGGGGTAATTAAGTTGGCTTCTTTTATCTGGGCGTCTCCTTTGAAAAGGGACATTGTACTTAGCTGCTCAGTGAGGAATGACTGAGTTGTTAGCAGCTACATACCACTGCAGTGCCAAAAAGCCGAATGGGGGTTTTGGGGTGCAGTGACTATTGTGGGGACGCGAGACACACAATGTCCTTGATTGCCTGGCTGTGTTGTGTCCACAAGGCTTGCTGAATGAAAGAGACTCTCAGTGCTTCTGTGCTGTCGGGACCAATCCAGTTTTCCTGTACTTCAGCAGTTCAATAACAGCTGAGTCAAGGTCTCGGCTGTTTTTCTTCTTCTGTGCATTATTTTACCTCGGAGGAGCGAGCACTCTGTGAACTTACTTTGTGGCTCCGTTGTCGCACCGAACTGCTTGATCGTCTGCCCGACATTTTACTGCGCTTTGTGAAGGCAGAGAAATGTTGGTGTTTGGATTATACCTGCAGGGACTTGTCTCTCTGTAACAAACGTCGGACCAAAATCTGCCCACTTCTTTATATGTATGAAAGAGTTCGGTGGTGTGTGCGAGGCCCAGATAGAGCCAATACCAGGGAGGTCGAGACACATCATGCCAGACAGTAGAACCAGGTTAAGGGAACAATGGGAGACCTGGGGAGGAGGAGGAGGAGGAGGAAGAAGAAGAAGAAGAAGAAGAGGAGGAGGGGGAGATGAGACGCTTGTCTGAAGTACTGCAGCCAAGCATTTACGATAGTCCTCCTGCATGTCTGCTTCCCACTGGAGTGGAAAGGGAGGCATACAGTACTGGGGGAGGCTGAACTGTGCTACGGTGGGGCAGAAGAGGCGGTGGGAGTAAACGCCCTATACTCTCAACACCGTTCTGTGAAAGGGAAGCTGACAGCCTCACATTTGTTCCAGCACATCAGTGAATTATCTCTTAATTTGCTTTCACCAATCAGCAGCTCTCCTTCAGCCTTTCCTCTACTCCACCCGTACTCTCCCAACCTTTTTTTTTATTTTAAATCCCCTTTCAACTAAGCAAAACCGTTCAATTCTGCTGCCCGGGGAAGAAAACAAAAAGTGCCGTGTTGCATATCGTTCTCTTCATCCCATTCATCAACATTTAATTAAAACATCAGCAACAACAGAAGTGTTTGGGAGTGTGAACGGAGCCGATCTCCAGGGCAAATATGGCACTTTATGTCTCTGACCTACTTTTTCATTAACTGAGGTATCCAATGGAAAACTTTTGGGATACATTTTGGATGGAAAACTGATTTAAGTTCTTAATTATTTTGGAGTTAATGTGGGGAACCCCCCCAACTTTTTAATTCACACCAAATTTCCTACTGAATTTTAAAACTATTTAGTAGAGCTGGGTATCATCACTGACCTCCCGATACGATACGATTCCGATACACTAGGTCCCAAGACAATACGATTTACGATTCAATATCGATATTCTGGTTACAATAAGGGAATAACATGATCCTTCCACGCGCCACGTCCGGCCAGAGAAACCCCACCCTGCCTGGTGAAAAGAAGCAGCCTGCTCACTCCTCAAGTAAGGAGGAGACTTGAGCTCAGTGCAGGGCCTCCCGGGGTTGGTAGATGGAGCAATGCCCAGGACTGACTTAGGTAGGAGCACTGGGTGATAAAATGGGGGAAAAAAATCGGGATTAAAAAAAAAAAAAAAAAAAATAATAATAATTTTAAATTGATACTTGGATTTATGTATGGATAATCGTTCCTACACATGCATATCGATAAAATATCGATATATCGATATTTTTAACCCACCCCTACTATTTAGGTAACGGAAAAGTTAATGTTGCAATAACTTGAAATGTATATAGTGTGCTAACCTCATGCTGTCTGTAATTTGTAAATATTGTTTGTTTAATAGACATATGGGGCTTCATTTTAGACTGCATATAAAAATTGGACACATCTCCTGTAGTCACACATTGAACAGATGAAGTAGTTCAGTGATACTCATCTCCAAGATGTGTGTATTCCAATACACCTTCAATTAAAATAAAGCATAATTTTCTCTCATGCAATGTTAGGTTTAAAGTTCTTTCTCACATTTCATTATTGCAAAGTAACATTTATCTATGGTGTAGGTCATAATTACAAGATTTAATAGAGGTAAGGCCTCAAAACTGGAAAATGTTGTCCAATCAGGTTTCAAGTACCGTATTTGTTTTATGCAATTAAGGTCTCTTCTGGTTTTTATAAAGACCAGGATGACATCGTCTAACGGATGAACTAAAGGCCTCTAACAGTAACTCACAAACCACTGGGTGACATCAGAGACTACTTACCTCTTTTTGTGGTCTGAGATGTAAAAGAGTTTACAGGAACGGCTCTGGGGATTATAACATGAGATGGATCAGCTACCTCCTCTTTTTTTAAAAGAAAAGTAAACTTATTCTGAGCTTGTTGTAGCATGTATTTTTCAGTTTTTTTTGTTGTTTATGGCAACGGATTTTGGGAGGGAAAAATGTAACTGAAAATAGTCTGCACAACACGGGAGG